>NC_090927.1:532086844-532392864 GCF_040938575.1 Ambystoma mexicanum | reverse complement strand
TATGCACTTGCAAATCTATTATGTAGATATTCAAAAAAATGCAACAGAAAATTGCAACTGCTACAAATATATGATTGTAGTTGTATTCTCTTTTTCCCATTGTATCAAAGCAGGTCTGTGTGTCCATCCATATTGGCTGCAAAATTCCTTGTACGAGAGGTGTTCACGAGATGGGGCAAAAGCAAAGTGCTATGCTCACATAATGAACCTCATTTTGTAAATTAGGCATTTGAACACATGACATCTCTAGTGGGAATAAGACACAAATTCTAGTCTGTCTACCACCCACAAGTGAATAGGATTTGTGAGCGCCTCAATGGCCGTTTGAAGGAACGCATTACAAAAATAAAAGAAACTCTGCATAAGAGTTGGCTGCATTGTCTTCCCCTGGCATTGTTTGCCTTACACAACCAGTCAGGCTCTGACCACCACCTGACACCTCATGAGCTGGTGACAGGACATAGGATGATAGCCCTAATTGCTCCTCCCACTCGGGCTCGAACTGATGCTGAAAATTCAGATAATGTACTTGGATGAAAAATGCATGACTATTTGATGGCTATGACTACATCTCTGAAATGTATCTCTAAACAGGTGAAAATAAGGAAGGGGGCTCATGAGGAACAGAAGAATAAGTCAAAACATTGATATAGAAAAACCTTTACAACCTTCTAAGTTGTACCCGGAGGATGAAGTATGGTGTCAAAATGTGGCTGCAGATGTCACAAGCTCTGTTTTGATGGACCCTATATAGTAGAATCAGTGACAGCTTCTGCTGTCAAAATAGAGGGGAGATGGTCCTGGATTCATTTAAACAATTAGAACAAGTACTTCTGTGATTCCCCAATGTCCAATGACCAAGAGGTTGAAGGTGAAGAAAATGTCAGAAAGCTGACATATTGGGTGCTTACTCCTAGAACACTTAATATTTTTAACATTCTCCAAGGGCGATGTTTGAAAACAAACTTAGTACTTCCTTTCCCATTGCAGGAGAAACATTAAAAGTTCCCCATAACTATCCTGTTTTTCCTCATCCTTTCATTTTTCGTGAACAGTTATGCCTTTTGAGGAGTCTGGAACATTTGCCTTACAGTTCTGCTATTTATTTTGAAAACTTATATTGTTCTAGAAAGAAATGCCCTCTAACTTTTAACAAGGTTTTTCTTGTGAAGATGTATTATTTCAACACAGAATTGAGACATTCCCTTTGACAGAATAATGCAATTCCCGAATGATATCAGATATTCCCTTTTTCTGTGTAGAAGAGTGCACATACATAGATATTTGCAAAAGGCAGACACGCTAGCTATCATGAATTTAGCTACTTTTATTTCTCATTTTGATGGTTGGATTTTATAATTTGTATTGCAGTAAAAGAACCTGTTGCTAACATTATAGCGAATCCAGTAGTCAGTGAAACTAACATGAGTATCATGACCACAAGAATGACAAGCCCAATGAGACCGGAAGCATTCCCAGAATCATTTTCTTAAGAAAACACATTAATTCAAAAAGTGAGAAGTGTGTACATGGCACCAGTCACTTGAACGCTTATCTTGATAAACCCCTTCATGTTTCCAACAACTTGTGGTTCCTTTTTTATTTTTATTTGCATTTGGTTTATAGAAAATCGTTACAAAAGTGATAAAATGTGATTATTTAAAAACAGATAAGATACATTCACTTAAAAATACATCTAACAAATATGCCTTGAAGTAGAGGTATTGTACATAGTTGCACATGATACCAAATCCTAATCCATGTACATGTAATTGCTATCCAGCCACCCTGATGCCCTTACCTGGGAGGATCAGCCCTCAACTTTTCGGAATTCACCTTCAAACTTAATTGGGTAAGATCCATACTCTGTTTTCAATCACGAATGCCATCTTAATTCTCTTGGCCTCAACACTCAACTAACCGCTCTCCTTCCTTCCTTCTTCTCCCTTGGTACATCGTCTCTGATTTCCTTCCCTTGTTACAATTGTCAAAATGTCAATATGCTTACATACGTTCATTTTACTGTTATATGAATCATGCTTTTCCTGTATCACTTTCAGCACCATCACTCATCACCACGGATATGCAAACTACCACCTTGCTAAAAATGTGTTACAACAACTTTATGCCCTAAATACATTCATGTATGCACATTGGATTAAACACAACTGTTTATGATTCGTATATCCACCAAATATGTCACTTCACAACGTGTATCACCATCTCACTGAACAAACTCACACATCACAGCCTTTAAAAAGAGTAAGGTTCAAACGCGCGTCGGCTGTGTTGTTGTCTTTTCACCATGTCAAAAAATTGTCATTCATTAATACAATGATGTTCTTTTTGGTGCCAACCAACCAAGAAATAAAAACACTTGTAATGACAAAACAATAAGACATGATCATTGATTTTACCAACTCGCACAAACTGTGACACTATGGACTAACATATCCAACCAGCGCCAAACCGATCCATGGATTTGTCATCCCCACTAAACTCAACACACCTTCTTAAATATTGCATGATAGTATCACTGAGATATTTTTCCATGGTTAGAACGCTTGTCGCATAAGTGCAGACTCCATCAGTTATTTGCAGCTCTCTCCTCAATAGCGTGAGAAACTGATTGCACAACTTGCTATTTCATCTGAGCGACAGCCCAGATCGCTCAAGCTCTAGGAGGGCAATTCGATGATCATGTGACCTCCTAAACAAGGATTGGATATTGTTGCCTTTTCAAACCTAGTTATTACGGCTGTAGAGACATACAAATGATCAATCTGCGATTTAGAGCTCCCTCTACATCAAGTAAATGACCCAGTTTCTTTACTAACGTGTATTAAAGTAATGTCCCATTCTGATAGGGTGGTGTTTGTGCTAAAATTGGCCCGTCTTGCTGCACGTACCACCAGTCTATAATGGGGGAAATGGGACCCTTACACAGGCAATAGCTACTTTGACAGAACTACACACGCAAATGGTGGAAGAGGTGGAAGATATTGAGGATGATGACTGCTTCTTGTACCTATTCTCAGGGATGGCCACCTGGTTGGCTAACACGTTTAAAATATGAATAGCCATACTAGTACTGTTGGCTTTCTATGTCCTGAGAGTAGCAATACGCCAATACACAAAGAGCGACAAAAAAGCAATGGAAATGGCCATAATGATAAATGTGGATACTCAAGTACATAAGTTTACCCAAACAGATGAACTACCCAGAATGTACCCCATAGATGTTCTTATCGGACCTCTTGAGACAGTATCTGAATGTTCCATTGGCCCCCACACAATTACACCAAACATTGGGTGGATTGTGAAGCTGATGGGTATTGCTGCTTTATGACTTGTGATCCTGAAGAATATTTGGCACCGGAAGGTCACTTAAGGGGGAGTGAGCAAAAATGGATGCCCAAAGATAACTATTCTGGAATAAGCAATAATATAGGGATGTTCTATGACTGAACCAGAGGAGGGAGTTTATTGGGGCACATGAATACACAGGTAATATCCACTGCCGATACTCAGATGAATATGCAAGTACTGATTCCTATCCCTGCCCCCTGCCAGTATCGTCTAGGTGAGAAACGTTACCAAATGAGACAATGGTGAGGCTGAACTGCTCTGATTCGCTTTTTAGTTTGAGTTATTATAACCCTGTATTTTGAAAAACAGAAATTGAAAATACCTTTGATTTATTGAATTATGCTTTTATTGTAGGGGATTGATTTTACTTGTGTTTTTATTAAGAACAGGGTCTTTTACTTAATTCAGCAGCCCTGCATCTATTCCTACTAGCGAATGCGTCAGTGCGCGTCAAGCCAATCAATTCCCTGATGGCATGAATGTGCTGGAGGGACTGCCTGCCAACTCAATAGTGGTGAGGCTGAACTGCAGTAATTCGCCTTTTAGTTTTTAGTTATTAGAATGCTGTATTTTGAAAAACAGAAATTGAAAATACCTTTGATTTATTGGATTGCGCTTTTATTATGGGGGATTTATTTTACATGTTTTTTTTTTAGAATGGGATATTTTACTAAATTTGGCAGCCCTGCATCTTGGCAGTTGAAGCTCCCTTTTATTCCTAATAGCGAATGCATCAGTGCACTTCAAGACAAACAATTGCCTCACTGCATAAATGTGTCAAAGCGACTGCCCATGCAGTGGGAGCACCTGCAGCATGCCAACGGCAAGCCTGTCTGTGTCCATCCGGGACCTGGACAGCCATGGGTCCCATTCTCTTGTCAAAACACTTTGTCACATACCCTTGTCTCACGGCTATTATTATTATTATTATTATTATTATTATTATTATTATTATTATTATTATTATTATTATTATTATTTAAGGTTTGTAGAGCGCCACATGCCCATTGGCCTCTGAGTACACAGAGAACATAAAAACAGTTACAAATACATTCAAAAGGCAGGGGTAAGGAGGGATACACTAAGTCAGGCTTGCTGTTCAGCAAGATTTAAGATTGAAGAGGTGGTGCTTCACCATTATTTTGAAGAGACCAAGTGCACCTACAGATCTTATCCAACATGATAGGGCATTCCATGCCTGAGGAGCCTGAACATCAAGGGTTGTGCCTCCAAACCGAAATAGCTTCTATCTGAGTTGGGACAGTTTATGAGTGTCATGGGAGTGCAAAAGGTGTCCCAGTTTATTTGCCCTTATCTGATCCTTCAGGTATTTCAGACTTGTGTCATTCCAGCATTTATAGGACAGGGTCAAAATCTTGTGAGTGATCTGTTGCCCTATAGGAAGCCAGTGTAATTCCCTTCTGGCATCGGAGATGTTATTCCGCCTCGACAGACCGTCGATGGGACAAACAGCAAAATTCAGCGAGACCTGAAGCAAGTTAAGATTAGCTTGTGAGGTGCCAGCCAACAGACTGTTATAGTAGTCCAATCTTGAGTTAACTAGCACAGTGGCTAACAGAAAGCCGTTTGTGGTTGAGATGAAAGATTGAATATGACTCAAGAGCTTTGTAGTAAAGCTGCATGAAGAGCGGATGTGTGAGACGTGGTTTCATTAGTGAGTTTGTCGTCTAAAAAAACGATGAGAGTCTTCAAACTCTTGGAGACATTGATGCAACTGCCAGCTATATTGAGGCTATTATATGCAGGATCGAGTTTCTTCAATCAGGGGCATGAGGCTACAATAAGAAGCTCAGTTTTGTCTGTATTGAGGGCTAAAGCATTGTCAGCCATCCACATCTGTATAGCATCATACACCTTGTTGATAGCATCTGAGTCCTGGGTGTAATTTCCTGTGAGCTCGAGGACGACCTGAGTATCATCTGTGTAGTTGGTATACTTCACACCCAGGTGGTCCAAGAGGCTGAGCAGGGGTCTGATATAGATATTGAAGAGCATGTGGGCAATGCATGACTCCTGTGGAATACCACAGGTCAGAGTGGTAGAAGACGAGCTGGCCTTCAACAACTGCCACTCTAGTGGTACATGGCCCGAGAAAAGAAGAGACCCATTGAGCCACATGGGGAGAACAATGTGCCCGGTGCCTGAGTCTAGTGACAAACAGGGACAGGTGGACCAGGTCAAAGGCTGCCGAGAAGTCTAACAACATTAGCAAGGCTGGGTGTCCACAATCCACTCGCTGGCCAAGGTGGATTTAAGATCGAGCATAGTGGTTTATGTCCCATGCTGAGCTCTGAAGCCTGACTGGCATGCCCTAAGGATACCATGTTCTTCAATGTGAACCTGAAGCTGTAGATAGGCTACCTTGTCCAAGATCTTGAGGAGAAAGGGCATATTTGTGATGGGCTGTTAGTTTTTGGTTACTGCTGGATCCATACTACTCTTCTTGAGCAATGGCATGATCTAGGCCTCTTTAACACTCATGCTAAAGAAGAGACTATTGAGTCTGGTTATCCAGGGGACGAGGAGCCCCCACTATGTGTAAGACTATTCACCCACTGGGAGTATCCAAATATGTCAAGAGCATTGAGTAGAGAGGAGGCTTGTTTAATAATAGGATATTCTACCCATAAATGGATGTTCCCTATCATGATTACCAGAGTCTTAGCTTTTGTAATGGTGTTTAGGAGGTCATGGAACTGCTCTTCG
Organism: Ambystoma mexicanum; assembly: GCF_040938575.1. Lineage (NCBI taxonomy): Eukaryota > Metazoa > Chordata > Amphibia > Caudata > Ambystomatidae > Ambystoma > Ambystoma mexicanum. The sequence continues at coordinate 532,386,768 of NC_090927.1, read as the reverse complement.
AACACAGGCATATCCCTCGGTGGTCTGTATATGACCAGAACACTCAGGGAAACATTAGCATTAATTTTGATCTTTATGAGGAGTGTTTCACATGCACCAGGGCTAGAGTGGGTTACTAGGTTGCATTAAAAGTGTTTTTGTACATGAGTGCTAATCCTCCATCCTTTTGCACAGGATGATCGGTCCAAAAGAGCCAGTAATCTGATGACAAGGATAGCGTGCCATCGATAGGTGTTTAGCCAATGAGTCATGTTTCCGTAAGTGCCACCACTTTCTGGAAGCCAAACCTCTCCCCCGTCCACACCCAAAGTAAACACCTATGCGAGCAGAAGTCAACATAAATATGCCCAAAAGTGTGGACTAAACCTTTTCACACTCACAAGTCACAGGATATGTTAGAAGAAGGAAAATGAGGCGGCATAAACTCCTATAGTAAACAACTCTTAATAGTGTTGCTGGCCAAACACAGTCCTTCCCTGTGAGTTGTCACTCCAATCTATAATGTGCTTTCTTTCTAAGGGGTATGATATTTTTGCCAACAGTGCACAGCACAAATCCCAAATGTAATTATTCCCAGGCACAACCACAGGACTTATTTCCAATCTCAATGGTATTCATTTCAACAACTTTGGAAGGGTGAATGCGTGTGCCCTCTGTACCCGCATTCGGACCTGTGATCTATGTGTTGCACTCAGATGCCGACATCAATTTTGTTAACCCACTGAGTTATCTTACCAAAGAGTAAGCGGATGTAATGTTATCCTAATAATCCTCAAATAAACATAACCTTCCTTTCGTATACTCAGTGACAGATCGCTGGGTTAATGGACCTGATGCGGATTTGTCTGTGAAATCCATAGATTACAGATTTTGTAAGTGATTTCAATCCAGCACTACAACTAAATCAATGCCTGCTATGGGATGCCCAATGGAAACCCCTATTTATATATTTTTATGTCAAAAGTTCTTTTAATTCTGGATGATGTACCCTTATATAACGCCGCTCTCTTTGAATTCCCCCGGTCTGACTGAACCAAAAATAGGTTTGTTTTGCCAATTAAAAGATTTATTTGAAGAATTGAACAATATATATTTGTCACACTTTTATAAATATGGATAATATCTGAATATCACACTTATGAATATGAACAATGATCGGAAATGGGTAATATGACAATATCAACAATCTCTTTAATGAATTAGGAGTAGGAAAAGGAAGAATAATGTAGCAGAGAATAACTTTGTGTGGTTCAAGGAAATGCAATGATAGGAAAGAATGCAGCACAGAAGGACACTTGATATGAATTCAACCAAAGACAATATAATCACTCTTTCCCCTTGTTGATACTCACTCCCCCCAATATGCAATATGAAGAGATGAATGAGGGCACACAGGTATCAGGAATAACAATCAACAATTGCAGTTTCAATCCCGATTCCCCCCAGCAAGCTTAGAGAGAACAGTAATGATTTTAAAACAGGTCAATTGCTTTTAGATGTGGTTTGAATTGGATGGGAAAAATTCTAAAATTATTTTAATTCGCTAAATGAGATTCAGAACTAGTGAGAGTTGCTTTGGATTGGTTCAGGTCAACACTAGCAATCATTGTATAATGATTAGCAGATGGAAAACGAAATTCAGAATTTGAAAGCAAGAAATAGCTATTTTACATGGAGTGAAATTTAGCCAAATGCAAATTCGCTGCAACTTTTCCGTGTGCGAGAAATGCGATTATGGAAAAACTACAAAGAATTGGAATGTCGTTTTGGGTTTGTTTGAAAGATGAAGATGTTAGCTTCAAAATGACAAATTTTCTTCCTAGCACATACGGTTCAAAGGTTACAGAGGTTTTAGTAGAGGTCGATTTTTCTCAAAAGGAGTCAAGATTTCTAATGGAATTGCGCTTTGAATTACAAACAGGTTGGCTTACACTAACAATTATCAAAGGATTAGATGGATGAGAAAGGATTCAGAATGGACAAAAGAGATTCTACAATGCAGTCTGGATATGTTGGAATGGGTTGGATGGATTACTTTAAACTAAGAGATGACTATGGACAGTTCTACGCTAAATACTCACAACTCTGGTTTAAAATGGACCCGTCAAAGATCTGGTCAAGGGTTTGGCCTGGACTTCGCTAGCCACCGGACAGGTCTCAGGCGATTGGTTCTGCTCTCAGCACTCTGGTCTCTGCGCGGCCTCTTGGACTGGATCTGATGGGTTCGGGGTTACAGCTCTGCTGGACTGATCTGGATCTTGGGTTCTAGAAAAGGTTGTTGGCCAGAAGCAGCAAACAGCTCAGCCAGGTTGTTGAATGGGTTAGGCCCCGTGGAAGTTTAGGAGTTAAATCAGGTTGCTAGGTTTTAAAGGCCAAACAAACTGACCACAAAAGTGATGGGTGGAAGGTTTCAAATTAATCTAAACCACTGGCAATTGCTGTGGGCAACCTTCCACACCACCGTTTTTTAGCCCATCTGCGCCATTGCAAAAGGGGACCAGCCATGTGCAAATCAGTCAGCAGCTGCCGCCACCGAAGGTAGCAGCCCAGCCCGATCTGCTAGGCCAGGTCCCCTCTGCACAGAAAACCAAGCAACCCCAGACATATTCAGCCTTGTTGGACCTCCTCAGTGAGGTGCAGCCTGGTTCCCTGTGGCGCAGCGAGCAAGGGACCCACGTCTGGGCATACCCTCTCTCACAAGGAGAAACAAACTGACCACAAAAGTGATGGGTGGAAGGTTTCGAATTAATCTAAACCACTGGCAATTGCTCTGGGCAACCTTCCACACCACCGTTTTTTAGCCCGTCTGCACCATTGCGAAAGGGGACCAGCCATGTCCAAATCAGTCAGCAGCTGTCGCCACCGAAGGTAGCAGCCCAGCCCGAACTGCTAGGCCAGGTCCCCTCTGCACAGAAAACCAAGCAACCCCAGACATGTTTCGGCCTTGTTGGACCTCCTCAGTGAGGTGCAGCCTGGTTCCCTGTGGCGCAGCAAGCAAGGGACCCACGTCTGGGCATACCATCTCTCACAAGGAGAAACAAACTGACCACAAAAGTGATGGGTGGAAGGTTTCGAATTAATCTAAACCACTGGCAATTGCTCTGGGCAACCTTCCACACCACCGTTTTTTAGCCCGTCTGCACCATTGCGAAAGGGGACCAGCCATGTCCAAATCAGTCAGCAGCTGCCGCCACTGAAGGTAGCAGCCCAGCCCGAACTGCTAGGCCAGGTCCCCTCTGCACAGAAAACCAAGCAACCCCAGACATGTTTCGGCCTTGTTGGACCTCCTCAGTGAGGTGCAGCCTGGATCCATGTGGCTCAGCGAGCAACGAACCCACATCTGAGCATACCCTCTCTCACAAGGAGAAACAAACTGACCACAAAAGTGATGGGTGGAAGGTTTCAAATTAATCTAAACCACTGGCAATTTCTCTGGGCAACCTTCCACACGGTATGCCCAGACAAGGGTCCCTTGTTCACTGGGGTTGCTTGGGTTTCTGTGCAGAGGGGACCTGGCCTAGCAGTTCGGGCTGGGCTGCTACCTTTGGTGGTGGCAGCTGCTGACTGATTTGCACACCCAGTGCGAGCAGGGTACGTGTATTTCAGGGGTGCGCGGGAAGTTACACACGCGATTCCAGCAAGGTATGTGTACTTCAGGGGTGCGCGGGAAGTCACACACGCGATTTCAGCAGGGTACGTGTATTTCAGGTGTGCGCGCGCAGTTCCACACACGATTGGCCCAGTGCGAGCAGGGTACGTGTATTTCAGGGGTGCGCGGGAAGTTACACACGCGATTCCAGCAAGGTATGTGTATTTCAGGGGTGCGCGGGAAGTCACACACGCGATTTCAGCAGGGTACGTGTATTTCAGGGGTGCGCGGGAAGTCACACACACGATTGGCCCAGTGCGAGCAGGGTACGTGTATTTCAGGGGTGCGCGGGAAGTTACACACGCGATTCCAGCAAGGTATGTGTATTTCAGGGGTGCGCGGGAAGTCACACACGTGATTTCAGCAGGGTACGTGTATTTCAGGTGTGCGCGCGCAGTTCCACACACGATTGGCCCAGTGCAAGCAGGGTACGTGTATTTCAGGGGTGCGCGGGAAGTTACACACGCGATTCCAGCAAGGTATGTGTATTTCAGGGGTGCGCGGGAAGTCACACACGCGATTTCAGCAGGGTACGTGTATTTCAGGTGTGCGCGCGCAGTTCCACACACGATTGGCCCAGTGCGAGCAGGGTACGTGTATTTCAGGGGTGCGCGGGAAGTTACACACGCGATTCCAGCAAGGTATGTGTACTTCAGGGGTGCGCGGGAAGTCACACACGCGATTTCAGCAGGGTACGTGTATTTCAGGTGTGCGCGCGCAGTTCCACACACGATTGGCCCAGTGCGAGCAGGGTACGTGTATTTCAGGGGTGCGCAGGAAGTTACACACGCGATTCCAGCAAGGTATGTGTATTTCAGGGGTGCGCGGGAAGTCACACACGCGATTTCAGCAGGGTACGTGTATTTCAGGTGTGCGCGCGCAGTTCCACACACGATTGGCCCAGTGCGAGCAGGGTACGTGTATTTCAGGGGTGTGCGGGAAGTTACACACGCGATTCCAGCAAGGTATGTGTATTTCAGGGGTGCGCGGTAAGCTCTGCCCCGGTGGTGTGTGGACGTCGCGCGGGGCTGGGGACGAGAGGGGCGTCCTGGTGAGAACCCCCACCACCAAGAACCACTCCAGTGCGGGGCCTCCAGACGGTCCCTGGGAAATCACCACCAGCAACATATCAGGACACCGGGAGTGTCCCGACCCATCCCCCGCACACAGAGGCCTACACGAAAAGAAGTCTCCAGTGAAGGAGCCCAAGCCCACAACAGACGTGTGGCGGCCCCCGGTGGCCTGAAGAAGCTGAGGAGCGCAGGGGGGAGAACTGATACTTGAGACCCGGCGGGCTGTGTTTGGCCCCCCTGCCCCCCTCCAGTGCCCACCGAGCACAGGCCAGTACAATCCACTCCACAAAAGCTGGTCCGGCCTCCCCCCCTGGAGGACAGGGGCCCCTCTGGAACATTACAGCCGTGACGCATCCAGGGAAGCAGGCGCCAATTGCAAACTCAGCTCCCCTCGAGAGGACCTGAGCCATCTTCGGGCCCCCCCCCACATGCGAGCTTACCACCGCGGAAGCAGGGAGAGCCCAAGATGTCCAGAAGGAACATTAAGGCATTGAGGCAGGGTGAGGGGCGCCTACATATCGCCCCCGCCCTCACCCATACTCCAAAGTGCACCCAGAGATTGGAGCCCTGGAACCGACCCAGCTCACGTGGGCAATCCGCTCCCTCCAACACTTCCGCCGGTCCCACGCACCTCTCGGAGAACCACACAGAGACACCATGCCTTCAAGTGCTGACCCCCCCCTGCAGTGCTAACGAAGGACGACCTCAAGGACATACTCCAGGAGATAAAGGCGATCCGAACGGACATACAAGCCTCAATAGTTGATCTCAGGGGGAAAGTGGAGACGCTCGAAGAAATAATTGAGGGAATGGAAAACAACCACCTCCAATCGGACCTGTTAGACATGAAGTACGAAGCGAGGCTAACAGATCTAGAAATCAGAGAGGAGGACATAGTCCTGAAAATGGACGACATAGAGAACAGAGAACGCCGAAAAAAACCTGCGCATCATGGGTGTGACCCAACAGAGAGGCGAGATGGCCGCAGACGTGGGGAGAAAGGTTCAAGGCCTCATTAACCAACTCTTCACACTCGAGGGGGGCAAGGAAGTCCAGCTGGAAAGAGCCCACCGAGGGGGAGGCGGAGCGAGGGGTGGCCCAAGGTCCATCATTGTACGCTTTCTCCGCTACAGAGAGAAAATGGAGGTCCTCGAGAAAGCGAGAAGGCTGGAGAGCTTCTTGTTCGAAGGAGACACAGTTAGAATTTACCAGGACCTCTCGGCTTTCACGCTTATCCGCAGAAGAGAGTGCTGGCCACTTACCTAGTGGCTCACTAGCCAGGACATAATATACAGGTGGACCTTCCCATTCGCCTTGTCTTTCGAGCGTGCAGGAGTGGACTATAGAGTGATTAGCGGCAAGGAGGCATCCCAAGTGTTGCAGGTACTCAAAGGTGATACCCCAGAGGACGGAAACGAAATGGAGGTGCAGGGGTCTCGGAACACCAGGAGGGAGCCAGAGGGGCCCTGGTCCACAAAGAAGTAGATAAAGGGCAGAAGGAAATTCAAGAAACTAAGCACCCCCACAACGGAAGCCGAAGAGGACTAAGTGGTCAGAGGTTCGCCATTAGAGAAACCTAGAGATTGAATCAAACAGCCTCGTCCGGGGATGCTTAGCTTTACAAGGGGACTGCGGTGGATGGACTTGCATTCACCCTGGTGGCTTGCCCGTTGGCAGGCGTCGTGATAAAGAGGGGGTGGGGGGAGGAGGGTAGGGAGGGAGTTGGAGTTGGGGATTTTTGGGACCCACACAGTCTCAAAACCACATGGGAAGGAATCAGCATGCATAGATCCGGGAAGACGGTATACACAAGGCAAGGATCCAATGGCAGACAATGAGAAGAGGGGCCGGGCTGAGTCACTGAGAATAAGTTCACTCAATGTAAAGGGTCTGAACTCCCCAGCAAAGCGCTCCCTCTTGGGGACGGAAATGAAGAATGTTAAAATAGATGTCCTTTTCGTCCAGGAAACTAGAACGGTCACGGGATAGGAGAGGGCCATCCCGGGAGCGCAGGTGAGCCAGACCTTCTGGGCATCCGCTCCCACGAAGCGGAGCGGAGTCAGGATCATCCTGCAGAGAAACCAGAGACTCACAGAGGTAACCAGGTGGGGGAGGGAAGACGGTAGAGCCATGATTATATCGGGTAACTTGCACAACTGCAGAGTGTCCCTAGCAGCTATCTATTGTCCTAATGTGGGCCAGGCTGAATTTCTCAAAGAGGCAATGGGAGAGATAATGGCCAAAGCAGAGGGTCTCCTTATACTGGGTGGAGACTTCAACATGTGGGCAAATCGGGAGCTGGACCATAGTGGAGAGGCCATCCCGCTAGGCAACAGAGGGGGTAGACCCCAGGGGAAATTCCGGGAGCTGATGTGGGGCTATGGGCTTGTGGACACATGGAGGGAATTACATCCGAGGGAAAGGGATACACCTTCTACTCAGTGGTCCATGGTACCTGAACGAGAATAGATTACCTTTTCATGGGGCACCAGAACATGAGCAGAGTGGAGTCTTGCACAATCCGCCCGGTTAGCTGGTCAGGCCATGATATGGTCTGGGCAGATATTAGTGTATCGGGTCTGAAGCCCAGAGAATCCCTGTGGAAATACAATGACCTCCTACTTAGGGATGTGGTTTTTAAGGAGAAGATGGAAAAGGCGATCAACGAATACTTCGAACTGAACAACACGGGCGAGGTTAACATAGAGACAGTGTGGGAGGTGGCAAAGGCAACCTTGAGGGATGTTTTGATTAGAGAGGGGGCTTCCAAAAAAAGGACCAGGACCCTCCTGGCCCATAGGCTACGGGCGGAGATAATAGCATTGGAGGGATCTGAAGGGAAGGGTGACGAAGAGAGGGAAAGGGACCTGGGGGATGCAAGAGAGAAAAGGCAAGAGCTGAGAGCATTGGAGATGGGCAATATTGTAGCGGGCCTCCAACACCTGCATCAAAGGAATTATGAAAAAGGAAATAAGGCTGGCGGCCAAACTCCGGGGCCAACGGAGAGATAGATGGGTGACAAGGATCTCAAGCAGGGAGGAGGGGGCACAACTAATCCCGAGGGTATAGTGGAGGAATTTGCTGGGTTTTATGAGACTCTCTATGGGAGGGAAGGAGAAGTGGAGGCGCAGGCACTGGGAGCATAGCTCGGAGGGGTAACATTGCCTGTGATGGACTCCTCAGAGGCATCAGCCTTAGACACCCCAATAACGGGAGAGGAGGTACTCAAGGCAATATCGGGACTCAAGCTGGGCAGGGCCCCTGGGGAGGACGGGTTCATTGCAGGCTTTTATGAGGCCTTTGGAGGCCTACCAGCGGGGTTCTTGGCGGGCATATTCACAGATATTATGAGGACCAGGAGTGAACTCCCGTCTTTTGGCAAAGCACTGATAACAGTGATCCCGAAGGAGAGCAAAGATCCAGCAGACTGCCGGTCATATAGACCAATTTACCTCCTGAATGTGGACGCTAAACTGTTCACCAGGATTATAGCCACGAGACTAGACAGCCATATGCCGGTACTCATCCATTCCGACCGGGTGGGCTTCATACAGGGGAGACAGGGGGCGGACACACTCCGTAAAACCCTGCATCTCATGAGGGAAGCGGCCCTGAAGGGAGATAACCCTGTCTTGGTGGCCATTGACGCCGAAAAAGCATTCGACAGGGTGGACTGGGAGTTCCTACATGGAGTCCTTGTCAAATTGGGCTTCGGGGAGGGAATCAGACGAGCCATTAGGGCCCTATCTACAGACCCCTCTGCCAGAGTCATGGTAAATGGTCGCCTGTCACGAACATTTAGCCTTCAAAGGGGGACGAGGCAGGGTTGCCCCCTCTCCCCACTCCTGATCGCCATGACCATGGAAATACTTGCGGAGTACCTCAGATGTGCCCCGATGGTCCGTGGTATTGACGTTGGAGGTCGGACATTTAAGCTCGGCCTCTATGCAGATGACATACTGCTCCACCTGAGGGAACCTACTAGTTCTGTCCCGGCCACCGTGCGGGTTATCGAACGCTTTGGCTAATTCTCAGGCTTCAGGATAAACATAGGGAAGTCAATGATCTTCCCCTTTGCCCCAGATGCATACAGGGACCTGACGGAGCTGTCCCCCCTGGGTCTTCAAATTTGTATCGAAGAGATCAAATACCTGGGGATCAATATCGTCCGGCCCCACGAAGACTTAAGCCAGGCAAATTACCCCCCGCTGTTCGACAAATTATTCAAAGAGATGGAGACATGGGGTAGGGGGCAAATCTCATGGATGGGAAGAATAAACACCATAAAGATGAATCTCCTCCCCAGGGTCCTGTATGTTTTCCAGATGCTCCCTTTAGAGGCCCCGGAAGCACTCCTTAAAGAAGCCAAAAAACGCATAACGAAATTCGTATGGCAAGACCAGAGACCCAGAATAGGTTATGAAACACTCACCCTCCCCAATGATAGAGGGGGGGTCGGCCTCCCAGACCTACGAACCTACCACAGAGCAGCCCAGCTCAGAAACCTGGCCCCCCACCTCAGAGAGGACCCCAACAAGCAATGGGTCTTTCTTGAAAACTCCCTCCTGAGCCCTGTCACAGTGGGCGAGTGGTTATGGGTCCCGATGAAAAAGCTCCCAAGGAGAATTAGGGAACACCCAATACTAGTAACAATGTGGAAGGCTCTGGAAGGTAAGGGACACGGAGAGAAGGTGACCACTTGGCCCTCCCCCCTGAGCCACATCTGGTCCACAAGAGTTTTAGAGGAAATCCCATGCCACGAACACTATCAGCCCTGGTTTGACGCGGGGCCTATGCAGAGTTGGTCAGTTGGTTAGGGAGGAGTCCTTTATAAGTATCCAGGAGCTTGAAGAGTCTCTGGGAATAGGTAGGCTCTCCCCACTCCTCTACCTGAGACTCAAGGGAATCCTAATGAAACCAAAACTAAAGCCCAAATTACAAAGAAAACTCACTCCATTAGAGAAAATCTTAGACACCCATGTAGTAATGAAAGGCCTCATCTCACTCCTTTATTCTGCCCTTTTAACCCCCCGGGAGGGAACCACCAAAAGCCTCAGAGGGAAATGGGAAAGAGATTTGGGTTGCAGAATCGGAGATGGTCTCTGCAGGCGACTCTGTAGTAGGTCATTCAAGACTTCGATCTCCTGCCAATACAAAACCCATGCTGTTAAACTCTTGCACAGATGGCAATATGACCCGATCACACTCTCTAGGATGTTCCCAGATGTAATCCCGCTCTGCTGGCACGGGTGTGGGGAAAGGGCAAACTATTGGCACATGTGGTGGTCATGCGGGAAGGTCCAAACTTACTGGGCCGAAGTGCTCAGCTGGCTGAAAGAGGCGGGAGAGGGGGAACTCCCACTGGACCCGATTATGATATTGTTCGGTCTGCAGCGTAAGGATGACCACTGGGAAAAATTACCAGACCTCTCACACTCCCTACTGTTGGCAGCCAGAGCGGCCCGTGCTAGAACATGGAAGAGGCCCGCCCTCCCCACAAAGAGAGAATGGGTGATGATAGCCAAAGACATATACCCAGAGATTGGAGCCCTGGAACCGACCCAGCTCACGTGGGCAATCCGCTCCCTCCAACACTTCCGCCGGTCCCACGCACCTCTCGGAGAACCACACAGAGACACCATGCCTTCAAGTGCTGACCCCCCCCCTGCAGTGCTAACGAAGGACGACCTCAAGGACATACTTCAGGAGATAAAGGCGATCCGAACGGACATACAAGCCTCAATAGTTGATCTCAGGGGGAGAGTGGAGACGCTCGAAGAAATAATTGAGGGAATGGAAAACAACCACCTCCAAACGGACCTGTTAGACATGAAGTACGAAGCGAGGCTAACAGATCTAGAAATCAGAGAGGAGGACATAGTCCTGAAAATGGACGACTTAGAGAACAGAGAACGCCGAAAAAAACCTGCGCATCATGGGTGTGACCCAACAGAGAGGCGAGATGGCCGCAGACGTGGGGAGAAAGGTTCAAGGCCTCATTAACCAACTCTTCACACTCGAGGGGGGCAAGGAAGTCCAGCTGGAAAGAGCCCACCGAGGGGGAGGCGGAGCGAGGGGCGGCCCAAGGTCCATCATTGTGCGCTTTCTCCGCTACAGAGAGAAAATGGAGGTCCTCGAGAAAGCGAGAAGGCTGGAGAGCTTCTTGTTCGAAGGAGACACAGTTAGAATTTACCAGGACCTCTCGGCTTTCACGCTTATCCGCAGAAGAGAGTGCTGGCCACTTACCTAGTGGCTCACTAGCCAGGACATAATATACAGGTGGACCTTCCCATTCGCCTTGTCTTTCGAGCGTGCAGGAGTGGACTATAGAGTGATTAGCGGCAAGGAGGCATCCCAAGTGTTGCAGGTACTCAAAGGTGATACCCCAGAGGACGGAAACGAAATGGAGGTGAAGGGGTCTCGGAACACCAGGAGGGAGCCAGAGGGGCCCTGGTCCACAAAGAAGTAGATAAAGGGCAGAAGGAAATTCAAGAAACTAAGCACCCCCACAACGGAAGCCGAAGAGGACTAAGTGGTCAGAGGTTCGCCATTAGAGAAACCTAGAGATTGAATCAAACAGCCTCGGCCGGGGATGCTTAGCTTTACAAGGAGACTGCGGTGGATGGACTTGCATTCACCCTGGTGGCTTGCCCGTTGGCAGGCGTCGTGATAAAGAGGGGGTGGGGGGAGGAGGGTAGGGAGGGAGTTGGAGTTGGGGATTTTTGGGACCCACACAGTCTCAAAACCACATGGGAAGGAAGCAGCATGCATAGATCCGGGAAGACGGTATACACAAGGCAAGGATCCAATGGCAGACAATGAGAATAGGGGCCGGGCTGAGTCACTGAGAATAGGTTCACTCAATGTAAAGGGTCTGAACTCCCCAGCAAAGCGCTCCCTCTTGGGGACGGAAATGAAGAATGTTAAAATAGATGTCCTTTTCGTCCAGGAAACTAGAACGGTCACGGGATAGGAGAGGGCCATCCCGGGAGCGCAGGTGGGCCAGACCTTCTGGGCATCCGCTCCCACGAAGCGGAGCGGAGTCAGGATCATCCTGCAGAGAAACCAGAGACTCACAGAGGTAACCAGGTGGGGGAGGGAAGACGGTAGAGCCATGATTATATCGGGTAACTTGCACAACTGCAGAGTGTCCCTAGCAGCTATCTATTGTCCTAATGTGGGCCAGGCTGAATTTCTCAAAGAGGCAATGGGAGAGATAATGGCCAAAGCAGAGGGTCTCCTTATACTGGGTGGAGACTTCAACATGTGGGCAAATCGGGAGCTGGACCATAGTGGAGAGGCCATCCCGCTAGGCAACAGAGGGGGTAGACCCCAGGGGAAATTCCGGGAGCTGATGTGGGGCTATGGGCTTGTGGACACATGGAGGGAATTACATCCGAGGGAAAGGGATACACCTTCTACTCAGTGGTCCATGGTACCTGAACGAGAATAGATTACCTTTTCATGGGGCACCAGAACATGAGCAGAGTGGAGTCTTGCACAATCCGCCCGGTTAGCTGGTCAGGCCATGATATGGTCTGGGCAGATATTAGTGTATCGGGTCTGAAGCCCAGAGAATCCCTGTGGAAATACAATGACCTCCTACTTAGGGATGTGGTTTTTAAGGAGAAGATGGAAAAGGCGATCAACGAATACTTCGAACTGAACAACACGGGCGAGGTTAACATAGAGACAGTGTGGGAGGTGGCAAAGGCAACCTTGAGGGATGTTTTGATTAGAGAGGGGGCTTCCAAAAAAAGGACCAGGACCCTCCTGGCCCATAGGCTACGGGCGGAGATAATAGCATTGGAGGGATCTGAAGGGAAGGGTGACGAAGAGAGGGAAAGGGACCTGGGGGATGCAAGAGAGAAAAGGCAAGAGCTGAGAGCATTGGAGATGGGCAATATTGTAGCGGGCCTCCAACACCTGCATCAAAGGAATTATGAAAAAGGAAATAAGGCTGGCGGCCAAACTCCGGGGCCAACGGAGAGATAGATGGGTGACAAGGATCTCAAGCAGGGAGGAGGGGGCACAACTAATCCCGAGGGTATAGTGGAGGAATTTGCTGGGTTTTATGAGACTCTCTACGGGAGGGAAGGAGAAGTGGAGGCGCAGGCACTGGGAGCATAGCTCGGAGGGGTAACATTGCCTGTGATGGACTCCTCAGAGGCATCAGCCTTAGACACCCCAATAACGGGAGAGGAGGTACTCAAGGCAATATCGGGACTCAAGCTGGGCAGGGCCCCTGGGGAGGACGGGTTCACTGCAGGCTTTTATGAGGCCTTTGGAGGCCTACCAGCGGGGTTCTTGGCGGGCATATTCACAGATATTATGAGGACCAGGAGTGCACTCCCGTCTTTTGGCAAAGCACTGATAACAGTGATCCCGAAGGAGAGCAAAGATCCAGCAGACTGCCGGTCATATAGACCAATTTACCTCCTGAATGTGGACGCTAAACTGTTCACCAGGATTATAGCCACGAGACTAGACAGCCATATGCCGGTACTCATCCATTCCGACCGGGTGGGCTTCATACAGGGGAGACAGGGGGCGGACACACTCCGTAAAACCCTGCATCTCATGAGGGAAGCGGTCCTGAAGGGAGATAACCCTGTCTTGGTGGCCATTGACGCCGAAAAAGCATTCGACAGGGTGGACTGGGAGTTCCTACATGGAGTCCTTGTCAAATTGGGCTTCGGGGAGGGAATCAGACGAGCCATTAGGGCCCTATCTACAGACCCCTCTGCCAGAGTCATGGTAAATGGTCGCCTGTCACGAACATTTAGCCTTCAAAGGGGGACGAGGCAGGGTTGCCCCCTCTCCCGACTCCTGATCGCCATGACCATGGAAATACTTGCGGAGTACCTCAGATGTGCCCCGATGGTCCGTGGTATTGACGTTGGAGGTCGGACATTTAAGCTCGGCCTCTATGCAGATGACATACTGCTCCACCTGAGGGAACCTACTAGTTCTGTCCCGGCCACCGTGCGGGTTATCGAACGCTTTGGCTAATTCTCAGGCTTCAGGATAAACATAGGGAAGTCAATGATCTTCCCCTTTGCCCCAGATGCAGACAGGGACCTGACGGAGCTGTCCCCCCTGGGTCTTCAAATTTGTATCGAAGAGATCAAATACCTGGGGATCAATATCGTCCGGCCCCACGAAGACTTAAGCCAGGCAAATTACCCCCCGCTGTTCGACAAATTATTCAAAGAGATGGAGACATGGGGTAGGGGGCAAATCTCATGGATGGGAAGAATAAACGCCATAAAGATGAATCTCCTCCCCAGGGTCCTGTATGTTTTCCAGATGCTCCCTTTAGAGGCCCCGGAAGCACTCCTTAAAGAAGCCAAAAAACGCATAACGAAATTCGTATGGCAAGACCAGAGACCCAGAATAGGTTATGAAACACTCACCCTCCCCAATGATAGAGGGGGGGTCGGCCTCCCAGACCTACGAACCTACCACAGAGCAGCCCAGCTCAGAAACCTGGCCCCCCACCTCAGAGAGGACCCCAACAAGCAATGGGTCTTTCTTGAAAACTCCCTCCTGAGCCCTGTCACAGTGGGCGAGTGGTTATGGGTCCCGATGAAAAAGCTCCCAAGGAGAATTAGGGAACACCCAATACTAGTAACAATGTGGAAGGCTCTGGAAGGTAAGGGACACGGAGAGAAGGTGACCACTTGGCCCTCCCCCCTGAGCCACATCTGCTCCACAAGAGTTTTAGAGGAAATCCCATGCCACGAACACTATCAGCCCTGGTTTGACGCGGGGCCTATGCAGAGTTGGTCAGTTGGTTAGGGAGGAGTCCTTTATAAGTATCCAGAAGCTTGAAGAGTCTCTGGGAATAGGTAGGCTCTCCCCACTCCTCTACCTGAAACTCAAGGGAATCCTAATTAAACCAAAACTAAAGCCCAAATTACAAAGAAAACTCACTCCATTAGAGAAAATCTTAGACACCCATGTAGTAATGAAAGGCCTCATCTCACTCCTTTATTCTGCCCTTTTAACCCCCCGGGAGGGAACCACCAAAAGCCTCAGAGGGAAATGGGAAAGAGATTTGGGTTGCAGAATCGGAGATGGTCTCTGCAGGCGACTCTGTAGTAGGTCATTCAAGACTTCGATCTCCTGCCAATACAAAACCCATGCTGTTAAACTCTTGCACAGATGGCAATATGACCCGATCACACTCTCTAGGATGTTCCCAGATGTAATCCCGCTCTGCTGGCATGGGTGTGGGGAAAGGGCAAACTATTGGCACATGTGGTGGTCATGCGGGAAGGTCCAAACTTACTGGGCCGAAGTGCTCAGCTGGCTGAAAGAGGCGGGAGAGGGGGAACTCCCACTGGACCCGATTTTGATATTGTTCGGTCTGCAGCGTAAGGATGACCACTGGGAAAAATTACCAGACCGCTCACACTCCCTACTGTTGGCAGCCAGAGCGGCCCGTGCTAGAACATGGAAGAGGCCCGCCCTCCCCACAAAGAGAGAATGGGTGATGATAGCCAAAGACATATACCCAGAGATTGGAGCCCTGGAACCGACCCAGCTCACGTGGGCAATCCGCTCCCTCCAACACTTCCGCCGGTCCCACGCACCTCTCGGAGAACCACACAGAGACACCATGCCTTCAAGTGCTGACCCCCCCCTGCAGTGCTAACGAAGGACGACCTCAAGGACATACTCCAGGAGATGAAGGCGATCCGAACGGACATACAATCCTCAATAGTTGATCTCAGGGGGAGAGTGGAGACGCTCGAAGAAATAATTGAGGGAATGGAAAACAACCACCTCCAAACGGACCTGTTAGACATGAAGTACGAAGCGAGGCTAACAGATCTAGAAATCAGAGAGGAGGACATAGTCCTGAAAATGGACGACTTAGAGAACAGAGAACGCCGAAAAAAACCTGCGCATCATGGGTGTGACCCAACAGAGAGGCGAGATGGCCGCAGACGTGGGGAGAAAGGTTCAAGGCCTCATTAACCAACTCTTCACACTCGAGGGGGGCAAGGAAGTCCAGCTGGAAAGAGCCCACCGAGGGGGAGGCGGAGCGAGGGGCAGCCCAAGTTCCATCATTGTGCGCTTTCTCCGCTACAGAGAGAAAATGGAGGTCCTCGAGAAAGCGAGAAGGCTGGAGAGCTTCTTGTTCGAAGGAGACACAGTTAGAATTTACCAGGACCTCTCGGCTTTCACGCTTATCCGCAGAAGAGAGTGCTGGCCACTTACCTAGTGGCTCACTAGCCAGGACATAATATACAGGTGGACCTTCCCATTCGCCTTGTCTTTCGAGCGTGCAGGAGTGGACTATGGAGTGATTAGCGGCAAGGAGGCATCCCAAGTGTTGCAGGTACTCAAAGGTGATACCCCAGAGGACGGAAACGAAATGGAGGTGCAGGGGTCTCGGAACACCAGGAGGGAGCCAGAGGGGCCCTGGTCCACAAAGAAGTAGATAAAGGGCAGAAGGAAATTCAAGAAACTAAGCACCCCCACAACGGAAGCCGAAGAGGACTAAGTGGTCAGAGGTTCGCCATTAGAGAAACCTAGAGATTGAATCAAACAGCCTTGCCGGGGATGCTTAGCTTTACAAGGGGACTGCGGTGGATGGACTTGCATTCACCCTGGTGGCTTGCCCGTTGGCAGGCGTCGTGATAAAGAGGGGGTGGGAGGAGGAGGGTAGGGAGGGAGTTGGGGATTTTTGGGACCCACACAGTCTCAAAACCACATGGGAAGGAAGCAGCATGCATAGATCCGGGAAGACGGTATACACAAGGCAAGGATCCAATGGCAGACAATGAGAATAGGGGCCGGGCTGAGTCACTGAGAATAGGTTCACTCAATGTAAAGGGTCTGAACTCCCCAGCAAAGCGCTCCCTCTTGGGGACGGAAATGAAGAATGTTAAAATAGATGTCCTTTTCGTCCAGGAAACTAGAACGGTCACGGGATAGGAGAGGGCCATCCCGGGAGCGCAGGTGGGCCAGACCTTCTGGGCATCCGCTCCCACGAAGCGGAGCGGAGTCAGGATCATCCTGCAGAGAAACCAGAGACTCACAGAGGTAACCAGGTGGGGGAGGGAAGACGGTAGAGCCATGATTATATCGGGTAACTTGCACAACTGCAGAGTGTCCCTAGCAGCTATCTATTGTCCTAATGTGGGCCAGGCTGAATTTCTCAAAGAGGCAATGGGAGAGATAATGGCCAAAGCAGAGGGGCTCCTTATACTGGGTGGAGACTTCAACATGTGGGCAAATCGGGAGCTGGACCATAGTGGAGAGGCCATCCCGCTAGGCAACAGAGGGGGTAGACCCCAGGGGAAATTCCAGGAGCTGATGTGGGGCTATGGGCTTGTGGACACATGGAGGGAATTACATCCGAGGGAAAGGGATACACCTTCTACTCAGTGGTCCATGGTACCTGAACGAGAATAGATTACCTTTTCATGGGGCACCAGAACATGAGCAGAGTGGAGTCTTGCACAATCCGCCCGGTTAGCTGGTCAGGCCATGATATGGTCTGGGCAGATATTAGTGTATCGGGTCTGAAGCCCAGAGAATCCCTGTGGAAATACAATGACCTCCTACTTAGGGATGTGGTTTTTAAGGAGAAGATGGAAAAGGCGATCAACGAATACTTCGAACTGAACAACACGGGCGAGGTTAAAATAGAGACAGTGTGGGAGGTGGCAAAGGCAACCTTGAGGGATGTTTTGATTAGAGAGGGGGCTTCCAAAAAAAGGACCAGGACCCTCCTGGCCCATAGGCTACGGGCGGAGATAATAGCATTGGAGGGATCTGAAGGGAAGGGTGACGAAGAGAGGGAAAGGGACCTGGGGGATGCAAGAGAGAAAAGGCAAGAGCTGAGAGCATTGGAGATGGGCAATATTGTAGCGGGCCTCCAACACCTGCATCAAAGGAATTATGAAAAAGGAAATAAGGCTGGCGGCCAAACTCCGGGGCCAACGGAGAGATAGATGGGTGACAAGGATCTCAAGCAGGGAGGAGGGGGCAAAACTAATCCCGAGGGTATAGTGGAGGAATTTGCTGGGTTTTATGAGACTCTCTACGGGAGGGAAGGAGAAGTGGAGGCGCAGGCACTGGGAGCATAGCTCGGAGGGGTAACATTGCCTGTGATGGACTCCTCAGAGGCATCAGCCTTAGACACCCCAATAACGGGAGAGGAGGTACTCAAGGCAATATCGGGACTCAAGCTGGGCAGGGCCCCTGGGGAGGACGGGTTCACTGCAGGCTTTTATGAGGGCTTTGGAGGCCTACCAGCGGGGTTCTTGGCGGGCATATTCACAGATATTATGAGGACCAGGAGTGCACTCCCGTCTTTTGGCAAAGCACTGATAACAGTGATCCCGAAGGAGAGCAAAGATCCAGCAGACTGCCGGTCATATAGACCAATTTACCTCCTGAATGTGGACGCTAAACTGTTCACCAGGATTATAGCCACGAGACTAGACAGCCATATGCCGGTACTCATCCATTCCGACCGGGTGGGCTTCATACAGGGGAGACAGGGGGCGGACACACTCCGTAAAACCCTGCATCTCATGAGGGAAGCGGCCATGAAGGGAGATAACCCTGTCTTGGTGGCCATTGACGCCGAAAAAGCATTCGACAGGGTGGACTGGGAGTTCCTACATGGAGTCCTTGTCAAATTGGGCTTCGGGGAGGGAATCAGACGAGCCATTAGGGCCCTATCTACAGACCCCTCTGCCAGAGTCATGGTAAATGGTCGCCTGTCACGAACATTTAGCCTTCAAAGGGGGACGAGGCAGGGTTGCCCCCTCTCCCCACTCCTGATCGCCATGACCATGGAAATACTTGCGGAGTACCTCAGATGTGCCCCGATGGTCCGTGGTATTGACGTTGGAGGTCGGACATTTAAGCTCGGCCTCTATGCAGATGACATACTGCTCCACCTGAGGGAACCTACTAGTTCTGTCCCGGCCACCGTGCGGGTTATCGAACGCTTTGGCTAATTCTCAGGCTTCAGGATAAACATAGGGAAGTCAATGATCTTCCCCTTTGCCCCAGATGCATACAGGGACCTGACGGAGCTGTCCCCCCTGGGTCTTCAAATTTGTATCGAAGAGATCAAATACCTGGGGATCAATATCGTCCGGCCCCACGAAGACTTAAGCCAGGCAAATTACCCCCCGCTGTTCGACAAATTATTCAAAGAGATGGAGACATGGGGTAGGGGGCAAATCTCATGGATGAGAAGAATAAACGCCATAAAGATGAATCTCCTCCCCAGGGTCCTGTATGTTTTCCAGATGCTCCCTTTAGAGGCCCCGGAAGCACTCCTTAAAGAAGCCAAAAAACGCATAACGAAATTCGTATGGCAAGACCAGAGACCCAGAATAGGTTATGAAACACTCACCCTCCCCAATGATAGAGGGGGGGTCGGCCTCCCAGACCTACGAACCTACCACAGAGCAGCCCAGCTCAGAAACCTGGCCCCCCACCTCAGAGAGGACCCCAACAAGCAATGGGTCTTTCTTGAAAACTCCCTCCTGAGCCCTGTCACAGTGGGCGAGTGGTTATGGGTCCCGATGAAAAAGCTCCCAAGGAGAATTAGGGAACACCCAATACTAGTAACAATGTGGAAGGCGCTGGAAGGTAAGGGACACGGAGAGAAGGTGACCACTTGGCCCTCCCCCCTGAGCCACATCTGGTCCACAAGAGTTTTAGAGGAAATCCCATGCCACGAACACTATCAGCCCTGGTTTGACGCGGGGCCTATGCAGAGTTGGTCAGTTGGTTAGGGAGGAGTCCTTTATAAGTATCCAGGAGCTTGAAGAGTCTCTGGGAATAGGTAGGCTCTCCCCACTCCTCTACCTGAGACTCAAGGGAATCCTAATGAAACCAAAACTAAAGCCCAAATTACAAAGAAAACTCACTCCATTAGAGAAAATCTTAGACACCCATGTAGTAATGAAAGGCCTCATCTCACTCCTTTATTCTGCCCTTTTAACCCCCCGGGAGGGAACCACCAAAAGCCTCAGAGGGAAATGGGAAAGAGATTTGGGTTGCAGAATCGGAGATGGTCTCTGCAGGCGACTCTGTAGTAGGTCATTCAATACTTCGATCTCCTGCCAATACAAAACCCATGCTGTTAAACTCTTGCACAGATGGCAGTATGACCCGATCACACTCTCTAGGATGTTCCCAGTTGTAATCCCGCTCTGCTGGCACGGGTGTGTGGAAAGGGCAAACTATTGGCACATGTGGTGGTCATGCGGGAAGGTCCAAACTTACTGGGCCGAAGTGCTCAGCTGGCTGAAAGAGGCGGGAGAGGGGGAACTCCCACTGGACCCGATTTTGATATTGTTCGGTCTGCAGCGTAAGGATGACCACTGGAAAAAATTACCAGACCTCTCACACTCCCTACTGTTGGCAGCCAGAGCGGCCCGTGCTAGAACATGGAAGAGGCCCGCCCTCCCCACAAAGAGAGAATGGGTGATGATAGCCAAAGACATATTCCTTATGGAAAGACTTACAGCGGCCTTACACGGTTCAAGCACCCGAATAGAGATAGACTGGCTGCAATTTCAAGAGGTATTTGGCAAAACAGAGGTCACGCCCTGAGACCCTCAGGCGCCCTTGGCCCGGCCCAAAAACAAGCCCTGGCATTGAACGAATGGACCTGGAACCTGGAAAGCCGGTTAACCACTGGCGGAGAAAATCCGGATCGACACTGCCCTATGCCGCATGACTTGTATAAGCAGACTGAATCCCCTGAGACATTGGGAGGGGGGAGGGGGGGCAATAAACGCAGGGAATAATGGCCTATAGTTTGATTTGTCGAGGGCGATTGCCCAAATGTTGAGTTTGGAGTACCTATGCTGTTATTTTGAAAAATCAATAAAAATTGAAATTAAAAAAACATATATATATTTTGCAGCTATTTATCTGCTTTAGTATGTGCCACTGTTTGTATTTCAAGTCTTTCTTGAGATAACATTCCCTTTCTTTCCTAACCAAACTTTGCAAAAAACGTATATGGTCCGGTCAGAATTTGTTTTTGAAGTTTGGTGAGGTTCCTTCAAGGGGGTGCAAAGTTGTAGGAGGGTCCCAAAATTTCATTTTTTTCCATGGATGCAATGGAAAAACAAATTTTCTCACATCTACAGCTCAAACCGCTGGATGTATTTTCACCGAATTTGCAGCAGGAGCGGCGGCTTTGTCCCGAAAGCCTGCTTTTGTAAATTTGGTGTACATCCATCCAGTAGTTCTTTTTAAAATGGCCAAAAAGTCAGTAAAAACAAATTAGCGATATCTGGGTTCGGTCCGCTGACTCACTTCCCTATTTGGTCCGCGGACGGGCATCCGATTGGCTTAGAGGGCGACGTGATGTCCGCAGACATCGGACACACCCACTGATTGGATGGTGAAAAGCATGAAGTGCGTCAGATTTTGGAAAAAACGCCCGGCATGTTGGAATCGCGGCCAATTGCTGCTGTCCGCAAACATCACGGTAAAAACATATTAAAAATAAAACATTCCACGTATCAAACTTATCAAACAATCTTTGGCGAAGTGAGGGGTGATGAGGATGGGATGGGATATGGACGTAAGAAGCCAAAAAACTGGTGTTTTTATCCCAGATTGATTTCGAATCTAGATATAAATGTTTTTGCAAAGTTTGGTGGGATTCTGTCAAGAAGGGGCAAAATTAGAGCGGGGTCCCAAAATATTGTAAAGGCTTATAAATGTGGTGCCATTTGATGAATCTACACAAAAGCTTGGAAAAATATGTTCGATCTAGATATAAATATTTTTGTAAAGTTTGGTGGGATTTTGTTAAGAGGGGGCTAAATTAGAGGGGGATCTCAACATTTTTAGATGGCTTATAACTTTGTTGACATTTGACAAATGTGGACAAATGTTTTCAGAAAGATTATAGATCCAGCCTTGAATTTTTGTGTAAAGTCTGAATGGATTGTGTCAGGTGGGGGATAAGTTAGATGACTATTGTATGTACATACATTTTGACACTTTTGAAAAAATAAAACATGGGCGGATTTCCAGCACTCGTGTAAGCAGCATTGACAAGGACCTTAAAGCATGGTTTTGCAAATGTGCCTGTATTTTATTTTTGACAAGTGTAGTTACAAAAAATAGGGCTATACCTTTGGTGACTGAGGTCTAGCCTGTGGCCATGGGCAGAGACCAGATTGTCTGGGTCATGGCATTATGTCATGACCTGGACAATCTGGCTACTGGCCGTGACCACGAGGGACGACAAATGGGGTTAAAGTGGCTATGTCCACCTGGGACTGGCTACGTGGTAAAGTTATTTGAATGTGGGATAGGTTTGAAAGGGAAAACAAAATGGGCTTGTGGTAATACCGTCATAGGGTTCTCTCTTTGCCTTCTGCAGGCTGCCATGGAAAGGGAAGAGGGGCTCTATATGGAGCCCTGCCTTCCCTTTCCATGGTGGCCATCATGTAAAAGGATTTTCCTTCCTACAGCTGGACATTTGTGATGTCATCTTCGATGTCCTGGGTGTTAGGCTTAACAGTGCACGGTGGTGGTGCGAATTATGGTTGCTTAGTTTACCATAACTGGCAAATTTCTGAGATTTTTCAGTTTTGCTTGTAACCATAACGTCCCTTTAACGTTTTTTCTTTGAATTTCATAGGTTTTTATTAGTGCAACTTAACCATAACATCCCTTTAACAAAGTTTTTTCAGAGCTATATATATACACACATGAAGTATACATAGCAGAAGTACATGCATTAGACATGAAGAACACATGCACTCCACATGAAGAACACGTACAATAGGTAATATATGCATTTAAACATGAACAATACCAATGTAGCATCCATAAGACATGGAGAACATAACATGACCAATGTATAAAGTCAATACAACATAAACAACATGAGAAAATAGCTCACTAACATGGAAGCGAGAGTGAAGTTGGGCACCCATCTTCTCACAGATAGATGCTGCAGCATGTCTCAGAATGCGCACTGTCCTGAATCCAGAGAAACACATATTCATGCAAGAGCCCAGACAGTAGCTGGCAACAAGTGCCAAGGCTAAAGAGAAATAAGGGAGGATTGGGACATCGGAACAAAGGCACAAGATAACGATTCCCAAGTTGCAAGCAGCATACCCCCAGATTAATTAACAAGATGGCACTCATTCAAAATTGGTGCAGCAAAACATGTTCACATATCTACATGCAACCTGTAAGCGGAAACAATTGCAGGAAGAGCAAAGTAAAAAAGAATGGATGCTTAATCAGCACAATGAAACTGGTTTGGAGACCATTGGGGTCATTACGACCCAGGCGGTAAGTACACCAACTTTACCACCATGGTGTAAACTTTACCACCATGGTGTAAACTATGTTTACACCATGGTGGATGGCGGATTTACCGCCCCATTCCAAGGTGAGTGGGGCGGTAAATCCCCATTTCCCATTTACCCTTCCCCATTCCCATTTTTGCCCCATAGGGCATAATGGGAGTGGGGAAGGCGCTAATTACGGCACCGTAAATTACGGTGCCGTAATTAGCACCAAGGCGGTTTAGCACCATGGATTTTAACGCCTGCTAAAAGCAGCCGTTAAAATTGGAATCAGGCGTTAAGGGTTAACGACGGCGTTAACCCTTAACGCCTGAGTTGTAATGAGGCCCCATGGCTCCTACCCTCCTTTTCCTCAAACAAGTGACACGTCCCTGATTGTGCAGGAATTATACCCATTAAAGGCCACTGCAGGGTATTCCAACCTGTATATGCACCCCCAGCGTATAGTGACACGGACTGTATGAAAGGCGAGAAAGTGAGAAGGCAGATTCCAGCATTATTACAGGGGGAATCTGATGCTCAGTGCAGGATGCAAGTGAAGTTAACGGAAACAGATGAGGATAATCTTAGAGCAAAAAGCACGCATAATGGGGGAGATGAGACATTGATTGTGTCACATAAATGGAAAGGAGGGCAAATTGTATTGAAACTTGAAGGAAAGAGCATCAACAAAAGTAAAGAGAAGACAAGGGGTGATAGCGATGGACAGGAGGCAGAGAAAGAAAAGAGGGTGAAGGAAGAGAGAGAATGAGAAAGATGGAGATAGGAGAAGGAAAAGGGCAGTAGAAAATAGGATGACCGATAAAAAGAAAAGAGACAGAACAGAGAGGAAGAAAAGGAAGGAGATAGAAGGTGTAATGAAAAAAGGAAAAATGAGAAAAGTTAAGAGAGAAGTTGTAAGGAAATTGATTACATCATGAGTATACACACGTTGTTAGACAAGGGAAAAGAAAATGTAATAAGAAGAAAAAGGGACAGCATAACTAGGAACAGAAGAGATGGTATCAGCTTAAGCGGAAGCTAGAGAAGGTATCAGCAAGAGGAAGACAGGGATGTGCTGCAGAGGTAATGAGTGGAAAATATGGGACAGTTCCCATTCGAAGACTAGATTTTGATGATAGAGAGGACAAAGAGGATGAAGACACAAGGACAGAAGATGAAGATGATGAGGAGAGCGGGGAAGATGAGGCCAAACAGGCCCCATCTATGGGCACGGGTGTAGGGAGAGAGGGAGCTTGGTCAGATTTGGAAGAACCAGCGATAAGGCCAGAACCTA
This sequence comes from Ambystoma mexicanum, assembly GCF_040938575.1. NCBI lineage: Eukaryota > Metazoa > Chordata > Amphibia > Caudata > Ambystomatidae > Ambystoma > Ambystoma mexicanum. Next base: position 532,362,432 of record NC_090927.1, on the reverse strand, counting down.
TTCAATATCCGTGGATCCCAGAGATGAGGTCGAGGGGGGAGGAAAAGAAAACTCTATATGAAAATAGACTATGAGATTTACTGAGCAGAAAGAAAGTCAGCATGACAGAGATGCCAAAGAAGATGAGGAGTGCGGCTGCACCCTTGTGTAAAACCGGATGACACAATTTCCTTTATTACAGAAAGGCAGAGGACTATCATAGTGCATACCTTGCCTGCAGACAGACAACAATAATTTAATTTACAAGTTACCATCACTTACATCAGGTGCAGGGGAGTGGATTTATGAGCTAGAAAGAGAGACGGCTGGCATGATATTTGCCATGGGAGACATGAAAAGCTTGTTTGCTGCTATATTGGGCAAACAATCAGATGACATTTGGAAACAAGAATAGTATCCCGGGGTGACAGTACAACACTCTCAACATGATGCTGCCCCTTTTAACAACGTTCAAGCAGATGTGTGGAGGGCACTTAGGATACAATTCCCTGACACATCAGACATGAGTGCAATAATGACAAGGAAAATGGGATTGGATGAAACCCAGCTACCATTCAAGAGAAATAGTGTTTAGAGACTAGGGAATTCTGGGACAAAAAATTACCATTTTTTATAACATTTATGCTGGGGTCTCCGCGAAGAGGTACAGAGACAATTAAAGAAAATTGTAGTGATTGACGCAAAACCATGACCTGAGATTCAATTGACTACTGTCCATCATTATAGATTAAAACAAGAGAAAGACAGAAAGACGGTTGAAGAAAGAAAAATAGAAAAAGCATAATTGGCCCAAAAGAAGCTGTCAAAATTGACAAAAGAAGGAGCTGTATTAATATATAATGGGAAGAATCACAATGGACAAGAGACACAGGAGATTAATTTGCAGTAAGGGGGAATATAATTATTACCCCTGGGGAAGAGGGTTTGCACCCAGAGGTAGAGGGTTTGGATTTCAACCACCACAGGCCGGAGGGTTCAACCAGTGCAAGAGGGGGATTATGTACATGATTGTGGTACCTTTACTTATTTTAATGATGACACACCCCATGTCAAATAAAACACCCTAGTAGCGGGCATTACTGTTTTAATTGATGGGTCATTGATGAATGACCAGAGAAGTGTATTGTGACATAGTGGAACAGCAGTGGTGAAGGCAGTAAACCATGGGAGGTATGAGGTAGTAAAAAGCACAAGATTGCCAGCACATTTTTCAGCAGAGGCTGCAGAATTTGTAGCCATGATTTTAGCGCTTGAGGAGCATGAAGATGAGGCGGTGACAGTGCATTTGGACTGGAAAAATCAGGGCTTCCAGCGCACAGACGGCACCCCAGTACAGCATGTACCACTAATAGAAAGGCTATTGGACGCTCTTGAACGTCCATCAGTGATAGCAGTGGTCAAGTGCTCAGCGCATACGAGAGGCACATACATGATTTCTTGCAGCAACAAAGCCACAGACACAGAAGAAAAAAGGGCAGAATATTTTCCTGAGATATTAGACATTGCAACTGCCCCAAACAAGTATACATGTACACGTTACATGGTGAGGCACCAACATAGCACAGGAAAACCTATCATGCCCATTGATCTGATCACAGTAAGACAGGAACAGCTCCATTACCCAGCACACATCACCAAAGAATGTCTTGCAGCAACCATTTCGTATGATTTGTTTGTCCCGTATCTTAATGAGCATGTGACAATTTTATCATACACTCTTTGACATATCAGAAGTTTACTGATGGCCATACACTGAGAATGGTGAGAGGAGCAATACCCTGCTCTAATGGACGATTTATGCACTTGCAAATCTATTATGTAGATATTCAAAAAAATGCAACAGAAAATTGCAACTGCTACAAATATATGATTGTAGTTGTATTCTCTTTTTCCCATTGTATCAAAGCAGGTCTGTGTGTCCATCCATATTGGCTGCAAAATTCCTTGTACGAGAGGTGTTCACGAGATGGGGCAAAAGCAAAGTGCTATGCTCACATAATGAACCTCATTTTGTAAATTAGGCATTTGAACACATGACATCTCTAGTGGGAATAAGACACAAATTCTAGTCTGTCTACCACCCACAAGTGAATAGGATTTGTGAGCGCCTCAATGGCCGTTTGAAGGAACGCATTACAAAAATAAAAGAAACTCTGCATAAGAGTTGGCTGCATTGTCTTCCCCTGGCATTGTTTGCCTTACACAACCAGTCAGGCTCTGACCACCACCTGACACCTCATGAGCTGGTGACAGGACATAGGATGATAGCCCTAATTGCTCCTCCCACTCGGGCTCGAACTGATGCTGAAAATTCAGATAATGTACTTGGATGAAAAATGCATGACTATTTGATGGCTATGACTACATCTCTGAAATGTATCTCTAAACAGGTGAAAATAAGGAAGGGGGCTCATGAGGAACAGAAGAATAAGTCAAAACATTGATATAGAAAAACCTTTACAACCTTCTAAGTTGTACCCGGAGGATGAAGTATGGTGTCAAAATGTGGCTGCAGATGTCACAAGCTCTGTTTTGATGGACCCTATATAGTAGAATCAGTGACAGCTTCTGCTGTCAAAATAGAGGGGAGATGGTCCTGGATTCATTTAAACAATTAGAACAAGTACTTCTGTGATTCCCCAATGTCCAATGACCAAGAGGTTGAAGGTGAAGAAAATGTCAGAAAGCTGACATATTGGGTGCTTACTCCTAGAACACTTAATATTTTTAACATTCTCCAAGGGCGATGTTTGAAAACAAACTTAGTACTTCCTTTCCCATTGCAGGAGAAACATTAAAAGTTCCCCATAACTATCCTGTTTTTCCTCATCCTTTCATTTTTCGTGAACAGTTATGCCTTTTGAGGAGTCTGGAACATTTGCCTTACAGTTCTGCTATTTATTTTGAAAACTTATATTGTTCTAGAAAGAAATGCCCTCTAACTTTTAACAAGGTTTTTCTTGTGAAGATGTATTATTTCAACACAGAATTGAGACATTCCCTTTGACAGAATAATGCAATTCCCGAATGATATCAGATATTCCCTTTTTCTGTGTAGAAGAGTGCACATACATAGATATTTGCAAAAGGCAGACACGCTAGCTATCATGAATTTAGCTACTTTTATTTCTCATTTTGATGGTTGGATTTTATAATTTGTATTGCAGTAAAAGAACCTGTTGCTAACATTATAGCGAATCCAGTAGTCAGTGAAACTAACATGAGTATCATGACCACAAGAATGACAAGCCCAATGAGACCGGAAGCATTCCCAGAATCATTTTCTTAAGAAAACACATTAATTCAAAAAGTGAGAAGTGTGTACATGGCACCAGTCACTTGAACGCTTATCTTGATAAACCCCTTCATGTTTCCAACAACTTGTGGTTCCTTTTTTATTTTTATTTGCATTTGGTTTATAGAAAATCGTTACAAAAGTGATAAAATGTGATTATTTAAAAACAGATAAGATACATTCACTTAAAAATACATCTAACAAATATGCCTTGAAGTAGAGGTATTGTACATAGTTGCACATGATACCAAATCCTAATCCATGTACATGTAATTGCTATCCAGCCACCCTGATGCCCTTACCTGGGAGGATCAGCCCTCAACTTTTCGGAATTCACCTTCAAACTTAATTGGGTAAGATCCATACTCTGTTTTCAATCACGAATGCCATCTTAATTCTCTTGGCCTCAACACTCAACTAACCGCTCTCCTTCCTTCCTTCTTCTCCCTTGGTACATCGTCTCTGATTTCCTTCCCTTGTTACAATTGTCAAAATGTCAATATGCTTACATACGTTCATTTTACTGTTATATGAATCATGCTTTTCCTGTATCACTTTCAGCACCATCACTCATCACCACGGATATGCAAACTACCACCTTGCTAAAAATGTGTTACAACAACTTTATGCCCTAAATACATTCATGTATGCACATTGGATTAAACACAACTGTTTATGATTCGTATATCCACCAAATATGTCACTTCACAACGTGTATCACCATCTCACTGAACAAACTCACACATCACAGCCTTTAAAAAGAGTAAGGTTCAAACGCGCGTCGGCTGTGTTGTTGTCTTTTCACCATGTCAAAAAATTGTCATTCATTAATACAATGATGTTCTTTTTGGTGCCAACCAACCAAGAAATAAAAACACTTGTAATGACAAAACAATAAGACATGATCATTGATTTTACCAACTCGCACAAACTGTGACACTATGGACTAACATATCCAACCAGCGCCAAACCGATCCATGGATTTGTCATCCCCACTAAACTCAACACACCTTCTTAAATATTGCATGATAGTATCACTGAGATATTTTTCCATGGTTAGAACGCTTGTCGCATAAGTGCAGACTCCATCAGTTATTTGCAGCTCTCTCCTCAATAGCGTGAGAAACTGATTGCACAACTTGCTATTTCATCTGAGCGACAGCCCAGATCGCTCAAGCTCTAGGAGGGCAATTCGATGATCATGTGACCTCCTAAACAAGGATTGGATATTGTTGCCTTTTCAAACCTAGTTATTACGGCTGTAGAGACATACAAATGATCAATCTGCGATTTAGAGCTCCCTCTACATCAAGTAAATGACCCAGTTTCTTTACTAACGTGTATTAAAGTAATGTCCCATTCTGATAGGGTGGTGTTTGTGCTAAAATTGGCCCGTCTTGCTGCACGTACCACCAGTCTATAATGGGGGAAATGGGACCCTTACACAGGCAATAGCTACTTTGACAGAACTACACACGCAAATGGTGGAAGAGGTGGAAGATATTGAGGATGATGACTGCTTCTTGTACCTATTCTCAGGGATGGCCACCTGGTTGGCTAACACGTTTAAAATATGAATAGCCATACTAGTACTGTTGGCTTTCTATGTCCTGAGAGTAGCAATACGCCAATACACAAAGAGCGACAAAAAAGCAATGGAAATGGCCATAATGATAAATGTGGATACTCAAGTACATAAGTTTACCCAAACAGATGAACTACCCAGAATGTACCCCATAGATGTTCTTATCGGACCTCTTGAGACAGTATCTGAATGTTCCATTGGCCCCCACACAATTACACCAAACATTGGGTGGATTGTGAAGCTGATGGGTATTGCTGCTTTATGACTTGTGATCCTGAAGAATATTTGGCACCGGAAGGTCACTTAAGGGGGAGTGAGCAAAAATGGATGCCCAAAGATAACTATTCTGGAATAAGCAATAATATAGGGATGTTCTATGACTGAACCAGAGGAGGGAGTTTATTGGGGCACATGAATACACAGGTAATATCCACTGCCGATACTCAGATGAATATGCAAGTACTGATTCCTATCCCTGCCCCCTGCCAGTATCGTCTAGGTGAGAAACGTTACCAAATGAGACAATGGTGAGGCTGAACTGCTCTGATTCGCTTTTTAGTTTGAGTTATTATAACCCTGTATTTTGAAAAACAGAAATTGAAAATACCTTTGATTTATTGAATTATGCTTTTATTGTAGGGGATTGATTTTACTTGTGTTTTTATTAAGAACAGGGTCTTTTACTTAATTCAGCAGCCCTGCATCTATTCCTACTAGCGAATGCGTCAGTGCGCGTCAAGCCAATCAATTCCCTGATGGCATGAATGTGCTGGAGGGACTGCCTGCCAACTCAATAGTGGTGAGGCTGAACTGCAGTAATTCGCCTTTTAGTTTTTAGTTATTAGAATGCTGTATTTTGAAAAACAGAAATTGAAAATACCTTTGATTTATTGGATTGCGCTTTTATTATGGGGGATTTATTTTACATGTTTTTTTTTAGAATGGGATATTTTACTAAATTTGGCAGCCCTGCATCTTGGCAGTTGAAGCTCCCTTTTATTCCTAATAGCGAATGCATCAGTGCACTTCAAGACAAACAATTGCCTCACTGCATAAATGTGTCAAAGCGACTGCCCATGCAGTGGGAGCACCTGCAGCATGCCAACGGCAAGCCTGTCTGTGTCCATCCGGGACCTGGACAGCCATGGGTCCCATTCTCTTGTCAAAACACTTTGTCACATACCCTTGTCTCACGGCTATTATTATTATTATTATTATTATTATTATTATTATTATTATTATTATTATTATTATTATTATTATTTAAGGTTTGTAGAGCGCCACATGCCCATTGGCCTCTGAGTACACAGAGAACATAAAAACAGTTACAAATACATTCAAAAGGCAGGGGTAAGGAGGGATACACTAAGTCAGGCTTGCTGTTCAGCAAGATTTAAGATTGAAGAGGTGGTGCTTCACCATTATTTTGAAGAGACCAAGTGCACCTACAGATCTTATCCAACATGATAGGGCATTCCATGCCTGAGGAGCCTGAACATCAAGGGTTGTGCCTCCAAACCGAAATAGCTTCTATCTGAGTTGGGACAGTTTATGAGTGTCATGGGAGTGCAAAAGGTGTCCCAGTTTATTTGCCCTTATCTGATCCTTCAGGTATTTCAGACTTGTGTCATTCCAGCATTTATAGGACAGGGTCAAAATCTTGTGAGTGATCTGTTGCCCTATAGGAAGCCAGTGTAATTCCCTTCTGGCATCGGAGATGTTATTCCGCCTCGACAGACCGTCGATGGGACAAACAGCAAAATTCAGCGAGACCTGAAGCAAGTTAAGATTAGCTTGTGAGGTGCCAGCCAACAGACTGTTATAGTAGTCCAATCTTGAGTTAACTAGCACAGTGGCTAACAGAAAGCCGTTTGTGGTTGAGATGAAAGATTGAATATGACTCAAGAGCTTTGTAGTAAAGCTGCATGAAGAGCGGATGTGTGAGACGTGGTTTCATTAGTGAGTTTGTCGTCTAAAAAAACGATGAGAGTCTTCAAACTCTTGGAGACATTGATGCAACTGCCAGCTATATTGAGGCTATTATATGCAGGATCGAGTTTCTTCAATCAGGGGCATGAGGCTACAATAAGAAGCTCAGTTTTGTCTGTATTGAGGGCTAAAGCATTGTCAGCCATCCACATCTGTATAGCATCATACACCTTGTTGATAGCATCTGAGTCCTGGGTGTAATTTCCTGTGAGCTCGAGGACGACCTGAGTATCATCTGTGTAGTTGGTATACTTCACACCCAGGTGGTCCAAGAGGCTGAGCAGGGGTCTGATATAGATATTGAAGAGCATGTGGGCAATGCATGACTCCTGTGGAATACCACAGGTCAGAGTGGTAGAAGACGAGCTGGCCTTCAACAACTGCCACTCTAGTGGTACATGGCCCGAGAAAAGAAGAGACCCATTGAGCCACATGGGGAGAACAATGTGCCCGGTGCCTGAGTCTAGTGACAAACAGGGACAGGTGGACCAGGTCAAAGGCTGCCGAGAAGTCTAACAACATTAGCAAGGCTGGGTGTCCACAATCCACTCGCTGGCCAAGGTGGATTTAAGATCGAGCATAGTGGTTTATGTCCCATGCTGAGCTCTGAAGCCTGACTGGCATGCCCTAAGGATACCATGTTCTTCAATGTGAACCTGAAGCTGTAGATAGGCTACCTTGTCCAAGATCTTGAGGAGAAAGGGCATATTTGTGATGGGCTGTTAGTTTTTGGTTACTGCTGGATCCATACTACTCTTCTTGAGCAATGGCATGATCTAGGCCTCTTTAACACTCATGCTAAAGAAGAGACTATTGAGTCTGGTTATCCAGGGGACGAGGAGCCCCCACTATGTGTAAGACTATTCACCCACTGGGAGTATCCAAATATGTCAAGAGCATTGAGTAGAGAGGAGGCTTGTTTAATAATAGGATATTCTACCCATAAATGGATGTTCCCTATCATGATTACCAGAGTCTTAGCTTTTGTAATGGTGTTTAGGAGGTCATGGAACTGCTCTTCGAACACAGGCATATCCCTCGGTGGTCTGTATATGACCAGAACACTCAGGGAAACATTAGCATTAATTTTGATCTTTATGAGGAGTGTTTCACATGCACCAGGGCTAGAGTGGGTTACTAGGTTGCATTAAAAGTGTTTTTGTACATGAGTGCTAATCCTCCATCCTTTTGCACAGGATGATCGGTCCAAAAGAGCCAGTAATCTGATGACAAGGATAGCGTGCCATCGATAGGTGTTTAGCCAATGAGTCATGTTTCCGTAAGTGCCACCACTTTCTGGAAGCCAAACCTCTCCCCCGTCCACACCCAAAGTAAACACCTATGCGAGCAGAAGTCAGCATAAATATGCCCAAAAGTGTGGACTAAACCTTTTCACACTCACAAGTCACAGGATATGTTAGAAGAAGGAAAATGAGGCGGCATAAACTCCTATAGTAAACAACTCTTAATAGTGTTGCTGGCCAAACACAGTCCTTCCCTGTGAGTTGTCACTCCAATCTATAATGTGCTTTCTTTCTAAGGGGTATGATATTTTTGCCAACAGTGCACAGCACAAATCCCAAATGTAATTATTCCCAGGCACAACCACAGGACTTATTTCCAATCTCAATGGTATTCATTTCAACAACTTTGGAAGGGTGAATGCGTGTGCCCTCTGTACCCGCATTCGGACCTGTGATCTATGTGTTGCACTCAGATGCCGACATCAATTTTGTTAACCCACTGAGTTATCTTACCAAAGAGTAAGCGGATGTAATGTTATCCTAATAATCCTCAAATAAACATAACCTTCCTTTCGTATACTCAGTGACAGATCGCTGGGTTAATGGACCTGATGCGGATTTGTCTGTGAAATCCATAGATTACAGATTTTGTAAGTGATTTCAATCCAGCACTACAACTAAATCAATGCCTGCTATGGGATGCCCAATGGAAACCCCTATTTATATATTTTTATGTCAAAAGTTCTTTTAATTCTGGATGATGTACCCTTATATAACGCCGCTCTCTTTGAATTCCCCCGGTCTGACTGAACCAAAAATAGGTTTGTTTTGCCAATTAAAAGATTTATTTGAAGAATTGAACAATATATATTTGTCACACTTTTATAAATATGGATAATATCTGAATATCACACTTATGAATATGAACAATGATCGGAAATGGGTAATATGACAATATCAACAATCTCTTTAATGAATTAGGAGTAGGAAAAGGAAGAATAATGTAGCAGAGAATAACTTTGTGTGGTTCAAGGAAATGCAATGATAGGAAAGAATGCAGCACAGAAGGACACTTGATATGAATTCAACCAAAGACAATATAATCACTCTTTCCCCTTGTTGATACTCACTCCCCCCAATATGCAATATGAAGAGATGAATGAGGGCACACAGGTATCAGGAATAACAATCAACAATTGCAGTTTCAATCCCGATTCCCCCCAGCAAGCTTAGAGAGAACAGTAATGATTTTAAAACAGGTCAATTGCTTTTAGATGTGGTTTGAATTGGATGGGAAAAATTCTAAAATTATTTTAATTCGCTAAATGAGATTCAGAACTAGTGAGAGTTGCTTTGGATTGGTTCAGGTCAACACTAGCAATCATTGTATAATGATTAGCAGATGGAAAACGAAATTCAGAATTTGAAAGCAAGAAATAGCTATTTTACATGGAGTGAAATTTAGCCAAATGCAAATTCGCTGCAACTTTTCCGTGTGCGAGAAATGCGATTATGGAAAAACTACAAAGAATTGGAATGTCGTTTTGGGTTTGTTTGAAAGATGAAGATGTTAGCTTCAAAATGACAAATTTTCTTCCTAGCACATACGGTTCAAAGGTTACAGAGGTTTTAGTAGAGGTCGATTTTTCTCAAAAGGAGTCAAGATTTCTAATGGAATTGCGCTTTGAATTACAAACAGGTTGGCTTACACTAACAATTATCAAAGGATTAGATGGATGAGAAAGGATTCAGAATGGACAAAAGAGATTCTACAATGCAGTCTGGATATGTTGGAATGGGTTGGATGGATTACTTTAAACTAAGAGATGACTATGGACAGTTCTACGCTAAATACTCACAACTCTGGTTTAAAATGGACCCGTCAAAGATCTGGTCAAGGGTTTGGCCTGGACTTCGCTAGCCACCGGACAGGTCTCAGGCGATTGGTTCTGCTCTCAGCACTCTGGTCTCTGCGCGGCCTCTTGGACTGGATCTGATGGGTTCGGGGTTACAGCTCTGCTGGACTGATCTGGATCTTGGGTTCTAGAAAAGGTTGTTGGCCAGAAGCAGCAAACAGCTCAGCCAGGTTGTTGAATGGGTTAGGCCCCGTGGAAGTTTAGGAGTTAAATCAGGTTGCTAGGTTTTAAAGGCCAAACAAACTGACCACAAAAGTGATGGGTGGAAGGTTTCAAATTAATCTAAACCACTGGCAATTGCTGTGGGCAACCTTCCACACCACCGTTTTTTAGCCCATCTGCGCCATTGCAAAAGGGGACCAGCCATGTGCAAATCAGTCAGCAGCTGCCGCCACCGAAGGTAGCAGCCCAGCCCGATCTGCTAGGCCAGGTCCCCTCTGCACAGAAAACCAAGCAACCCCAGACATATTCAGCCTTGTTGGACCTCCTCAGTGAGGTGCAGCCTGGTTCCCTGTGGCGCAGCGAGCAAGGGACCCACGTCTGGGCATACCCTCTCTCACAAGGAGAAACAAACTGACCACAAAAGTGATGGGTGGAAGGTTTCGAATTAATCTAAACCACTGGCAATTGCTCTGGGCAACCTTCCACACCACCGTTTTTTAGCCCGTCTGCACCATTGCGAAAGGGGACCAGCCATGTCCAAATCAGTCAGCAGCTGCCGCCACCGAAGGTAGCAGCCCAGCCCGAACTGCTAGGCCAGGTCCCCTCTGCACAGAAAACCAAGCAACCCCAGACATGTTTCGGCCTTGTTGGACCTCCTCAGTGAGGTGCAGCCTGGTTCCCTGTGGCGCAGCAAGCAAGGGACCCACGTCTGGGCATACCATCTCTCACAAGGAGAAACAAACTGACCACAAAAGTGATGGGTGGAAGGTTTCGAATTAATCTAAACCACTGGCAATTGCTCTGGGCAACCTTCCACACCACCGTTTTTTAGCCCGTCTGCACCATTGCGAAAGGGGACCAGCCATGTCCAAATCAGTCAGCAGCTGCCGCCACTGAAGGTAGCAGCCCAGCCCGAACTGCTAGGCCAGGTCCCCTCTGCACAGAAAACCAAGCAACCCCAGACATGTTTCGGCCTTGTTGGACCTCCTCAGTGAGGTGCAGCCTGGATCCATGTGGCGCAGCGAGCAACGAACCCACATCTGAGCATACCCTCTCTCACAAGGAGAAACAAACTGACCACAAAAGTGATGGGTGGAAGGTTTCAAATTAATCTAAACCACTGGCAATTTCTCTGGGCAACCTTCCACACGGTATGCCCAGACAAGGGTCCCTTGTTCACTGCACCACAGGGAACCTGGCTGCACCTCACTGAGGAGGTCCAACAAGGCCGAAACATGTCTGGGGTTGCTTGGGTTTCTGTGCAGAGGGGACCTGGCCTAGCAGTTCGGGCTGGGCTGCTACCTTTGGTGGTGGCAGCTGCTGACTGATTTGCACACCCAGTGCGAGCAGGGTACGTGTATTTCAGGGGTGCGCGGGAAGTTACACACGCGATTCCAGCAAGGTATGTGTACTTCAGGGGTGCGCGGGAAGTCACACACGCGATTTCAGCAGGGTACGTGTATTTCAGGTGTGCGCGCGCAGTTCCACACACGATTGGCCCAGTGCGAGCAGGGTACGTGTATTTCAGGGGTGCGCGGGAAGTTACACACGCGATTCCAGCAAGGTATGTGTATTTCAGGGGTGCGCGGGAAGTCACACACGCGATTTCAGCAGGGTACGTGTATTTCAGGGGTGCGCGGGAAGTCACACACACGATTGGCCCAGTGCGAGCAGGGTACGTGTATTTCAGGGGTGCGCGGGAAGTTACACACGCGATTCCAGCAAGGTATGTGTATTTCAGGGGTGCGCGGGAAGTCACACACGTGATTTCAGCAGGGTACGTGTATTTCAGGTGTGCGCGCGCAGTTCCACACACGATTGGCCCAGTGCAAGCAGGGTACGTGTATTTCAGGGGTGCGCGGGAAGTTACACACGCGATTCCAGCAAGGTATGTGTATTTCAGGGGTGCGCGGGAAGTCACACACGCGATTTCAGCAGGGTACGTGTATTTCAGGTGTGCGCGCGCAGTTCCACACACGATTGGCCCAGTGCGAGCAGGGTACGTGTATTTCAGGGGTGCGCGGGAAGTTACACACGCGATTCCAGCAAGGTATGTGTACTTCAGGGGTGCGCGGGAAGTCACACACGCGATTTCAGCAGGGTACGTGTATTTCAGGTGTGCGCGCGCAGTTCCACACACGATTGGCCCAGTGCGAGCAGGGTACGTGTATTTCAGGGGTGCGCAGGAAGTTACACACGCGATTCCAGCAAGGTATGTGTATTTCAGGGGTGCGCGGGAAGTCACACACGCGATTTCAGCAGGGTACGTGTATTTCAGGTGTGCGCGCGCAGTTCCACACACGATTGGCCCAGTGCGAGCAGGGTACGTGTATTTCAGGGGTGTGCGGGAAGTTACACACGCGATTCCAGCAAGGTATGTGTATTTCAGGGGTGCGCGGTAAGTTCCACACGCGATTTCAGCAGGGTATGTGTATTTCAGGGGTTCTGGGGAGTACCACACGTGAATTGGCCGTGTGGGCCCTCCCAGGTGTACGCTCCACAACCTCCACGGACCCTGCAGCCAGCCCACACCACGGGGGACTACCCTGCACCCCTGCCCATGTCCCGCAGGCAGCCCATTCACCATGGGCATGCCCCCCAGCCAAACCACATGTCACCTTGCACTACTGATCAACAATGCATGTCTACCACCACCCCCACCCCCCAGCAGTGCAGGGTCACCCTCCATCAGGCCCCCACTCATGTCTCCCACCACCCCCACCCCCCAGCCACCAGGGGCAGCCTCCACCAGGCCCCCACTCATGTCTCCCACCACCCCCACCCCCCAGCCACCAGGGGCAGCCTCCACCAGGCCCCCACTCATGTCTCCCACCACCCCCACGCCCCAGCCACCAGGGGCAGCCTCCACCAGGCCCCCACTCATGTCTCCCACCACCCCCACCCCCCTGCCACCATGGGCAGCCTCCACCAGGCCCCCACTCATGTCCCCCTGCACCCCCACCCCCCAGCAGTGCAGGGGCATCCTCCACCAGGCCCCCACTCATGTCTCCCACCACCCCCACCCCCCTGCCAACATGGGCAGCCTCCACCAGGCCCCCACTCATGTCCCCCTGCACCCCTACCCCCCAGCAGTGCAGGGGGATCCTCCACCAGGCCCCAACTCATGTCTCCCACCACCCCCAACCCCAGTCACCAGGGGCAGCCTCCACCAGGCCCCCACTCATGTCTCCCACCACCGTCACCCCCCAGCCACCAGGGGCAGCCTCCACCAGGCCCCCACTCATGTCTCCCACCACCCCCACCCCCCTGCCACCATGGGCAGCCTCCACCAGGCCCCTACTCATGTCTCCCACCACCCCCAACCCCCAGCCACCAGGGGCAGCCTCCACCAGGCCCCCACTCATGTCTCCCACCACCCCCACCCCCCAGCCACCAGGGGCATCCTCCACCAGGCCCCCAATCATGTCTCCCACCACCCCCACCCCCCAGCATCCAGGGTCACCCTCCACCAGGCCCCCACTCATGTCCCCCTGCACCCCCACCCCCCAGCAGTGCAGGGGCATCCTCCACCAGGCCCCCACTCATGTCTCCCACCACCCCCACCCCCCAGCCACCAGGGGCAGCCTCCACCAGGCCCCCACTCATGTCCCCCTGCACCCCCACCCCCCAGCAGTGCAGGGGCACCCTCCACCAGGCCCCCACACATGTCTCCCACCACCCCACCCCCAAGCAGTGCAGGGGCACACTCCACCAGGCCCCCACTCATGTCCCCCTGCACCCCCACCCCCCAGCAGTGCAGGGGCATCCTCCACCAGGCCCCCACTCATGTCTCCCACCACCCCCACCCCCTGCCACCATGGGCAGCCTCCACCAGGCCCCCACTCATGTCCCCCTGCACCCCCACCCCCCAGCAGTGCAGGGGCATCCTCCACCAGGCCCCCACTCATGTCTCCCACCACCCCCACCCCCCAGCCACCAGGGGCAGCCTCCACCAGGCCCCCACTCATGTCCCCCTGCACCCCCACCCCCCAGCAGTGCAGGTGCATCCTCCACCAGGCCCGCACTCATGTCTCCCACCACCCCCACCCCCCAGCCACCAGAGGCAGCCTCCACCAGGCCCCCACTCATGTCTCCCACCACCCCCACCCCCCAGCCACCAGGGGCAGCCTCCACCAGGCCCCCACTCATGTCTCCCACCACCCCCACCCCCCAGCCACCAGGGGCAGCCTCCACCAGGCCCCCACTCATGTCTCCCACCACCCCCACCCCCCTGCCACCATGGGCAGCCTCCACCAGGCCCCCAATCATGTCCCCCTGCACCCCACCCCCCAGCAGTGCATGGGCACCCTCCACCAGGCCCCCACTCATGTCTCCCACCACCCCCACCCCCAAGCAGTGCAGGGGCAGCCTCCACCAGGCCCCCAATCATGTCTACCACCACCCCCACCCCCCAGCAGTGCATGGGCACCCTCCACCAGGCCCCCACTCATGTCTCCCACCACCCCACCCCCAAGCAGTGCAGGGGCACCCTCCACCAGGCCCCCAATCATGTCTCCCACCACCCCCACCCCCCTGCCACCATGGGCAGCCTCCACCAGGCCCCCACTCATGTCCCCCTGCACCCCCACCCCCCAGCAGTGCAGGGGCATCCTCCACCAGGCCCCCACTCATGTCTCCCACCACCCCTACCCACCCCCCAGCCACCAGGGGCATCCTCCACCAGGCCCCCACCCATGTCTCCCACCACCCCCACCCCCCAGCAGTGCAGGGGCAGCCTCCACCAGGACCCCACTCATGTCTCCCACCACCCCCACCCCCCAGCCACCAGGGGCAGCCTCCACCAGGCCCCCACTCATGTCTTCCTGCACCCCCCACCCCCCTGCCACCATGGGCAGCCCCCACCAGGTCCTCACAATCCCCAATCATGTGCGTAATGGTCAGCCTCCACAGCCAAAAAGCCCCACCAAGTAACCCATTCACCCACATGGAAATGGAAATCACATGTTACACCCCCAAAGTTCATGAAGCTAATGAAGCCATGTCCGTCACACACAATGGTTGCAATTGAATGGGAAAACACACAACATGACATGCATGAAACCAATGAGATGATACCACACAGTGAAGTATGCAAACAAAAATGTATTGAAAAAAAATAAGAATGCTAAAGAAAGAAAACAAACTACAATGTGAAAGACAAAAAATAAGCTGCATGTCCGTATGAAAAATTAAAACTTGAAATCCAAATCGATAAAAATTTTGTCCAAAGTCAAATGTAAAAAAATCTCCATGCAATAAAGAACTATGTAAAAAACTACCAAGGGTCCATGAGCCCAACTGAACAAAGGAAACCTACTAAAAAACCTACCTAAAAATCAACTATATACAAAAAGTGGAGCAGTGTCCGTCGACTCCAAATCACAATACGAAAGAAAGGAAACCTAAAACTAAAGAACTATATACAAAGGCGGTGGGCAAGTCCAGCGGCTCACTCTGTGGTGTCCCGGGCCAGGGCATCATCGAACTCCTGTTCGATGTCCCGGAGGCGGTCCAGTTCCATGGCCCCGAGGGTCCGCAGGGACGACGCTGTGTCCTCCTCCAACCCCCTGCGGATTGCCTCGAGGCACTCGGCCCGCCTCAGGGCCCTCTGCATGGAGTTCTCCGCCCTGACCATTGTGAGCCGCGCCTCTTCCGCCCGCTGCCGCTCCGCACCTATGGCGTGGCCCAACCGCTGCCACACGGAAGACACTCTCTGTCCTGGGTCCCCCTGCCCTCCGGCCAATGCCTGCCCCTCCGATGTCGAAAGCCCCGAGCCTTCATGGCTCCCACCATGTTGCTGCTGCTGCTGCTCTGCCTCTGCCCGTGCACTGCCTCCTGCTTCCTGCACATCCTCCGCCGGCTGGGGTGCACTTGTTGATGTGGCCACCCCTGCTGGACCACCGACTCCCGACTGTGGCAGGGATGCCTCCTCCACCAGCCTGGCCGCACCGTCAGAGGCAGCTCCACAGGGCACCCAGGTGACTGATGGGTGGGAAGATGGCACAGAGGACGACTGGCGCGTAGGGGGTCCAGTTGAGGAGGGGGTCGGAGCAAGCCCCATCAGACGGAGGAATCCAGCCTGGGTGACCTGTCCCAGCAGGCTGACGTGGTCAACGAGCCATTCGAGATGACGTGCAGTCTCTCCGTGAAAAGACTGCAGGTCACCTCGCATGGCCCGTTGACGCAACGCCACACCAGCCAGGACAGGCTCAACCCGGACCTGGATGGCCACGTCCGCAGGCAGAGGAAGGCCAGTTGACGTCAGCTCATCCCCTGCCTGAAAACGGGTCTGGACGTAGGCATCCCTGCTGGTGCAAGATGATGCAGGGACAGGATCGGGGACAGGATTGCACACAGGCACCTCCGCGGCTGCCTGTGCTGCCTCCTGTCCCTGGTCCTGCACTGCACCACTAGCACCAGTGGGATCCCCACCTCCAGACCCCGTCTCTGGTGCTTGCGCGGCCCCCTCCTCCACCAAACCACCCACCAACCTGGATGACTCCGTGCCATCTTCCCCCGTTGGGCCCTGTGGGGTCCCAGCTGCCCTTTCTGCTGCCGAGGAGTCCAACTGCAACCTCCGCCTCTTGGACCTCCCCCCGGCAGCTGCGGCCTGGGACGCGGCACCGGACTCCTCACTCCCCGACGAGATCACAACACGGGAGGGGAGCCGGGCCTTGCGTCTCCGGCTGGCGGTCGGATCCCCGCCGCTGTGCTCCACAGCACCTTCTCCGCCCTCTTCATCAGTTGACGCTGCAGACAGGGAGAAACAAAACACAGGCATCAGGGCACTGTACAATGGACACATACACGCATGACAGTTGCACAGGAGTGGCATTGGCAAACCTCAGACATGTCATCACAATCCCCAACACACATGTCATTGCAACTGGCACACATGAGCCATACCACAGCCATATCGCAACAGCCACCACCATCCCTACACATACAACAGCATCAGCAGCCAAAGGGGAGCCAGACATCACATGCAACACAGGAAGTGCACCACACATGTACACACACCACCACACTTGCATGCATGTCCACACCTCTGCCAAGTGTCCTACTGTTCAGACGGGCATCCATGTCACATCTGCCAATCAGGCTTCCACATACCGCTGTCACATGCATCCATGTTGCATCACTTTTGCACCCTTGTCAAATACACACACATGCACATGTACACAGTGCTCATACATGCAGCCGAAAACAACATACATGCCTGACATCACGGACATGTCTACTTACATACACATTCATCCAAACATGTGTGCACGCACAACTGCATTTGCCATGCAAGCCCACACACACAAGCACCATCCATGTCTCACACATTACAGCCCTCGCATGTGTCAGCCCCACGACCCAGTACACCCCCACCCATACTCGACCCCATGCAAACAGATGTGCAACCGGCACAATGGCGAATGATCACCACACGCACTGCTCACAATCAGGATGCATGTACACTCACCGCTCGACTCCAGACGGGTCTGCTTCTCTAGGACCTGGCCGTGGAGCGCTGGGGATATGCGTTCCAGGACCCCCATCTGTTCTTCCGACAAGTGGCCCCGGCGCCCCTTGGCATCCGCTGCCTTCAGGAGGCGCCGGGCCTTGTTCAGGGTCCTGGACCTGAAGTCCTCCCAGCGTGTCCTGACATGTTGTAAGTCCCGGACTGCCACCCCCTCCGCGTTGATGGCAGTCACGATGTCAGTCCAGATCCGAGTCCGTCCTTCCTTGTCGGCGCGGGAACTTCTGAAGAGGGCATCATACTGCCCCAGGACTTGCTCCACCAGGACACCAACTTCGGTGGCACTGAAGCTGGTGCCCCTCTGCCTCTCTGGCCGGGGGTTGTCAGTGGTCACAGATGGTGTTTGCCCCGACATGACAACCCCAGAGGCAGGAGTGGGTGTGCAACTGGGTCCTGGGGCTGGGCTGTGGAGCGATGGAATTCCAGTCGGGAGTCTTCGGTTCCAGCAGGGGTGGTCACAGCAACAGCACCCCTGGCTGATGTGCAGGCAGCAAATGGCAGTGCACGTGGGCAGCAGGCAGTCAGGCAGCAGCAGATGGCAGGTGGGAGCGTGCTCGGGGCTCTGGGGGGCAGTAGTTCGGCCTTCTGGGCAGGAGCGTGGTCTTCCGTGTGCTTACGCGTGGCCAGCTTGGTACGGAGTGATTTGGCACGTGAAAATCCTGCACGTCAGCGTGAAAACCGAGGAAAGGCCCTTAGCGCGTAAGCGCGTCAGCACGCATACGCGATTCTATTGGACCAAAGGCCCTCAGCGCGTAAGCGCGTCTGTGACGTGAGCCGCACGGGTGTTTCCCACACAGCACGTGATGACAGAGCACACGTGGAAAGACTGCACGTCAGAGTCTCATCGCGTGTAATTGGACAGCACGTCAGAGTCTCATCGCGTGTAATTGGACAGCACGTCAGAGTCTCATCGCGTGTAATTGGACAGCACGTCAGAGTCTCATCGCGTGTAATTGGACAAAAGTGCGCGTACACGCGATTCGCCTATGTACGTGTATATCAGGTGTGCGCGGACACTTACACACGCAAGTACGTCAGCGCACCTGTATCCCGGTGTGCGGGCAATTTCCACACGCTATTGGACTGTGCACTGGATTTCTGGGGTGTGCGGGTCACACGCTCGCCTACAACACGCGCAACGCATTAATTTGCGCGCTAACAAAATAACTAGCTCAGACCCAGGATGAACATACCGTTCCTAGCAGCAGTGGCCGTGGCCTACCAAAGGAGGAGGAGGAGGATAGTCAGGGCCAGAATATTCACACCCAGAACCAGCCTTTTCGGGATGCCTGATGACCAGGTGCATGGGAGGTACAGGTTTCCACCACACATCATACTGGACCTGGTGAGTGAGTGGGAGGACGACCTCACATCACCCACCCTGTGCTCCCAAGCACTCAGCCCCCTGGAGAAGGTCCTCAATGTACTGCACTTCTTAGCCACTGGATCATTTCAGCGGACAAGTGCCATTGTGGGTGGTGTATCACAGGCCATCCAGTCACGCTGCCTACACCAGGTCTTGAACATCATCACTGCATGCCCATCAGTCCGCAGGCACATATACCTGCCCAGAACCCCTGCAGAAAGGCATGCTGCCGCCCTGGATTTTTACGCTGTGGCACGATTCCCCAAAGTGCTAGGTGCCATTGACTGCACCCATGTGGCTCTACGTTCCCCCAGGGCATCTGAGCACATCTATAGGAACCGCAAGCACTGGCATTCCATCAATGTGCAGGTAGTATGTAATGCCAAGGGAATCATCACCTCAGTATATGCCAACTATCCCGGGTCAACCCACGACAGCTTCATTTACCGAATGTCCACCCTAAGCCGGGACCTAGAAGCTGGCCGGCATGGCGATACATGGCTGCTTGGTGAGTATGAATGCCACTGCACATGCATGCATGTCAGATACTGAGCTAGGTCACAACCCCACCAATGATACCAATCACCACCTCCACAGGGGACAGTGCCTACCCTCTCAGCCCCCACATGATGACGCCAATTCGGAACCCCACCACGCCACCCCAGGTAAGATATAACGCTGCCCACATTACAACCCGGGGCATAGTGGAGCGCACATTCAGAGTGCTGAAGTCACGCTTTCGCTCCCTTGACCGTTCTGGCGGGCAGCTGTTGTACGCTCCCCCAGTAGTGTGCAGGATCATAGTGGCAGCATGTGTCCTGCACAACGTTGCAACACGCCGGGGCCTGGCCGTGGACATGGTGGTGCCCCCCCATCCCCAACCACATGCACAGCTGCTGCGCATGGGAGGTGAAAGGGCACGGGGGAGGCAGCCCGTACACAGCTAATGGCTAACTACTTCACATAGAAATCACACCCCTGTGGAGTGCACACTGCCCTGGCACATTCCATCTGACAATCAATGATGACTCAACCTGACACTGATCCTGAATGTCTGGAGAAAGAACCGTGAAAACCATATCAGCCTGAGATTGTTCACCTGGAAGTGTCACAATGTGTGCATCCCTACCCACACTGACACCACCAATGCAGTTTTGTGAAGTTACACATTCAAGCAGCTCAAATTAATACCCACTTGCAAAATGCAACAAGAGGACAGTGCCATGTCAGCCAACCCAACCCCAGCACCGCCACACGACACACCGTGCCATGTCATGCTATTTGCAGGTAAACAAAGTAATCCCCACAACATGACACTACTGTCACAATGTACAGTGTCCCTATTAGAAACTTGCAACACGTGAAATGCTCACAGTAATGGCGGACCAACAACAAACTTGAGCACGTACTACCATTGACTTGACATCACTAATGTTTAATATTAGTAGTCTCACCACCTGGAAATGCCTGCACTCCCACCACTACCAACTGTGCAGTGTTGGCGCCTGTACAGTTGTAGGTGCACTGCTGCCAACATGGACCACATCTCCAGACTAGAGGTCCTTGTGTAGACATGAGGAAGGTACCTGCAAATTGGGAGGTAGACACAGAAGATGAGTTACACATCAATGCAACATGCAGTGTACAACACAACAGCAATATGCACTAGGAATGTATACACAGTATTGACTACAGACTGCCTACACAGCTCATGGGAGTCCAACGTCACTGTGTAATTCACTGTCACTTGGGCACACCCTTTGCAAGCCCATGGAAACGGGAAGCAGGAGGGGTGTGTGTGACTCAAACCCAAGCATCTGAACCAAATACATTACAAGCCTGCATGTGCCCAGCCACAATGCAGCGTATGCCCACAGGAACCACGGAAGCCAACAAATCGTCCCAAAAAAATTGGGAATAAAATAAATAAAAATAAAAATAAAAACAAAAATAAAAAAAAAATAAAAATGGCCATTGAAGGGCCCGGGGGGGTTGGGGAGGCCACCCAGGAGGTCCGGGGACAGGATGCACACCAGAACCCACCTGCGTGGATCCTGGGAAAATAAAACACCTCCATGGGCTCATGGCCCACACGGCTACCCTATTGTGGGAGTATCACTGCTGTCGCTATTATCACCCTGTGCAGCTGCATCGGGAGGTGGTTGCACTATGGGAGGCAGCCCACGCAAGGCCCTAGTCTGCTCCTCCATGGCTGCAAGCATGCGGGTGTGGTAGGTCTGGTTCTGGAGGATGAGTGTGCGCAGGTCCCCATGCAACAACTCACGGGATGCCCGGACCTCCGCCCTCGTTGCCTGCATCTCAGCTGAGAGCGTACGGGTGAGACACTCCAGCTGCTGTTCTGTCCTTTGGTGTGTAGAAGCCTCAAGCTCAACAAGAGTCGTCCTGAGGTGAAGGAGCTCCTGCCTCAGGGCTTCCCTGTGGCCCTGGGACTCAATGGAGATGGCCTCCTGCAGAGTCGCCAGTGCCGCCCGCCTGTCCCTGTTGGACCCCAACATGTCCTCACTGTGTGACTGGCAGATGGAGTCGGTTGCCTGCTCTAGTCGCTCCATCAGCCTTTCAGGGGGGACAATGGAAGTGGCCACCCTATCCATAGCCTGAGCCATCATCTCGGATGATGCTGCCTGTTGGGTTGCCATACCGTAAATGGATTGCTCCCATGCGGTATTGCCAAGTGGCGTACGGCCACCACGTCGGCGGGCACCACACCTGTCTGGGGCAAGGCGAACTGCGCCTTGCTGTGCCGGCACTGCCTGAGGCTGCAGGACTGCATTCCCCCTCTGATCTGCTGGCCCAGGAACAGGATCAGATGTCGCGGAGTGTGACCCTGCATCCGTAACCACCAAAGGCGTAGCTGCCAACACTGACATCCCCATTGAGGGTTCTGACCCTGGTGCAGGTGGGTGAGACAGAACAGAATCCCTCCCTGGAACACTCACCTGCGACGGCACGTAGGTCTCATCCGAATCAACACCTGAGTACAGCTCGGGGGAGGCGCAGCCAGAGACACCCCTTGAGAGCACGACCTGCAGCCCTTGTGGGTTCTCACCCACCACCACACCACGTCCCTCACTGGTGGTTGGTCGGCCCTCGGACCCCTCCTGGGTCTGCACCATCTCCACAACCCCAGCAGTATCAGGTGCGTCTTCCCCTGCAAAGACATAAAAACAAAGAAATGGAAACAGGCATTAGCACCATGGCACACAATGAGGGCTGAGAAGCAAGAGAACCAGTACTTGTTTGACACATGTCCCACATGACTAAAACCCTCCCATGCATGCACCCTCACTGCGTATGAAGGGCATGCAAATGGCACACACTGATGACATCAAGATTGCAGATTAACAAATTTTCTGCATGCTGCCTGGCAGTGGCATCACACATTGGCCTGTGATTGGCAGGTGAAACACACATGCCATCACACAGATGGCATGTACCATTGCTATTGAGTGAAGATGGAGAGGAGGGCAGCACATATTCATTCTGTCCAGTTCCCGCATGTAATAGCTTTTCTAATTCAAACAGGTCAGATTCTTCACCTGGAGCTGCCAGTCCGAAATGGTCCAATTGCACAGGGACATGTTTGAACAAATGATATCCAGGTAACAAAGTCACTCCACTTTACCATAGCCATGTCAGACATGTGACTAGAGGACTGCGACATGCCTAGTAAAAGTGGTGGAATGTAAAAAATCTGACTAAATGAACAGTTGAAAATTTAGCAACTATGTTGTGGCAAGGTGACACTTCAAGGGCAACTGGCGTGCAGTTGGGCTAGATGTCTACTGTTGGCAGAAGGGATACAGCTATGGGCAAATGCAGATGCGCTGGATGTATTGCATGAAGCACATGGCTGACCCATACGACTCAGGCGCACACACTCTCACCTGGCACACAAACAGAAGCCCTCACACACACCATGCACATGGATGACACACACATGCATGTGCACTCACCGGACAATGCCTCGTAATCAGCCAAATCTCCCACGCCTTGGATCTGTTCCTCCGTGACGTAGGTCCCAGCGACTGACTCATGTGGAGTGAGTTCCATGTCTGCTACTGGAGACCCACCTCCAGTCACTAGAGTTGCGGCATGACTTGAGGCCAGCTTACTCTTTGCCCTGCGCTTTAGGTCATTCCAGCGCTTATAGCCATCATTGGCCGCAACGGTCTGCCAGTGTGCCTGGCGTTGTGCAGGTGTGGTCTTGGATCCTGCAACAATGACCATCTCGTTGTCATGTGCGGACACATACTCGACAAGTGCATTCAGTTCGTCATCCGTGAAGCTGGGCTTCCTGGAGGGGCCGGACTGTGTAGCCGTGTCTGGGGCATCAGCCTGTGCCGGACGTGCACTCTTCCTCTTCCGCTTGGAAGGTGGTGGTGATCCTGTGTGTCCTGCGCCGCTCTGGACACTAGGGGCAGGAGCCCTGGTGGACTCCGTATCAGGAGTGTGGGATTGCACACTCAGCATGGGAGTTGGTGCAGGCATTGGCTCTAGTGTGATGGTGTCAGGGGGTATATCAGCAGCATGGACTAGGACCGACACTGTCCGGGCTGGGTGTGTGAGGGCTGGGGTGGATGGAGCCGCAGCTGCCCCTGCAGCCTCTCCGCCCTGCCTACTTGGTGCAGCAGATGACCTTGCTGCCCCAGATGCACGTGGCATGGTGACATCAACGTGCACCAGCGCACGTGTCATAGGCCTGCTGACCTGGAAGTCAGCCATGGAGTCAGCCAGGTCTGGTGCCACAATGGGCTGGTCCAACAAGGGCTGAGCATGGATGGTGTCAGCCACATCAGCCTCAACGGGAGGGGGGGGGGATTATGGGTGCCCTTGACTGGTCCTCCACACATGGGGGGACAGGCTCACCCTGCAAGTAATGACCACGTCCCCTACCGGATCCACCACGGCCACCACTTGTGGCTCTTCCACCTTTGCCACCCTTACGGAATCCTCGCCTCCCAGCCATGGCACTGATGTTAATGTGCGTATGGGAGTGGCAGTAAAATATAGTCCTGGGCAATTGGGGGTCAAAGGGGTTGGGTACCAGATGGTAATTGTACCCTAGTGCTCTTGCAAGGCTGATTGTAACCCCTGGGGAAAGATGATGGGTCACGCTACGCACAGGAGCCCCAAAAAAGGGAGATGACGTGCACGCAACCCCTCCTGGACCACGTGTGCAGAAAGAAAAACCTGCACTACGCTGTGGCACCCAGTAACACAAGAATGAACGTATGCGTGTCACACGCAGCCTAGAATGACCTCTGAAGGGGTAGGCTACACACGGGGCAAGCACAGATGTTAGATACGTGCGTGACTCACCGTCTGCCTGGTAAACGAGCGTGTAAAAGGAGCGCGTTTGGTTGGCAACACCCCCGCCAAAAGAAGATTTGTACGCTGTCTGAGGAGACAGGACAACAGTAGAAGGGAACACTGTTTGAGGGAACAGGCCCAGGTAAACCAGTAAAAGAGTAAAAGGAGAAAAATCTGTCAGAGGTAACAGGGAATACGAACTTGAAACGCCGTGAAGTAAATCGCGTGTGAACCGACAAGAAGTACAGAATTCACCCACTCGCTCTCCACGAAAAGCACGTACAAGGAAATGGTGTTCTACGCGTACCTTTTAAACAGTCCCACACGTCCAGCGTCACTTACGCGGCGTCTACGCGCTAGGGCCATTTCCACCAATTACACGCTTTGTGACTTATGGGTGTACGGCCATTTCCACCAATTACACGCTTTGTCACTTCTGCGTGTACGGCCATTTCCACCAATCACACGCGATGAGACTCTGACGTGCAGTCTTTCCACGTGTGCTCTGTCATCACGTGTTGTGTGGGAAACACCCGTGCGGCTCACGTCACAGACGCGCTTACGCGCTGAGGGCCTTTGGTCCAATAGAATCGCGTATGCGTGCTGACGCGCTTACGCGCTAAGGGCCTTTCCTCGGTTTTCACGCTGACGTGCAGGATTTTCACGTGCCAAATCACTCCGTACCAAGCTGGCCACGCGTAAGCACACGGAAGACCACGCTCCTGCCCAGAAGGTCGAACTACTGCCCCCCAGAGCCCCGAGCACGCTCCCACCTGCCATCTGCTGCTGCCTGACTGGCTGCTGCCTGACTGCCTGCTGCCCACGTGCACTGCCATTTGCTGCCTGCACATCAGCCAGGGGTGCTGTTGCTGTGACCACCCCTGCTGGAACCGAAGACTCCCGACTGGAATTCCATCGCTCCACAGCCCAGCCCCAGGACCCAGTTGCACACCCACTCCTGCCTCTGGGGTTGTCATGTCGGGGCAAACACCATCTGTGACCACTGACAACCCCCGGCCAGAGAGGCAGAGGGGCACCAGCTTCTGTGCCACCGAAGTTGGTGTCCTGGTGGAGCAAGTCCTGGGGCAGTATGATGCCCTCTTCGGAAGTTCCCGCGCCGACAAGGAAGGACGGACTCGGATCTGGACTGACATCGTGACTGCCATCAACGTGGAGGGGGTGGCAGTCCGGGACTTACAACATGTCAGGAAGCGCTGGGAGGACTTCAGGTCCAGGACCCTGAACAAGGCCCGGCACCTCCTGAAGGCAGCGGATGCCAAGGGGCGCCGGGGCCACTTGTCGGAAGAACAGATGGGGGTCCTGGAACGCATATCCCCAGCGCTCCACGTCCAGGTCCTAGAGAAGCAGACCCGTCTGGAGTCGAGCGGTGAGTGTACATGCATCCTGATTGTGAGCAGTGCGTGTGGTGATCATTCGCCATTGTGCCGGTTGCACATCTGTTTGCATGGGGTCGAGTATGGGTGGGGGTGTACTGGGCCGTGGGGCTGACACATGCGAGGGCAGTAATGTGTGAGACATGGATGGTGCTTGTGTGTGTGGGCTTGCATGGCAAATGCAGTTGTGCGTGCACACATGTTTGGATGAATGTGTATGTAAGTAGACATGTCCGTGATGTCAGGCATGTATGTTGTTTTCGGCTGCATGTATGAGCACTGTGTACATGTGCATGTGTGTGTATTTGACAAGGGTGCAAAAGTGATGCAACATGGATGCATGTGACAGCGGTATGTGGAAGCCTGATTGGCAGATGTGACATGGATGCACGTCTGAACAGTGCAACACTTGGCAGAGGTGTGGACATGCATGCAAGTGTGGTGGTGTGTGTACATGTGTGGTGCACTTCCTGTGTTGCATGTGATGTCTGGCTCCCCTTTGGCTGCTGATGCTGTTGTATGTGTAGGGATGGTGGTGGCTGTTGCGATATGGCTGTGGTATGGCTCATGTGTGCCAGTTGCAATGACATGTGTGTTGGGGATTGTGATGACATGTCTGAGGTTTGCCAATGCCACTCCTGTGCAACTGTCATGCGTGTATGTGTCCATTGTACAGTGCCCTGATGCCTGTGTTTTGTTTCTCCCTGTCTGCAGCGTCAACTGATGAAGAGGGCGGAGAAGGTGCTGTGGAGCACAGCGGCGGGGATCCGACCGCCAGCCGGAGACGCAAGGCCCGGCTCCCCTCCCGTGTTGTGATCTCGTCGGGGAGTGAGGAGTCTGGTGCCGCGTCCCAGGCCGCAGCTGCCGGGGGGAGGTCCAAGAGGCGGAGGTTGCAGTTGGACTCCTCGGCAGCAGAAGGGGCAGCTGGGACCCCACAGGGCCCAACGGGGGAAGATGGCACGGAGTCATCCAGGTTGGTGGGGGGTTTGGTGGAGGAGGGGGCCGCGCAAGCACCAGAGATGGGGTCTGGAGGTGGGGATCCCACTGGTGCTAGTGGTGCAGTGCAGGACCAGGGACAGGAGGCAGCACAGACGGCCGCGGAGGTGCCTGTGTGCAATCCTGTCCCCGATCCTGTCCCTGCATCATCTTGCACCAGCAGGGATGCCTACGTCCAGACCCGTTTTCAGGCAGGGGATGAGCTGACGTCAACTGGCCTTCCTCTGCCTGCGGACGTGGCCATCCAGGTCCGGGTTGAGCCTGTCCTGGCTGGTGTGGCGTTGCGTCAACGGGCCATGCGAGGTGACCTGCAGTCTTTTCATGGAGAGACTGCACGTCATCTCGAATGGCTCGTTGACCACGTCAGCCTGCTGGGACAGGTCACCCAGGCCGGATTCCGCTGTCTGATGGGGCTTGCTCCGACCCCCTCCTCAACTGGACCCCCTACGCGCCAGTCGTCCTCTGTGCCATCTTCCCACCCATCAGTCACCTGGGTGCCCTGTGGAGCTGCCTCTGACGGTGCGGCCAGGCTGGTGGAGGAGGCATCCCTGCCACAGTCGGGAGTCGGTGGTCCAGCAGGGGTGGCCACATCAACAAGTGCACCCCAGCCGGCGGAGGATGTGCAGGCAGCAGGAGGCTGTGCACGGGCAGAGGCAGAGCAGCAGCAGCAGCAACATGGTGGGAGCCATGAAGGCTCGGGGCTTTCGACATCGGAGGGGCAGGCATCGGCCGGAGGGCAGGGGGACCCAGGACAGAGAGTGTCTTCCGTGTGGCAGCGGTTGGGCCACGCCATAGGTGCGGAGCGGCGGCGGGCAGAAGAGGCGCGGCTCACAATGGTCAGGGCGGAGAACTCCATGCGGAGGGCCCTGAGGCGGGCCGAGTGCCTCGAGGCAATCCGCAGGGGGTTGGAGGAGGACACAGCGTCGTCCCTGCGGACCCTCGGGGCCATGGAACTGGACCGCCTCCGGGACATCGAACAGGAGTTCGATGATGCCCTGGCCCGGGACACCACAGAGTGAGCCGCTGGACTTGCCCGCCGCCTTTGTATATAGTTCTTTAGTTTTAGGTTTCCTTTCTTTCGTATTATGATTTGGAGTCGACGGACACTGCTCCACTTTTTGTATATAGTTGATTTTTAGGTAGGTTTTTTAGTAGGTTTCCTTTGTTCAGTTGGGCTCATGGACCCTTGTTATTTTTGTACATAGTTCTTTATTGCATGGAGATTTTTTTACATTTGACTTTGGACAAAATTTTTATCGATTTGGATTTCAAGTTTTAATTTTTCATACGGACATGCAGCTTATTTTTTGTCTTTCACATTGTAGTTTGTTTTCTTTCTTTAGCATTCTTATTTTTTTTCAATACATTTTTGTTTGCATACTTCACTGTGTGGTATCATCTCATTGGTTTCATGCATGTCATGTTGTGTGTTTTCCCATTCAATTGCAACCATTGTGTGTGACGGACATGGCTTCATTAGCTTCATGAACTTTGGGGGTGTAACATGTGATTTCCATTTCCATGTGGGTGAATGGGTTACTTGGTAGGGCTTTTTGGCTGTGGAGGCTGACCATTACGCACATGATTGGGGATTGTGAGGACCTGGTGGGGGCTGCCCATGGTGGCAGGGGGGTGGGGGGTGGTGGGAGACATGAGTGGGGGCCTGGTGGAGGATGCCCATGGTGGCAGGGGGGTGGGGGTGGTGGGAGACATGAGTAGGAGCCTGGTGGAGGCTGCCCCTGGTGGCTGGGGGGTGGGGGTGGTGGGAGACATGAGTGGGGGCCTGGTGGAGTGTGCCCCTGCACTGCTTGGGGGTGGGGTGGTGGGAGACATGTGTGGGGGCCTGGTGGAGGGTGCCCCTGCACTGCTTGGGGGTGGGGTGGTGGGAGACATGAGTGGGGGCCTGGTGGAGGGTGCCCCTGGTGGCTGGGGGGTGGGGGTGGTGGGAGACATGAGTGGGGGCCTGGTGGGGGCTGCCCATGGTGGCTGGGGGGTGGGGGTGTTGGGAGACATGAGTGGGGGCCTGGTGGAGGCTGCCCATGCACTGCTGGGGGTGCAGGGGGACATGACTGGGGGCCTGGTGGAGGGTGACCCTGGATGCTGGGGGGTGGGGGTGGTGGGAGACATGAGTGGGGGCCTGGTGGAGGGTGCCCCTGCACTGCTTGGGGGTGGGGTGGTGGGAGACATGAGTGGGGGCCTGGTGGAGGGTGCCCCTGCACTGCTGGGGAGGGAGGGTGCAGGGGGACATGAGTGGGGGCCTGGTGGAGGGTGACCCTGGATGCTGGGGGGTGGGGGTGCAGGGGGACATGAGTGGGGCCTGGTGGAGGCTGCCCCTGCACTGCTTGGGGGTGAGGGTGGTGGGAGACATGAGCGGGGGCCTGGTGGAGGGTGCCCATGCACTGCTGGGGGGTGGGGTGGTGGGAGACATGAGTGGGGGCCTGGTGGAGGGTGACCCTGGATGCTGGGGGGTGGGGGTGCAGGGGGACATGAGTGGGGGCCTGGTGGAGGCTGCCCCTGCACTGCTTGGGGATGGGGTGGTGGGAGACATGAGTGGGGGCCTGGTGGAGGGTGCCCATGCACTGCTGGGGGGTGGGGTGGTGGGAGACATGAGTGGGGGCCTGGTGGAGGGTGCCCATGCACTGCTGGGGGGTGGGGGTGCAGGGGGACATGAGTGGGGGCCTGGTGGAGGGTGACCCTGGATGCTGGGGGTGGGGGTGGTGGGAGACATGATTGGGGGCCTGGTGGAGGGTGCCCCTGCACTGCTTGGGGGTGGGGTGGTGGGAGACATGAGTGGGGGCCTGGTGGAGGGTGCCCCTGCACTGCTGGGGGGTGGGGGTGCAGGGGGACATGAGTGGGGGCCTGGTGGAGGGTGACCCTGGATGCTGGGGGGTGGGGATGCAGGGGGACATGAGTGGGGGCCTGGTGGAGGCTGCCCCTGCACTGCTTGGGGGTGGGGGTGGTGGGAGACAAGAGTGGGGGCCTGGTGGAGGGTGCCCATGCACTGCTGGGGGGTGGGGTGGTGTGAGACATGAGTGGGGGCCTGGTGGAGGGTGACCCTGGATGCTGGGGGGTGGGGGTGCAGGGGGACATGAGTGGGGGCCTGGTGGAGGCTGCCCCTGCACTGCTTGGGGGTGGGGGTGGTGGGAGACATGAGTGGGGGCCTGGTGGAGGGTGCCCATGCATTGCTGGGGGGTGGGGTGGTGTGAGACATCAGTGGTGGCCTGGTGGAGGGTGCCCATGCACTGCTGGGGGGTGGGGGTGCAGGGGGACATGAGTGGGGGCCTGGTGGAGGGTGACCCTGGATGCTGGGGGGTGGGGGTGGTGGGAGACATGATTGGGGGCCTGGTGGAGGGTGCCCCTGCACTGCTTGGGGGTGGGGTGGTGGGAGACATGAGTGGGGGCCTGGTGGAGGGTGCCCCTGCACTGCTGGGGGGTGGGGGTGCAGGGGGACATGAGTGGGGGCCTGGTGGAGGGTGACCCTGGATGCTGGGGGGTGGGGGTGCAGGGGGACATGAGTGGGGGCCTGGTGGAGGCTGCCCCTGCACTGCTTGGGGGTGGGGGTGGTGGGAGACATGAGTGGGGGCCTGGTGGAGGGTGCCCATGCACTGCTGGGGGGTGGGGTGGTGGGAGACATGAGTGGGGGCCTGGTGGAGGGTGCCCATGCACTGCTGGGGGGTGGGGGTGCAGGGGGACATGAGTGGGGGCCTGGTGGGGGCTGCCCATGGTGGCTGGGGGGTGGGGGTGGTGGGAGACATTAGTGGGGGCCTGGTGGAGGGTGCCCCTGCACTGCTGGGGGGTGGGGGTGCAGGGGGACATGAGTGGGGGCCTGGTGGAGGGTGACCCTGGATGCTGGGGGGTGGGGGTGCAGGGGGACATGAGTGGGGGCCTGGTGGAGGGTGACCCTGGATGCTAGGGGGTGGGGGTGGTGGGAGACAT
Source organism: Ambystoma mexicanum (assembly GCF_040938575.1). NCBI lineage: Eukaryota > Metazoa > Chordata > Amphibia > Caudata > Ambystomatidae > Ambystoma > Ambystoma mexicanum. The sequence continues at coordinate 532,331,690 of NC_090927.1, read as the reverse complement.
GATTGGGGGCCTGGTGGAGGATGCCCCTGGTGGCTGGGGCGTGGGGGTGGTGGGAGACATGTGTGGGGGCCTGGTGGAGGGTGCCCCTGCACTGCTTGGGGGTGGGGTGGTGGGAGACATGAGTGGGGGCCTGGTGGAGGGTGCCCCTGCACTGCTTGGGGGTGGGGTGGTGGGAGACATGAGTGGGGGCCTGGTGGAGGGTGCCCATGCACTGCTGGGGGGTGGGGGTGCAGGGGGACATGAGTGGGGGCCTGGTGGAGGGTGACCCTGGATGCTGGGGGGTGGGGGTGGTGGGAGACATGATTGGGGGCCTGATGGAGGATGCCCCTGGTGGCTGGGGGGTAGGGGTGGTGGGAGACATGAGTGGGGGCCTGGTGGAGGGTGCCCCTGGTGGCTGGGGGGTGGGGGTGGTGGGAGACATGAGTGGGGGCCTGGTGGAGGGTGCCCCTGGTGGCTGGGGGGTGGGGGTGGTGGGAGACATGAGTGGGGGCCTGGTGGAGGCTACCCCTGCACTGCTGGGGGGTGGGGGTGGTGGGAGACATGCATTGTTGATCAGTAGTGCAAGGTGACATGTGGGTTGGCTGGGGGGCATGCCCATGGTGGATGGGCTGCCTGCGGGACATGAGCAGGGGTGCAGGGTAGTCCCCCGTCGTGTGGGCTGCCTGCAGGGTCCGTGGAGGTTGTGGAGCGTACACCTGGGAGGACCCACACGGCCAATTCACGTGTAGTACTCCCCAGAACCCCTGAAATACACATACCCTGCTGAAATCGCGTGTGGAACTTCCCGCGGAATACACGTACCCTGCTCGCACTGGGCCATTCGCGTGTGGAACTTCCCGCGCACCCCTGGGATACACATACCCTGCAGAAATCGCGTGTGGAACTTCCCGCGCACCCCTGGAATACACGTACCCTGCTGAAATCGCGTGTGGAACTTCCCGCGCACCCCTGGAATACACGTACCCTGCTTGCACGGGGCCAATCGCGTGTGGAACTTCCCGCGCACCCCTGAAATACACGTACCCTGCTGGAATCGCGTGTGGAACTTCCCGCGCACCCCTGGAATACACGTACCCTGCTTGCACGGGGCCAATCGCGTGTGGAACTTCCTGCGCACCCCTGGAATACACGTACCCTGCTGGCACGGGGCCAATCGCGTGAGAGACTTCACGCGAACCCCTGAAATACACGTAGCCCGCTCCCCCAGGCCCGATCGCGTGAGAAAGTTCACGCGAACCCCTGTAATACACGTAGCACGCTCCCCCAGGCCCGATCGCGTGAGAAACTTCACACGAACCCCTCAAATACACGTAGCCCGCTCCCCCAGGCCCGATCGCATGAGAAACTTCACGCGAACCCCTATAATACACGTAGCCCGCTCCCCCAGGCCCGATCGCGTGAGGAAGTTCACGCGAACCCCTGTAATACACGTAGCCCGCTCCCCCAGGCCCGATCGCGTGTGGACCTTCCCGCGCACCCCTGAAATACACATACCTTGCTCGCACTGGGCCAATCCCGTGTGGAACTTCCCACGCACCCCTGAAATACACGTTCCCCGCTTGGCGTTTGCTGTTTGCCAGCCCGGTGAACTGGTCCAGGGTTAGCGCAGCCCTTTGCGATGATTTAGCGATTTTGATGGCTTTTCCTTGCGCGAGGGCGTTCTTCGGGGCGTTATTGGCGCTGCTGCAGGGTCGCTGCGATTCTCTGCGCCATGGCTGGTTTGGGAGCCTAAAATCTATGAATACGCTGTGCGCGGAAATCGGTTTTAGCGCACGTGCCTGGCGCAGACAATCGCATGCGGACACTCTGCGCCAGCCGCTTGCGACACTTTTCTGCGAAATTCTATGAATTACCCTGACTGTCTTTAGGGTCCAGAAAAAATCCCTCCCCTTTGCTTTTACTTAGAAAATCTATTTTTCCCAAAAACATATTTCCAATATGCACAACTTGTTAATAATACATAATTACATGACAGATTGACTAAGGTACGTTTCTGTCCAAATTTTTTCTTCCTACGAGTTTTGGTTCATAAATGACAGTTTTTCGCACTTTTGGTTGGTTACACATTTTCGGATCTGTACAATTTTTTATACATACATCACATACCCTCTGGGCATATTCCTGTAATTTTTCATGCTCCTAGCATAATCACAATAGCTACAATATTAAAAATGTCATGGTTCAGTCTCTGAATGTCGCACAGATTCCAGATTAGTTTTAAACTGTGAGAAAATTTTTCATTTTAACAACCTATAAATTTCATATTTGTATCAGTTCAGTACAATTTGCTATAAGTCTTTTTCTAAACCATACAGTTACTTCATTTTCTAATCCACATTTTCAGTCTGGCCCGACTCCAAAGCTTGGCTGAGTCAGAGAGTCACATGGCTTCTTCCTGCCAGGGCAGTTGTTGTCAGTCACACCCGAATTAGCATTTTCTATTCCGTTCAAGGAACCCATTGTCTCTTGCCCAGATCAGCAGAGCACCAGGCCAAAGTGCCCCTCCTCCCCTTATTAGCATTCAAATGTAATTTCCTGTCCTTTTGGTGGGAAGCAAAAGGGTGGTATGTACTCAGGGGAAGAAAGCCTCTTTGAAGTTTTAGCTGAATCAGGTTACCTTATGGTCAATTTGACATTGTCCCTTGTGAAAAATTACAGTTTCAAATTTAAAATCAGCAAACATATCTTCAATTCCAGTCTTTTTCAACATGAAAATCAATGTGTGGCATCCTATATTGCATTTGATGGAAATCCCTTCTTTGGCATATTTAGTTTTTTTAGACACAAGTTTCTCCTGTCAGATTTAGAGATCGCAAGCATCTGACAGAGGTGAGTAACGGTATTGCACCCATTTTTGACAGATTTCTTTCCAGCAAACAATCTTCAATGTGGATTTTCTTCTAATAACTGTACTTCTATGGACATTGTATTTATGTGGATTCTTGAAGTAGAATGATGTTTAACACCCAACAAGGAGGTTGGGTCTTTTGGGTGGTTTGTGAGCCATGATTTTTGCAAATTTGACAACCAAGAAAAACGGATTTTCAGACAGCTCTGTGTTTCTTTTGCAATCAGCCTTGCACTGCGGGCAGCCAAATGATGTGTTTTGGCAGTGGTCTCCTGTGTTACCACTGAGATAGGCAAAAGTGGATGGCGGCCTATTTTTCAGATTTTTGGTGATTTTTAGCAAGCAGCATGCTTTCCTGCAGCCATTCTGATGTTCCTGATGCAAGCAATGCACAGTAATGTTGCAGGGCCTGGACTAGTGGGGAAAAACATCCCACAAGCTCAACAGGGGGAAATAGGACATTGACAGCAATCAAATCTGGGATCGGATTGCACAAAGGTGTCTGCTAACCCACTGAGCAATCTCACTGTGGTATTGGGACCAATGAAGTGCCTTGAACACACCTTTTTACCATACATGCGACTGATTGCCATTCACATGCTCCAGCTCCCCTTGTAGTTCTAGGTTTACAGTGGGATTCCTGGTAATTCATGGGCAGTCAGAAAGTGTGGCAAACACTCTAGAACCTTCTTAAATCTCGGGTAGGAGGTTTGAAGGGCAGTGAACCTCTTTTTAGAAACTTCACCCATGACTAGAGAAGACACCATACTTTCTAAGTATACGTATCTGAATGCAGTGCAAAGGTCTTGCCTTGTTTTTGGCAGTTTGGGGCTTCTTGTAAGTGGGCTTGATACATGGTATGGGGTTTCTGCTTTCTTTCTCTAATGCTAGCACCCCCAGCATGGAAGCAGAAGTACATTTCCTTCATCCATTCATGTCTGCTCGCCACAGAGGCTGTGATGTTACCTTGGTGTCCTTGCTCCCAACCACCATCTCCAAGCCAAAGGCGGATCTCGGTCTCATACAATTCATAGGGCAGTTGAGGTTCTTCAACACCCGCGGGTAGGGGAGCATGGACACACTAACTGGAGATTCTTTATTTTTAGGAGTTCCATACGTTGCAAACTCGTGGCAGGTTCCACTTGAAAACATTGAAGATAACTGTACAAGCCATATGTGCAATGCAGAGGGTGTTCCATGTAAGTGAGGTTTAGGGTTACAAGACCAAGAAGTCTGTTTCAGCACAGTAGTATCAGAGATCTGATTTTTAGGGTGAATATCACAATGTGAGTGATGGGGTTGCTACCACATCATGAGTTGAAGGAGTCTAGTGTCTGTTGGGTTATAGGCTTTAAAATAAATAGTAACACACAGGCAGACATAGGTGCAGGTCAGGTAAACCTCTGCAGCGTCAAGACAGGAGGATACTGGGTTAACAGGTAAATGCTAAATGTGGCTGTGGGGCACGAGTGCTGGTAGCTATAAGCGAGTGCTGCAGGTAGATGTGCAAGAGTAATGGAGTGCAAAAGGCTAGTTTGTTCATGTGTGAGAAGATTTCTATATTGGATATTCTGTTCGAAGAGCCACCGCTTGAGGCTGTGTTCTGTTTCTACGATGAACAGAGGTTGTTTCGGAGTTTCGGGCCTAACCCTGCTATGGGTGCCCTTCAGGCTTCAGACTTTTGAAAGTGGGCAGAGTTAGGTTGTTACCCTGAGAAAATCTTAATAACCTCGTTGGTACATAGTTCTTTGTGTATGAGTTCGGGTATTTAGAAGCGTTGCATGGTATTATTTCTATTGATATCTGCTATTGTTCATAAGGATGAGAAGCGTTGTTGTGATAATGAAGAGGAGAAAACATACAGGTGAGAAAAACACATGTTTCATTAAACGAAATGTAAAAAATGCAAAAAAGTGCATTTAAATTAAGAAAGGAAAATACCTATATGTTGTCATTGTACGTGTTTTTATAAAAACACAAAAATGAAACAATGTGTGTGGGTGTGTTTTTACTTGGTATTTAACTTGAGTTATTGGTTTGCAACTGTAAAGCCTTACAGGGGAACCTTATATAGCAACTAGCTCAGCTCAGCCATCCTTTCTTCTGTACCTACTTATTTCTACATGTATAGGTATTTGAAGGTATACTTTATTTATTTATTCATTAATATAGTGCAAATAAAACAGATGTATCTAGGCACTTTTACTAAAGAAATTAGTTACAAAATTGGGTTACAGGTAAGAACACATTTCAAGTAGTTAGAAAATTACCTGCCTATCTAGGGGACCCCCGTTCCGCCCAGCCCCTCCCAACTGTTCGCCTCTCTTCTCACCATTTCCCATTTCCCAACTGTGATGCCCCAGCCTAGAAAAAGGTTTTTTTTCTTTTTCTTTTAAAAGATTTTTGTGGATTTTATCAAAAATAAAAGATTCGTCATTTTAAGTAAAGGCGCGTTAAATGTTTAATTCTTAATTGTGTTATATTAGTGCATTGTATTGTTACCTCCTTGGTTTTAATTGTTTGTTATTAGTATTCTTGTGTATAGCTGACAATGGGGACCCAGAAGTGTGCTTTTTTCTTCGGAGAGTCCATATTATTTCTTGTCGAGTCCGTGGAGAAGGAAAACATTGGCCACAGTTTTCTGTTCAACTCTCTACTAATGAACTGTAGACATCAGTGCTGTGATTAACGCCCAGCCTCCCACGATGCTAGAGATGCCCAGACGTTGCGGAATGTGAGCCTGCCCTAGGCTGGTCGAGGCGAATGATGAGTTTCAGAACACTATCTCCTGCGGTGGGGGCGGGGGGAGGGGATTGGGGAATCGGGTTCAGTCCAGTCGTGTTCTGCGCACACCGCCATGTGGTAGCCGCTGCACTGGTTTCATTGCAATGCGAGGAGCCTGTGCTCAGATTGGCATAGCCTGCGATATCACACATCTTTCGAAAGGAAACCCTTTCTATTTAAGTAATTAGATCGCGAGGCGGTGCTGAATGCACGCAGAATGCAGCGGATGGCATTTCTGATAGCCGAGGGCCATGTGTTTCATCGCCAGTGCAGGCATGCCTGTTTACAAGCTAAGAATGTCTGCTGCAGTGAGAGAACGAGCTTGGTATGGCTCGGGGAGGTACTACCAGTGTCTAGTGCTCTGTTTGTGCTCTAAGTACCGGAGGTAATAGAAGCATCTGGCACGTGCGTCTGATTCTGAAGCGCACGCAATACAAACGTTTGCCACGTGCTAAGGCCGTTTGCTTATTTATATTGAAAGGTAAATTGTTCACAGTGCCCAAGGTAAACAGACAACCGAAAGTTCTGTGAGTGGCAAATGTTTTTCTAAAATATAGTAAATGTGTGCCTTAGTTATAGACCCCTACTTACAATCTTCTCTGCTCAAAATGTGGTCAGGTGTTAGAAGACTGTTTTTTTACCTAACAATGAACCCAGCACTATTCCCACTAGTGCCCGCGCCCTGGCATCCTTTGGGGCGGTTTTTACTATTGTCAGCATTGATTGTCAAGTAAAAAGCACTTTGTGATTTTCCGCCAAAATGTTCTGCATACTGTCTAACGTTGGCCAATGATAGTTTGAAGTAGGCCTTCCCCAATCTAATTGTTGGTTGGACATGCATATGTCTTATTAGGAAACAGTGCTTTGCTTGTTTCTCCGGTGCACACATCTTTGCTCCTTAACACGTGTCACGGGTTCTAGTGATGGTTAGGGTTCATCACTTGAGGCTGGGCTTAAAGGTGCATGCAAACAGGTGTAGTCAGGGAGCCCCAAACAATTAAGGGTGTTTGGGGAGCATTTTACAGTATACCTATTGCAAAACCTTTGGTAAAAAGACATACCAGGCACATATGGTCCTGTAGGGTAACGCATAATCAATTCCAATAGCTGACAGGACAGAACAGTAGACGGGAGCGTTGCCATGATACCTTTGCCCACAATATTTGCCTTCCCTATCAATGTAAAATAGACACAATGCGTGATGCCAGTGCCCAAAATGTATTGATTAATGTATCACTATAATGAGACATTGTAATTCTGGCTGTTCCAAATATGTGCCAGTATTGGCACTGTAAGAACATTCGTATTAGCTGTGCCCAATAACATCAATAATGACCCTGTAAGAAGGCAATATTTACCTGGCTGCATCAATTTATTCCAGTATTGCCACTGTAAAAACACAGCAATGTTGACTGTGCCTGATAACGCAAGCAATTCTACTGTAAGAATACTCATGAAGGCTGCGCCAGTAAAAACCAAATTGTCAGTGAGCAGTCGTGTTGACTGTGACCAGTAATGTTTGTGAGAGCAAAAACACTAATGTTGGCTTTGACCAGAAATGCCATTATTTACAGTCCAAGAACTGTAAGAACACTTGTGTTGGCCGTGGAACAGTAATGCTATTATTTGTCACTTTCTAAAACACTCCTGTTGGTTGTGCTCAATAATGCCAATATTTCCCACTGTATGAACATGTGTGGTGGCTGTGCCTAGGAATGTCAGTATTGCTCTTTAAACATAGTTTGCATAATTTTCCCCTCCACTGTCAAATACATGGCAGCAGAGGGGGGCCTGCAGCACACCACAGAAACTTGCCACAAATCAAAAAAACACTCACACACACTCGTTCCAACTCCCTCGCGTTTACACATACATGCACACACACATGCATACACTATGTCGCTTACACGCACGATTGCTCCCTCTTGCACAAACACAGACACATATTACCACAAACACAACACACCTACTCTTTTTTTAAAAATGTTTAAACATATTTTTTTTTAAATACCATGGTTCAGGCTTCAGCAGTTATGGCATCGACCTCCCTTTGTCAGCTCCCTTGACAACATGCAATCCACATGCATGCAGAGGAAGGGTGAAAGGTCAAGAGAAGCCTTGCTTCACCCCTCTTTCACTCTGCTCCGGAATCAGGCCTGAAACTGGTAGAGAGATGGAATTGTGAAGAGGCTTTTATTGTGCACAGCAGGCCAGATCTTCTCATGCCCATCAGACACCATGGGAGGATAGATGTTACAACAGGTCTCTCTAATGTGTTTCACAGGACTGTGCTGCAGTGAAGGGTTGGGGGCTGGCGTCCCTGACACTGGCCCATGCACAATGCTGTGCAGAGCGTGAGAGAGAACAGTATTTGTATTTGCAAAAGTCTAACATTTTCTAGGTTCTTTGAAAATGCAAAGACTACATTAGCATTATCGAGCGAGCGAAAGGCCCTTTTTCCATAATGCCAATGAAAAAAAAACATAATTTTTTCCAGAGGTACTTTTCAGGACCAAGCGGGTCCTAAAACAAAATGAAGGACTACATCTGAGTGTGCCCTATTATGAGCTGCCATTAATGCATAGTTTATGTACTCATAAGAGACCAGAGTATGTTTTAGCAATTCTACAAGATAGGGTTATGAAGGAAACATCTTTGAGTGAAGGCTCAGCAGTATTAGGTGTCCTAGTAGTGCTAAGTTACCAGTGGAGCTCTGCCAGTATGGGTCTTCACCTTCTAAACACCCCCAAGCAAGAGATTGAAGTACCCTGGCCCAACCAGCAAAATAACACAGCAATTTCAAGATTGTACTGTACTTGGCAGGGTTATTTGACCACATTGCTTTTTTTCTGGCCGAAATGGCCTTTCATCAACACATAGATCCTTCCATTGTGACTCCAAAATCTCCTCACAGTGCATCCAATGCAAGCATGTGGGGCTTTTTATCTCTCAGGAGCTATATTTAGAAACCGGTCGGCATGGACGAGCAAGCACTGTCCATTTGCCAGTCAGGGCCTTGCAGAGACAGACACACAGGCTCGGAAGCTAGCACCTTAAGACCTGCAAACACCTGTCTTCTGTTCAGCAGAGCCACATTGCTGAAGTTAGTTTCTTATCAATGGGGGTCATTACGAGGTTGGAGGTAAGGGAAAAACGATGCCGGTAAAGGATTACCGGCAGCATCGCTTACCGCTCCCGGCTATTACGACCCGCCAACCCGCTATTAGCAGCACCGTAAATAACGGTGCCTCTAATAGCGGCATGGGCACGGGCAAGCGACCCTTCATGCCGGCCATACCGGCATGGCGTAAACAGGAGGACATCACAAGTCATGCCGACATGCAAATAACGGCCCACTGAAGCCCGAAAAGTACCTTACCGGCATGGAGTAAATACCGGCATCGCGGACCACCCGTAAACGGCCACGTGCAGTGTTCCCAACTGCCACAGGTGCACACAATCAGCACAGGTGGAGGCAATATAAACTGGGCCAGCACAAAAGCAGCAGACCCCACCCCTTGCCACACCCAGTCACACACCAAAATGATTCCAATACTACTTGCAATGCTGGGGCTGGAGGACATGATTGTAGTGGAACTCCAACAACAACAGGCAGCACAGAGGAGACACAGGAGGAGAAGGAGTGTGAGGCAGGCCCAGCATGCCCCACCAGTGCAGCCAGTGGTACCACGCAGGCAGCCCCCAATCCCTTGCATCAGAGCCAGTCCATTCAACCTAAACCCTGAGCAGATCCACACCCTGTACCGTCTTGACCGGGACACCATCACCACCATTGTGGACATGATACATGACAACATAGTCAGCCTCATTGAAATATGCACCGCCATCCCACCTCTACTGAAGGTAGTGTCTGTGCTCCACTTCCTGACCACAGGCACCTACCAGCACACAGTGGGGCACATGCATGCCATATCACAGCCATTATTCTCACGTTCTCTGAACCAAGTGCTCGATGCCCTCCTGAAGCACACAGGCGACCACATTTTCCTACCACGGACAGCCCAGGAGACCTCCAACACCAAAGTTGGTTTCCATTCACTGGCCGGCATCCCTGGTTGCATTGGCGTCATCGACTGCACCCATGTTGAATTGGTGGTCCCACATGCCATGGAGGCAGTGTACCGCAACCGTAAGTTATACCACTCCATCAACGTGCAAATGGTATGTGACTCAAACAAGATCATCACACATTGTTGTGCCCGATTTCCCGGATCAACCCATGATTCAATGATCTTGCGGAACTCCACGATACCACGCTACATGGAGCGACATGCAGGGCAGAGATCCTGGCTTCTCGGTGAGTTGCATGTCAGGCTCATGGAATCGCGATGTGGGTAGGTGATTGGGGGGTGAGATGCATAGTTCACTTGGCAGATATGGGGGGGAGATGCATACTTCAACTGGCTGAGATGGGGGGGGAGATGCATACTTCACCTGGCTGAGATGGGGGGGGGGAGATGCATACTTCACCTGGCTGAAAGTACCTGAGAGGATGGACCATGCTCATACCCCAAAGCAGGCCAGACTTCACCTGACACCTGACCCCAAAATGCACGACGTAAGCTACCCTACCATGAAAATGATGCAGTGTTACAACCATTCCATAGCCATCAACATGTACACTGCACATAATCAGACTATAGCCCCCACAACACAATAATGCAGCGACAAGCAATTAGTATGGATAATGCCCAGCATCAAATACCATCATCAAGAAGGACAGTTCTCCATTACTGCATACAAAGGAGTCACATGAGGGCAAAATACATGAACACACCCCAACACCAACACAGAGGCCCACCAAAGCAGCATGTCCACATCTGTTGTGCAGAGTGAGATCATCGTGAGTCTGCCATCAACGGTGACAAGATGAAAGCATACAATTGACCACACGGCATCCAGATCATGGCAACAACCGGCGTGGACTACCACAGTGCATGGGCCCTCACAAGGAATAGGACACCCCTGCACCCACTAGACGATGCCACGCACATCTGTCGATCTGATGAATACACACATTGCAGTAACGTCATGAGGCTCTATTCATGCATGGATATGGGGGTGCCAACAGGAAATAAATGCATGCTATGATGTCATTGATACAAGTTCCATATGATGTGATCACTTACACATAAACATTCTTGCACACATGCAGGTGATGCAGGCTATCCCTTGAAGAGGTGGCTCCTTACCCCAGTCCGGAACCCATAGAACAGGAACGAAGAGGACTACAATTGTGCGCATACATGTACCCGTGTGGTGATTGAGCAGACATTTGGCCTTTTGAAGGCACGATTTCGCTGCCTCAGCAGGTCTTGTGGGGCACTCCCGTACGGGCATGAGAAGGTGGGCAAGATCGTCATGGCACAATATGTGCATCAGACGGAATGTGCCTCTGCCCCCTGACGCTGAACTGCAACCACCTGAAGATGAGGATGAGGAGGGTGGAGATAGGGCTGCACTTCAGGGAGGCAGCGATGCACAGGAGCGACGTGCCATGCATCAGACTTTGATAAACTAATATTTCTAGCACACATGGAACGGGAGTGTGACATGGAGGTGGGACTCAGGGCGCTAGCTGTGTCAGGGACATGGACACTGTAGACTGTTCACCAATAAAGCACACGTACACAATAAACAATGTCCGCTCATTCGAATTCTGATTTCACAACAGGTGTATTGAAGAAATGTAACATATTTAGTGCAGAAGCCCTCCACCCCACACACCCTCTCCCCTCTCCCGCTCCCCCCACAACTTCCCCACACACCCTCTTCCCCCTCCCCCTGCCCCCTCAACTTCCCCACACATGGCGTGCACTTGCATGCACCATTGTTCTTTAGGAGTCCGGATTGCCAGGCTGCACCTACACCCCTTTTCCACAGGCAGCATCAGGTGGACCCCTGTCTGACTTGCACACATTCCGGACAGACCTACGCAGGGGGCTGGTCTGTCTGGAGCTGCTGTTTGAGGAGGTCTCTGGTTGTTGAACCACCTGTGTGGCATGCAGGGCCTCCAATGCTGACACCATTTGGGTGAGGACCTGCCTCACAGCCGCCATTTCACTACATATGTCCTTGCCAGTGGACTTAATGGCAGATTTGAGGGATGCTGAGCATTCCCTCATTTCCTCCCTTACCTGGCCACATTCTGTTATGTGCTGGGTCCGCAGCCCTGTCAGCTCCTCCTGGCGCTGTTATATTGCCCTGATGCCCTCCTGCCTGTCCCGGACACTGGCGGATGTTGTTGGTGCATGCGCAATGGTTGGGCCCTCACACATGCTCCCCATGGGGCTGAAGCTCCCTGGCCAGGACTCCACTGCGGACAGCTCATGGCTGCTGGCATCCTGATTGCTTGGTGGGGAGGGTTGGGGTGACTGCTGGGGGCCTGTACCAGTAGGTGTTCCGGGTGTCATTGTGTATAGTTCGTCATCAGACACAGCTGCCGTGGCAGCTGTCTCACCAACAGTACTGCTTGCAGTAGAAACTGTGCCTTCAGCCACTGGCTCCTGTGTGGATGTGGCTGGTGGGGGTGCTGTGGTGGTGTCAGTGATGGAGAGTTGTGCTGTTGGATCCCGCGTTGTGTTGGGTTTGCCCAGTAGTCCAGGTTGCCCTCTTCCCCTGGATGGTGAGGGACGGTTTGCTGGCGCCATGCCCCTAGACCTCTTGGCTGGTGTCGCAGCGTCCTCCCTGGGGTCCTGGTCTTCGCTCTCAGAATGTGTGCCTGTGGGGGACCAAGAGAGGGAGTCCATTAGTGATGGGTCTACATGCATCAGGCATGCATTGTGGTAGCTGCATTTCTATGGAATGGCAGGTGATTGGCATTGGGGTACTGACATACGGGTTGCTTGCCTTTTGGGTGGGTTATGCATGGATGCATCTGGGATGAAGCATTATGGGGTGCATCATGCATGGGGACAAGATGGTGCTGTGCACTGCCTGTAGGCAGTCTTGCAAAAATGTGTCTGGAGGACCCTGCTTCCCATCATTGCACTGTCACTTCAGGGGAACATCATCGTGTAGATCTTTACAGTGTTTCATTTGGGACACCTCAGCCGATAACGGGGCTCCACGCTCCATATCCCCCACTCCTTCAATTGCCTCCATCCCAATGGTGCTTGCACAGATCTCCTCCCAGGGTTGCATCTTTATGGGGGAGGCCGCACCACCACCTGTTGCCATCCCCAGGTTACGGTTGGCAGAGATGATGTTCCGCACGCGTAAGCGCAGGTCGTCCCAGCGCTTCTGGACATCTTTAGCTGTGCGCGGGGTGGTGCCAGCGGCACTCACTTTCTGTGCCACCTCTGCCCATATCTCTTTTTTGCGCTGCACTGCATGTCGCTGCATTTTAGTGGTGAACAGGACATCCGCATTTTCTTCCAGCGTCTCAGCCAGCATATTCAGCTCCTCTTGTGAGAAGCGCTCCTTGCGCAAGCGCTCAACACTTTTTTAAGGGCCTTGGGCATTGTGAAATGCTGCAGGTTTAAGTTTGTACAGGTATGGTGGTGATATGGGTCCTGGTTACAGAGGATGGCAATGGATTGTGTTTTTAAAGATGGCCGCCGTGCTCTTTCCCGTTCCTGTGCGATGATGCTACTTCGGGTTCCGCTTATTAGCGGTGACCGCTATTAGCGGTCACCGCTAATGCCGGTGGCATAGATGGTGGTGGAGCAATCTGCGCTTCGCGCAATGCGGGTAAGGTGATTTTTCGCCTTTTAACGGCAGGGCGGTAAGGTCGTTACCGGCATGGCGCAAAGCTCGTGCCCGCGTACTCGTAATGGCCCTCTAATAGCGCCCTTGAAGCAACATGGACACGGTATTTGCTCCATGCCGGTAAGGGCCGTTACTTACCGCCCACCTCGTAATGAGGCACAATGTGCCTTTCTTATGCGGGACGAGTCATTTACACCTGGAAGACCCGAAACAGCACCAATTCACTGTTCACTTCAAACGCTGTTAAAGTATGTTAGCAGATAAATACATTTTACAGATTTGATTATATCCATGATGTTGACTAGCTCAACATACAAAAACGGTTATCTTTATGTAGATAGGGAAATCTTCTTAACATCAACATATGCAACAAAAGCTGGAAGTTTGACACAATCTATTAGTTTATTACAAAACTTCTTTCAGTGTGTGTCTGAAAGTGAGAATAATACTGTGTTCTTAAAAGGAAATGTTTCAGGCTTGTATTATGTTGCATTCTGGGACTTTCCTTCAGGATGTGAAAAATAATGTCTTGGTGACCAAAACAAAGCATGCCTTACAAGCTATATTAAATAGCTTTACTGTCTATTTGGAGCAAAAAGACATGAGGGCTAACTTCCCTAAGTCAAAATTGAGGTGTGTTGGCACCAACAAATCACTGGGGAATTCAGCAGTCATAAATGAGAAGAAACTAGAGGGGGTAGACACATTTTTCTATCTAGGTGTAATAATATCCTGCGACCTAAGATGGACCACGCATATTGAGCAAGTAGCACTGGCCTCCCAAATCAACGGCTCCATATTAAGGTATGGCAGGAATTTAGGTGGCCTGTCTTTAGATCAGACCCGGAAGATGTACTTAGCTAAATCGGCTTCCCAGCTAAAATATGGAGTCGCTGTATGAGGGCATGGCCAAAAAGAAATTATTCAGATCACTGAAAATAAGATTTTGAGGAAAATTACGGGTGTCCATCAGGTTTTCCAGGGTATTTGCTACACGAAGAATGTGGGTTGACCCACATTGAAGATGGGACAGCTGTACAACCACTCATTAACTGGCTTCGTTTTGGGGGGAATCCACATCGCTCACTCACAAAAAGTCTGGTGGAAGACATATTGTCTTCGAGTGTAAGAAGTTCATCTCCCTGGTTAAACTACATCAAATCCTTCTTGTGTTCCCTTGGCCATGGACGATTTTTTAGTCATGAACTGGATTTTTGTAGCTCTGAAAGAAAGCAGGTAGCAAGTGATTTCTTGAAAGCCAGGGCTAAAGCCAGGTGGGAAAATGAAGGGGGAAAACAAAGCATTCAATTTTACCACACAAATGCCACTGGCACTGCCAACATAACAGGCTACGTGCACTGGCTCATAGACCCAAGGAAGGGAGAGATCATCCTTCGCTTCAGAATCAACCGCTTATTCCCAGATTATCACTGAGGCAATAGCGTGGAAAATAAGAACTGTCCATGACTATGGAGTGAGGCAAATTATCTACGACACTTTATGCTTTTTTGCCCAGCCTTCAAGACTCCCAGGAAGAAATTCCTTATGCCCCTATTGAGGGCCTGTGGAGTAACACGAGCACAAATGGCCTTCAGGTTTTTTTTTATCAGTACAGGATGTGTCTGTTTTGCAATGTGTATACTCATATGTTTGTTTTATTATTTATAATGTGTGCCAGACCCAGGGGTATCACGGCGCAGAAAGTTACAAGTAGATTTTCAATATATTGAAAATGCGCTCAAATGGTAAATGCAGTTACTATCTGGGAACAGTATGTTGGATTAATTAAGTTGATTTTATTCTATTTTAATTGCATCAATTGGATTGATGTTGTAACTGCAAATGTTATGTTTATAATCCTGTATAATGTTTGATGGATTTTCTATCCAAATAAACTTGATTTTGAGATTCAGACATCACAGATCACATCACTGCTACAGTGGTATTCTTTTAGCTTAACATCTTTCTATATGGCTTTACATGTCAGGTTGCTGTCTGCAAGTAAACTCTATGCAACAGTATTATTGTAGGCCTTCAGATTCAAAATGCATACATGCCAAGATTCCGACGCAACTGGAAGGGAGATTTCTTCAGAGAAATCGGGAGGCAACATTTTCCCCTTAGAAATGCATTGTGAAAATAATTATTTTAGGTGGAGAACGTGAAAAATAGCAGTAATTTTCACAGAAAAATCGGGAGTCTCCCACCTAAATCAGGAGGGTTGGCATGTATGAAAACGTAAAATATTTGTACCAAATAAAACATTGTATATGTGTGGTTAAGTGCTTATATTGCACAAAGGGTTAACATCCCTGCTTCACCGTTTAACCAAAGTGTGTGATCCTGGACAAATAATGTAATCCCCCTCTGACAAAACTGCAAACACTGGAGTCCTTATAAGTGAGTACATTCACACTATGTGAAAAAGACACCCTGCTAAAGGAGAATGGAGTGGGTTTAATGATTTTAGGGACACAATCCTATTACTCCTCTATTAGGAAACCCAATGCCCTGACCTAGAATTGCATTATTGTTGCACTGGCCCTGATATCATTAAAATTGACAGGCAGATAGCTAGAATCATCAGCCATACAGTGCACAAGAGAATTGTGCTTAGCAGGGATGGGGGTGGGAGGGGACTGCAGCAGAACTAGCATTCATTTCCTCCCCTGCTGCCAGTCACTGAAGTTGCTTGGGCCATTCAGAATTGTGCCCCAATGAAGCATAACATAGCCCTGTTATGCTATTAAATCTGAATAGCACACCTTTGTCTATTTTGAGGGTTTCTAGGGCACTTCGGGACCTGCAAGATGTTCGGTACGGAACTCATTTAGTAGTGGGGGAGCTAGACAAGATTGCTTTGTTACAATGTTAATGTGGGCAGATCTGAAAAGATAAGGCTCTCTGTGGGGTGTAACATGTTTAGATATTTTGTGAGCTGTCTGTGGCAATGGTAATGTGCTCTACAGGTAGTTGAGGTATTTGTTTGTGTGGCTGTCTGTGGTGTCTTTCAGCGCAGTGCTTGAGTGCGGATAGGTATGTTGGTGCATCTGTGATGGGTTAGTGTGGCGTTTAGGAAAATAAGTACACCTTCTGGTGTTGTACATTTGGTGTTACCATTTTCTCTCAGTGGCAGGATGGATTGTCAACACATTAACATTGATGTCACAACTTATTAGATGAGCCTGTTAACTATAGTTAATTGTATATTTATTTAGTTTTATTTAACTCATTTCATGCATACTAATATGCCCATATATTCAAACACATAATACGCATACCAACTATGCTCACCCCACATGGCAACAGAACACCCTGCCAACAGACATCACACATCAGAAAGCTACACCTCTGAAGCCAACATATATCACAGTTGTGATCAATGCATCCTCACAATAGAGACAGCCAAAGCTCCCCTCTGGACACAGATGCCTCAAGTGCCCTCAACACAAACCATCAAGAAACATATCCATGCACAGTACCTGGTGCATCCAAACTGCACTCAACCCAAATAAGTATTGCATTATTCCACCCTGTGCACCATCCCCCCAACATTTTCAGACCTGCCTGACTGTCAAGAGGACATGCAAATGACAGTGGAGCTCTGTATAAAATCTGGTAACGTAATGTTTTTTTGCCAATTCAAACCAGAGGCAAGCCCTTCCAGGCCCCACGGTGTTTGACTTGAAATGCAAACAATTCACATAATAAATTAACCTAACAAACATATCATACATTTTTCGAAATACTGTCCTCAGCAAAGAACTATAGAAGTGAACTTTTTACTTGTGCATATCCTGAATCTAAGTCAACGAGTAGAGTGCAAAGTAATTTAAGCCTAAAAGAATGTGAGTTTCGCATCTCTGTAATGTCAACAAAGCAAAAGAATTTGATAAGGGAATCTGTGTATAGTAATTGTTTTTCACAAACTTGCAGCCGTATGTTTTATTATATGCCTGTTAAATAGGTGAGGTAGACCACTGGGGTAATGTGCCTGCTACTGAAAACAGCATGGAACTTGCCTGTGGTAGACCCATGCTAACTCAGCATATTATAACAAGTAGAGAGTGGGGTAATATCACTACATGTTGCCAGTGCCATGTGAACTTGCTGACTTAACGCTGGGCTAAACTATAAGTTATCCTGTCATTAATTTAAAGTTCCAACCTGATCATTGGGCCTATAAACACACCTATGACTGGCCATGTATTCCAGCGCCATCTGTTTCTGTATTTTTCAATAAGATTTCTCATAAAAAGCACGATCAGGTACACACAGTCACAAACTCACTGTTCCCCTCGCCCAGGCATTTAGCATATCAGGCTTTTCCAGGATACAGGCCATACTTACTTTGTGATGATTGGTGCGTGCGGCCCTACAGTGAAACAATTCACACAAATGGTGTCTTAACCAGCTGAACTACATCGCTGAGCTTCTTGACGCTATTAATATTTGTAATGGTGATCTAAAATCATTCACATCAGAGTACTCTCTAGCAGGGCAACCCCTCTTAAATGTTGGAGGATGAGGAAATAGTGTGAGGGGTGCAGCAGTGGGCCACACACATGGCCAGATGTATGGGGGCTTTTGAGACCGTGTTGGAGGAGTAATCTAACAGCATCACTTTCACAAACTACATTTGCTATCTTCAATGACAGTCGTTCTGTCGCCAACTGCGGATATTCTCAGGCTATCAACTCCAACTCACAAATGGTTCGGGATCCGGTAAAAATGCTCATTAAAAGAGATAATGTTACCCAAATGTGCAGATTTCTGGGATATGCATGTACAAAGCAGGTGTTGGTAAAAATGTATTTTAAATCCTTTACTTTGTCTGCTCGTTACTGTTTAATATGCTGTAATGTTTTAATGCTTCTAAAATGCTTTGCAGGCCTTTTTTAATTACCTGGGTAGACTATGGTAAGTATGTTATACTTGCCACGTCCATGGCAAGAACAATGAAAGGGCTTGGAGGCATGGCATTGTGAGCGGTGGGCAGCCTCTGAGGACACAAATCATGCAAAGATGTGCCCTTCTTTACGATCACAATCCCATGCTCCATTTTTGTTTTATCAGCTCACCTGGGCCGACCAGTACAGCTTTGCTTCCTCATCCTGTTTATGTCATTCGAGGCTGAAATGTTTTAGCGAGAAAGCATCTGTTTTGTGACCTATCATAGCTGCTACTTTTACCAAACCTGTCTTTTTTGGCAAATGCATATTAAAGAATGTGGTGTCAACATTCCGAATGGATGGGTGTGAGTAGGATGGTCTCACTTTAGGCTAGCAAGCAGAGAGGGCACATAGAACTCTGCTCACTACAGGGTAGATCATCTGGTAAATGTTACATGCATCTGCTGTCTATCTAGCAGGAAGTTTCCAGCTTGTTTGAAACTGCCTCTAACATATAAAGGCTGAAGCATTTCGATTAGGTTCCTTAACTGTAATGGGTATAAAAGGAGCATGATACCCTCAAAATAAGGCTCATCTGAGAGCGATATGTACAATGTTTTTGAAATAGGTATGCTATATCACGCATTTAAGTTGCATAAGGTGTGATGGGAACTGTCAAATGCCTATACAAAGGCCAAAACTATTGGTATTGTCAATGCATGTTTTTGTTAGTAGGTTTTTCCTTGTCATTCAACAGATATGATAATGCCTGTACATGCAAGGCCTAAGCATAATGCACACCGACACTAGGTTAAGAAGATAAGTGCGCAGGTGCACTAATACCCAGCGCATTGGTGCAAGAACACTCAGAAAAGTAGGCAGCCATTTGAGCCTTGTCATCAATCCCTTTACATTTTTGTATATGTTTATTTTTAATCAGCCTTTTAATGCGATATAAAATAAGTGGTCCAGTACAGGAAAGTGTTCTACATTAAATTCAATTTGTCTGAGACTAATCACTTACTATAGAGTAGATACTTAAAACCTGATGCACATATTCAGGAAGGGAAATGGAACGCTATAGAAAGTCTCTCTAAATCTAAATTGCTACACATCTGCCCATTTTGATCCTTCATACACTATTAATGCTCCTATGGTAATTAGTTGATGCCTGATATGTCATTATTAATTTGAATTCATATATTTCCTAAGTTTCCCCACCCCTAAATGACCAATGCTCTTCCCCTTTTAATTTGTTTATAACATATTTGAAAAGATGTCCAATTAGTGGTGCATTATCGCAAATTGCAGCAAATAAAATGTGAACATTTGTATTTACTTTAGTTTATCGAATTTGTATAGTACTTTTGCCAAAGTGCTGGACTAGTAAAAATTGTGCAATCATACAAGTTAAATATAAATTAGAATAATTTTACAAATGTAATGATAATAATCGAGAGGAAGAAGCAGAAGAGAGGACAAGGTGTTCTTTACGTACAGAGTGAAAGATGGTGAGAGAAGGAGCAGCACATACAAGAAAAGGCAAAGCATTGCCGTGTTTAGGAGCAAGTTAAGGTAAAGCATGGACATGAGATTGCTCACAAGTAGGTCAAGGAACAGAAAAAACAAATAGAAATGCAGAACACAGAGTATATAAAGACATCAAAGAACAAAGGTAGGAAGGGGCCAACACATCAAATTACAATACAAAGAAAATTGAAGTGTATACGAACATAGAAAACGGAAGCCAACTGTGGCAGGGTCAGGCATCTGACCCGATTAAGTGGGGATGGGACCCCTTTCAGTCTGGGACAGGATGCCTAAAAGAGATTTAACTGGAGCCAGTCCTGCCCGTGAGGCAGACAGTAGGATTTGGGAAGGGACCCAGTGTCTGTCCCTTTGGCCTGTGAATCGCTATGTGAATCAAGTACCACCTTTTCTTGCCCCACACAGAATAATTCTGGCCAGTTTGTTTCTGTTTGTTTCGTAAGACTACAATATCCAGAAGGCCGAGGTGTAGAGAGAGTGAGCAACACAACTGGGAGAGAGCCAGCAAGGAGCTGCGCGACTGCTGCACTATCTACACATTCAACTGCCAATCCAGACACTCTACATGCCCCAGACTGCAACCCTGACTTTACCACGGTCTGTGCATCAAATCGGCAAACTACCCACTCAGTTTAAATCTGACACGAAAGCTAGAATTGGCTATAGATTGAGCAGGCCACCATTTCCAGACACTGATGGACCAGTTTACGAAAAGGGGACAAGGCTTAATGTCTGTTATCTGTGCTTGTATGCCTCTAACCCAGCCCCTGGGTAGAAGGGAGCCAGTGTTGGCCAGGGAATCAGGTGGGCTCCAATAGCAATGATAGGGGAGGAGGAGCATAAAATGTGACACTGGAAGCAGGGCAACGTGGGTTGTTCTGGCAAGGCCAAGGTATGGGAAGGAGGACCTAAAGACCAAACGGAGGAAGGATTGGGCAGAGGAGCATTGAGGAGGATTGCTGAAAGAGTGTTCAAGGGGAGGCTTTAGTTGGTTTATAGAAAGAGGTACTTGGATGTGAGTGTGCTTGCCAGGTGTGAATGAGTGAGCCTTTAAGAAAGAGAGTAGGAGGTGAATGAGAGTGAATGGAAAGGTCACGTAGATTGCATGAAAGGAGGATGACTGTGGGAGAATGTATGGGTGGAGAAGAGTGTAGTAGTAGTGTAGAGAGGGGGTATTAGCAGTGTGGAGAGGGGAGGTTACTAGTGAGGGGAACAGTGAGTAGTACTGTGGAGAATGTGTAGTAGTATGGAGAGGGAATAGTATTGTGGAGGGGTAGTAATAGTGTAGAGAGGGGAGAGCAGTAGTGTGAAGAGGAGAATGCAGTAGCCGAGAGTTGGGTAGAGTAGGAGTAAGAAAGAGAACACTGGAAGGACAGATGGTAAGAGAGAAAGAGGGAGAGAAGAAGCAGAGGAGGGAGAAAGTGTGAAAGGACAAGGTCAAGTGAGACCTGTCTGTTTGGATGACATTGCGTCTTGTATTGTTGTATTGTGGGACCTAGGTTAGAAGTCACTTATGTTGTTCCCTGAGGGAGAGAGAGAAAGGGTGTTCATCCTTAGACCATCATGACCAGCCAGTCAGTTTATAAAATGTATGTGTTACTGATCTCTCGTGGCCATCCTGGGGTTCAGGGACATCTGGGCTGGGGAGGGAACCACCCATGGGGCACTAGAAAGAGTCGTTTTCCAATGAGCACTTGGCGAGCTCCTTTCCCAGTTTTTCAATACAATCCCTTGGACTATCTTTAAGAGATGGTGTGTTCTTCAGGCAAACCCAAAGAAGCAAGAGTATGAGTAATAGTGTAGAGAGGAGAGGGCCTAAACCATACACACATTTAATCTTAGACACGAAAACAAACTTCTTTAAAACACAAATCCAGTAATCCGCCAACTCTACAGGAAAGCTTTTTGAAATATTAAAGTTACATGAAAAACCTAAGTTATCTCAGACTTCCTTCCTACCAACAAGCTTAAACTGCCCCACAACACAAGCAGCCTTTGATGCTAAAATGATCAATGCCAGGAACAAACTAACATTGGCCCAGAGCCATACCCTTATACACAGGAAGCAAACAACTATAATATCTAAGGGACCTGAGTACTCAGCCTTTACATTTTTTCTCAAATCTCTACCCAAGATATGTTTGTTTGTTTCTTTATTTGTAGCGCGCGTCAGACCCAAAGGTATCAGGGCGCGAGGACAAGAATGCTTTAGGCTTACAAGTTACAGGTTACACAATCACAAAGGTACAGATCAATCATAATACAGAAGGTAATGCATTTACATAGCAGAGATAGGATACAGTAGAACGGTTGGTTTATGTCCTCACAATCTTCTTCACCATAAATTGATCCTGGAACACAAAGATTTATTTTCCCCATTTCTAACCTAATTTGTTAACGCTTCCTTTAGCAATAGCCAAGCACCCAATGCAATTAGAAAAGTTACAGTCACTGCCATTCCTAAAGAAACGAACATTGACCCCAGAGAACCAAGTAATCTGAGACTGATTACCAACTGCCAATTTCTCCTCAAAATATTGGACAAATTTGGCACTACTCAGCTTCAAATCTTTGTCAAATCGAATAACATCCCCCATAACCGACAGTCAGGCTACCGACCATATTTTAGCATGGAGACAGCTCTTGTGGACCTTCAGTCCCACCTTCTAAAAATCATAGATGAGGGGAAAGACGGTATTTTGATCTTATTAGATCTATCTGTGGCTTTTGATCTGATAGACAATGAACGTCTTCTAATTTTTCTGAAAGATCCCAGCTAATGCTACAAGGAAGCTGTGGAATGGGTCCATTGTTTTCTCTCAAACCGCGAGCGAAGAATTCAATGGGGACCTGCATTCCCCACATCTGCCTCCATCATCTGCAGCGTTCCCCAGGGAGCTTCCATCTCACCTGTACTTTTCAATCTCTACATCAGGTCGCTCTGCGTGCTTCTCGATGACTTGGGTGTATTTTATACAAACTAAGCCGACGCCACCCAATTGGTAATGGAACTTTGTGGTGATCATGTAAAAGACTCGACCACTTAGTCCAACATCTACTGCCAAATCGAAAGTTGGATGTCGGAAAATTGGCAGTGTCTGAACAGCAGCAAGACAGAGCTTCTGATCACTGGCTCCCAACAGGCCCAGCCAAACTTTGTCCAGAATATAGCAGTTCCCAAATAAAAGACAATGAAATTGAAATCCAACAAAAGGTAAAAACCTTAGGAGTCCAACTTGAGGTATCCCTCAACACAGACGCTCATGGAAAATATATTGACCAAACCTGCAACTACCATGTACGGCCACTCAAGTCCATTCACCCCTATATCACAGAAAAGAACTGCGCCATTATCGCCCAAGCCACTATCTTGACCAGACTGGACTACTGTTACACGCCACCATGTGGAGCTTCAACTAATAACTTTAAGAAATGCCAGATAATTCCAAATGATGCCGTTTGGGTTGGTAAAAATGTTCCTAGAAGACTCCACATTTCAGACCATAGGAGAGAACTCCACTGGTTACACATCCAGGAACGTGTCCACTTTAAAGTGTGCACCATGGTCCACCATTGCCTTTAAGGCTCACCCCCGGACTACATCAAATCTCTGGTACCGCTGTGCCAGCCGTCCAGAGGTCTACGCTCCACCACCCTAGGTCTAACTCAGGGCACAAAAGCTAAACGTTCAAAGGGCCTAGGCTGATCTTTTCCTGTCAAAGCAAACTCCTTTTGGAACACATTACCACCCGCACTCAGACTCAAACCTGATTTTAAAACTTGCAGGAAGTCACTGAAAACGTTCCTGTACAAGTGAACCTCATCCTCACCCAGTTAGTCCATTAGGCCTCCTTGTCCCATCTTTTTCGTTATGTTTTCCTGTGTCATTCTATGCTCCCCAATGCCGGCAGGCTACTCAGCGCTTTACAAATATATCAAATAAAAATAAGGGTATTAAAGATTACGCTGGGTGAAAGAAAGTAGAGAGTAGAGAACTTCAGTTTTGAATCGAAATTAAGATGAAGTGAGTGTGTGAGCCTTCATTTCTTGGATAGCACAGGGACATGATGAGAGTACAGCAAAGCAAATCATAAAAGTAGACAAACAAAATAAGGTTTGAGAGTTGTCAACATAAACATAACAGGACAAATAAAAGAAAAAAGAAAATCAGAAAGGGGTGGATTGTATTGAGAAAATAATTGAGCACCACAACAAGAGACCATTGTGGAACATCATACTGAAGAGAATAGAAGGCCGAGAAATGACCAGCCGCAATGTATAATAAGTCTGGCCAGAGAGAGAAGCACAGTGCCTAAAATCCCCAAAGAAGAGAGAGCGCCCAGAGGTTTAGAGTGGTACATTGTGTCAAAAGCTATTGAAAGTTCGAAAAAGACAAGTAATGTTGATTGCTTTTGGTGATGAGCCGAAAAAAAGAGAATTAGCAACATGAATAAAATCAGTTTCACTGGAATGAAAAGGATGAAATCCTGATTGAACCAAAGGAAGATGAGAGTTAGTGTCAAGGAAAGATATGAATAAATCACTCATTACAGAATGTTAGAAAGAAAAAGTCAAAGAGATACAGAAAGGAAATTAGAGGGGATAGAAGGATCAATAGAACGTTTCTTTAGTATTGAAATAATAGTCACCTGTTTGTAGATAGAAGGAATGATACCAGACGAGAAAGAAAGACTGCAAAAGAATAGTTTCATATGGAATTAAGACAGGATATAAAGCCGGAATAAGGACAGATGGAAGAGGATTAGAAAGGGCTCCAGTGGGATGAACACGCCATGGAACGGCAGCCATGTCGCTATCTAATAAGAAAGACAAAGGAATTGCCAATAGGAACATATGGAGAAGAACAAAGTGTCACATAAAACACACGTGGGACTCAATTCTCAGATCGGGTTGGCTCGTCAAATTGTTAATAGAAGCACTGCAATGTAAACACAGACAAGAAAACATACAATGACCAAACAATCCAAGATTGTGTTTACCTTCCCCTTTGATCTCCATCCCTTCTCAATTGACTTCAAGAGAGTGAGTGGAAGATTTCATGGCCTCAGTAGGCAGAATATCAGTCTTTCCCAATTAAGATAATGGTTGACGCTGTAGGCCCTGGCAAACTCAGACACCATGCTCATTTCCAGACCTCAGGAGATGCAAAGCAGATGTGTGCCTTTAATACAACCAAGCCTTTTACTTCTCTAACATCATTAATATGAAGTACCTTTATCTATATGTAATATACTTTTGGCAGAGTGAGCCTATTACTAAATTACTTGCTTGGACACCCGAATGCAAATGTGTGAGTAAATACATTGTTAGATACCAAGATTCTCTTCTGCATATTCCACCTACAGACACAGGTTTCAAAATGGATTCCTTCCCTCAGTTTTATTAGACTTCACATTAGGCCTTACTCTTTCTTGTTTGAATCAGCATGCTCTTTACATTTACAATTAAATTCACTTGCAATTATGTTTCACTTTCTTTAAGCATTCATATGCATAGATTTTCATGTTTCTTGCGCAAAGGAAAATAGAGCAAAGTGTTTCCATATTAGATTCAAGACGTGAAGCAAAGTAATCAGAAGCAGACTGAGAAGAAAGGAAGGATCAGGAATAGGAGGGGACAACAATTGATGAACAATATGAAAGAAATGGCAGGGATGAGTGGAAAGAGTGAAAATACGATTTTCCTAGAACTGATGTTTAGCTAAGCAGAGAGATCCCTTAGACCTAGTCTGAAGAGAGGAAAGAGAATCAATAGGCCTCATTATGTATTTGGTGGTAATTTGTCAGTAAATCTGCTGAATTACTGCCAAATTCAATTACCGGTAGTGCCACTTGGTCCTGTGGAGTTACCACAGAATTACCACAAGTGGTGGTAGTTCCCAGTCTTTGGAGTCATAGGACTCAAGAGGGATTTTTGGTGGATTTATCGCCAGCAGAATTACTGCACTTCAAATCTGTCCATTTTTGGGTAGAAGTGGTGGATTCACCTGCAGCTTTTTGCTGGAGATAAATGCTCCACTTTTCCTGCAAAAGTTACAATTCAGTGGTGCAGGGAAAAATATGGTCATGTAATCATCAAGGCCTTTTTCCTGCAACCCAAAATTTGAAATGAAGCCCAATCCCTGATGAAAGTTCTTCCATGCACTCTCGGAACAGGAATGATACAGTAGAATCTTCGAAAGGCAGGGGTGAAGGGGATTATGATAAGGGGAAAAAGACATTTGAACCTCATTGCAAGTTTGATGGTACCAGAATGACCTCAATTTTTCCTGCAACACCAAATTATAAATGTTGGCAGATTTACCCCCAGTGGAATTACCATGCAGTAAATGATTTTGAGGAAAAGTGTCAGATTCTCCTCCAGCTTGTTGCTGAAGGTAAATCCTTTGCCGGTCAGGTTTTCTTTTTCCCCATCACCGGGCAGGCCCCTTCTCCATGGAGTTACTGGGTACACTTGTCCCTCCTCAGCAACACCTCGTTCTCTTCTCCTCGTGTTTCACCACGGAACTGGCGTGTGGTTCCTCGCTCCTCCAGGCCTTGCTTGATAAGGTACACAGTCCTTCCTTGTTTTTAATCACCGGGACTGCCTCTAGTAGACTGTAATGCATATGTTGGCTCCAGGTGAGCTTGTGCCTCCTTGCTTGATCTTCTTTGTGTTAGTGATGGTATGCTCTCCACCTGGGTAAGTCACACTATGCCTCGTCCCAGTATGATTTGTATGAATGAAGTCCTCTACCCTACAGAGATACATAGAGGTGTGGGGGACGACAGGGGATTGAGTGGGGTGAGAGGAAAGAGTGGACAGAAATGAAGGAGGTGAATACTGCATTCTCTCAAGGCTATCATCACTGGTCCCATGGAGGGCTTCCCTCCCCATGAGATCCACCCGCTGAGTACCACCCACATGGGGACTATCAGGTAGTGGCCTTAACCTCCCTGTCGTCATGGGAAGGGGCTTCCACCATGGGAGCAGTGACAATAACATGAGATTTGTCACAGACTCTTCTGTGGGCCCCGGAACCCTTGGGAGTGTGGGGGGCATATAGGCATTGAATATTCCCAGAAAAATGATCAGCTGTTTATTTTCACAGGACTTGATTGCATGTCTATAGGTTGATCTGTTGGTCCAGAGGCCAAGACTGAGAGGCATGTGAACCAGCCTCAGACTCAAAGACTGGTTCCAGAGAATAATTGTTGCTCACAGGCCAATGCCCGGTGGCCCAAGGACCCACAATGTGGATATAGTGGCGATTGGGCCTTCACACAGGCTGATTCAGATTGCTTGTCGAGACAGGGGTATTGCCAAATTCCATGCCCAGGGCAAATCGGCCACTGTCATGTGAGCCACTAACCTAAAATCTGGCTACTTTCGGTGGTTTAACAGGTTATTGGGCATGGCCAAAGGCCCAGGGCTAAGTGACTACTAGATTATGGACTCATAATGGGGAAAGTGGCCATTGGGCCTTGCCTCATGCTAGCCCCAGTGCCCACTGGTGGAGGGTTGGCAAAGACTGCCCTAAGGCCATGCCCCAGGCAAAGTGGTCCCAGGTCATGGCCAGGCACCCATCAACCCACAATGAGGTAAAGTATCCCAGGGCATGGCCTTAGTAGCTTACTGGCTACCTAGGGTAGCTTGGCAAGTACAGGGGCATAGCGGCCACTGGATCTGGCCCATATCCCTGCAATTGGCAAAAGTGGCTTCATGTGGTAAAGACTCAAAGGCCAAGTCTCAGAATAAGTACCAGTGGCTACAACCTGAGCCTAAGTTCAGTGACCTTCAGACCTGCATTAGTGGTAAAATTGCCAATGGACCCTGCCAGCTGTGAGTGCTTGGTGAGGCCAGGGGCACCACCAAAATCCCTGTTGTGGGCAAAGTGCCAACTGAGTGTGACTGGTGTGTATGCCCAAGGGTAGTGTAAACATGATATTGCATTTCTTTTAAACAAATTGAAATTCAAAGCAAAAGCCAAAGTTAAAGGGACATCATTGATAATATGGACTTAAAAAAATGAAAACCTTCTTAAATGGAGGATATGTCAGCAGTTCAAGAAAACAAACCCTGAACAATCTGCCAGTTATGGTTATTAAAACAACCGTAACTGGGCTACCACCATTGAAAAACAACTGTAATTGAGCCACTGCCATGCACAGCTCATCAAACACTTCGAGCCGTTTACTCAATTGGCCTCGGTGCTTTCTCTTGAGCTTTGGATTTGGATTGACAGAACACCCTGGCTGTAACATTCACTCATATAGACATTCTTAGGCTAAACAGGATATTATATTGGACTGTATGAGGACTTCTAATGCTGTGAGGTTACTGGTGAGATTAACCCTCGGTATACCAAGCGCTCTGATATTTACATTGAGGGCTGACCTGGTTGGTTTGTTTCTCAGATTCCATTGTGTCTTGTTTTTTTTGTGAATCTCCGCCAATGAATCGTGGGACTCTGTAGACAACATTTGGGGAAATGGCAGCAAAAGCAGTTTTAATCAGATCTGGCTGCCTGTCACATTTCACTGCATTATGCTGTGACAATTGTATGTGGGAGCATCTCCTCATACTCCCATTATAGCGCCCCCATCTCCACTCGTGCCCCCTAATCTCTTATTTCAGGACGCCGTCCCTCTACCCAATCTCCATCTGCATCAGTAAAGTGCCCCACCAAAAATCTCAGCCAGTTGGCTACGGTCATATTGGTAGATACCCAAAGGCATGTATGCCTTCATGCAGGATCAAGGAGTATCTCCCATCTACCACTTCCACATCCACAGAGATGACCTACATGTTTTCCCTGTAAATCTACAGAGGCAATTCTATTTTCAACAGAATATAGTGGATGTGTTATCTATTGTTTTTCACTTAACCCATGTTATAGTTACTCAATTGTGCGCTGAGAGGTACAGTTTTAATTCAGTATTTAGTGCCGTCTGACGTGCATTGTACTTTGTTTCCTTTGTTAAAACTGTTTGCAGTGTGTTGGGAGCTAAGTGGCCTCTTTGCAGAAGAAAATGGCAGTAAAGTGGCAGTAATTCCATTATCGCCACTTTACCGCACCAGCGAACTCTGTGTTTGGTGGTTCAGTGCAGGGTTTCCCTCCAGAAAAAAGCTAGTGGTAAACCCTCCACTTTGCCTCCAAATATCACTGGATTCACCACAGCAGAATTATCACGCATGGTTCATCTGAAAAAAGAAAACATGTAGTCCTATAGACTCCAAATATGGTGATTGACACTGCCAGTTCCTCACTTGTAATCCTGTGGTAAATCAGTGGGACCGAGTGGAGAAAACAGTAAGGACCTTTTCTGTAATTCCAACAGAATTACTGCCAAACCTATATTGAGCCCATATATGCTTCATATTCCTAAACCCGCTGTATCTACCGTGAATGTATGGAAATAATAAATACATTTCTTATGACCATTAAAAGTTAAAATCTCAAGTTCGGCTGGTCTGATTTTCAAAATGTTATGTGGCATGCAAAACTTCAGTTTAAGGCGTATGTGTAGGTCATAAATCTTAAAATCAAACAAGTTGCAGATCTGTCGCGTATACAGAGGTCTGTAGGACTTTGTAAGCTAATGTGTGCTCCATCTCTGCATAGATTTTTCAGTTAGCCCAGTAAAAGGTATCAAAATCTGCCACTGGACTAACAGGGCATCTAACTTGTCTTTACATCACTAATCTCATAATAATCAAAACGCAGCATTTCGAGATATCGTTGGCTAAAAGTGACTTTTCTGCTTCTATGGAATTCACAATCCTGCAATGATTTTAGACTTGAAAATGTTTATCAAAATTAGCCAAGTCAAAATGAATAGAAGACAATTTTGCATTTTTCTACGCAATGTAACCTTAATTATAAAAACATATATACAGTACATATATACAGTAATCAAATAAAAGAAAGAGCATTAGGCATGGAAAGGCCTAAAATGTATGACTTCAGCTTACTGTGGATATTACATTTACTGTAACGATCTGACATCAGTAGGCAATAGGCATTCTAGCTTTACATTGAGGAACATATTTAGCCTATCAGAACTGTTGAAGGAACAAGCACATAATCTACCCAAGTGCACAAAAATATACACACGCACACACCCAGGAACAGAAACAATACTGACAGAACGGCCAATACGCTATTGTGTCTGTAATCTAGGAATCACAGAATTCGTAGTGAAAAGCATAGAGTGTGAAGGCAACATAAAGCAAGACTAAGACAACAGATTCAAAGTTCAAATAAAATGCTTCATTAACTTAAATGTCAGGATGGTGTAAGACCTAACTTGCCCTATGCTAAGGTGGGATTTCCCTACCTAATAAAACTAGTCTGAGTCAGGAAGTTCAACTTAAAGTCTGTCTGCGTCGAAAACCTATGCTTGCCCTCACAACTAAAGCTAAACAATGGATAGGGTTGTCAACAACCAACTAAGCAGGGTTCCAAAATAAAGTTCGGAGCTCCTTCCAGCTCTTGGCTTCTTTTCCAGTTCCCCTTCCCCACGTTGAAAGCAGTGCCACAAAGTCTTGTGGTTCCCTTCCCCAAGAAGATAACACAGTTCCAAATGGGCCTTGAGGTTCCCTTCCCCAAGGCAACAACAAAGTTCACAATGTTTTACGTTTCCCTTCCCCAAGACATCAGCTTGTGCATCTTGCCAGCTCACACTCCGCGTTAGTCTCTTAATACTCAAAAAACAATTCTAGATCGATTTTACACTCCTTCTGATTCCTTAATAGTTTACACAGATTTCTCTTGTCTGCTTTCATTTCATCAATCCCTTTCATACGTATCTGTATGTTTCCATTGATTTCACGAACAGGGTATCCTCGGTCTGGGTGCAGTTGCCGGACTACACTGTCCACCCATTACAAGTCATGCAATCAATAACCTTAGGCTTTCTTGCCCACACAGTTTTCTTTGTCTCTGCCCCTGTGTTTTGGTTTGGTTCACCTTCACTTTGGTTTCTCCTTGCCAGTCTCTTGGCTTTGCCACACTGTGTTTTTCTCCTTGTCAGTCTCTTGGCTCTGCCTCAATGTGTTTTTTGTTCACACAGTTCACTCCTTGGTGCCTACTTTCCTTCACCACATTACTTTCATACTTTTCCGTAATATTCATCACTTGCTTTTCACTTCATTTCATAGGATTCGTTCATTGTCTTTCAGTATTTGTCAGGTTTATTTTGTACATGCCTGCTTTCCATTCATAAGCTTATCAAAGCTTTCCTTTAGTTCGGTATTCAATAATTCTTGATTCACATAGCTTTCTCTTATAGTTCAACTTTCTCATATAACCCCTCACTTTGGGTTCACCTTCTCTTCCATATCTATTTTCATTCACCTGGCAATCACATTGGCCCTCCAGTAGCCCGAGGATCGCACTGGTTCTAGAGTTCTCTTTTGTTCACTCACTGTTCCCTGACAGCTCCTGCGGGTTCTTTTATTCCTTGCTCTCTGCTCTCTGTCCACGTCTATGTAGCATTTCGAGCTATGCTCACACTTTGGGAACCTTTCTGTGATTTGCAGCCAGCTACATTCGCCACTCGCAGATGCCGCAGACGCTACCGGTACCTTGCAGCACTGGGGTCGCTTCCTTTCCCCACAGCTCCGGCTGTGGGCAACCGACCACGGAGGCACTAACAACTGTGATCCTCCTGTGGCCCGGCCGGGCCCCAGCATCGCAGTCTCTTTCTCTGGGTATTCGCCGGCATCCTGGCCTCTAGGCAGGACCGTCCTCAGCAGCTTCCTTCTTAACAGGATTTCTCTCCTCGTAGGCCCAACACACCCGGCCCGTCTTCTCTCATGCT
This sequence comes from Ambystoma mexicanum, assembly GCF_040938575.1. NCBI lineage: Eukaryota > Metazoa > Chordata > Amphibia > Caudata > Ambystomatidae > Ambystoma > Ambystoma mexicanum. The sequence goes on along the minus strand of NC_090927.1, from coordinate 532,300,062 downwards.
GGTCTACCTTCTCTGATGGTCAGCTCCATCTTACACCTGCAACCACTCAAGAGGTTGCAAGTGTGAATTCTTAAGTCGATTTGCCTGACCATAGTTAATGGTGCTCTCAGGACTTGCCTGACCCTGACAAAAGTCTTCAGATCTCTTCCTCGTCTCGATACCTGTTAGGCGATCCTCTGCACACCAGTCCGCTACACACCAAAACACCGCTCACATTTCCCCAACACCTCCTCCCACGGTTCGAGACTCAAGTGTTTCGGTGAACCCAAAGGACCGGAAACTCCGTACCAGCTATGGGGTACGGTCTCGATTGCAACCCTTTCTGCATTGGCAACTGCCTTGGAGAGCGTATAGCAGAAGGGGCGGTGTTACTTCTCCACGTCAATCACGTGATCCAGAGCAGCGTTCCTCACGTGACCTTGGTGGACGTCACATGACCCAGAAACGCACAGTATAAAGGTCTGAGAGACAGAACACTCATTGCTTCTCAGCTGTCTTCAGATCCTGTTTGGCGTTACCTACTGCTCCACTGTTGCCTTGATCACGGAACTCTACCTCGGACTCCTTCGGACACCCTTTGTACCTTTGCTTGGAACTGTTTACCTGTTGCCGGACTTTGGACTACTTTCTGACTTGCCTTTTGGATCATACCTTGGTACTTCGCTGAACTCCTACGCCATTTCCCGTCTAGGGATCCAAGTCACGCCTTCACTCCTACAGGTGGCTGATCCTACATCCACGATCTCTAACAGTCCTACTATTTCGGGGACTGCCGCATCATCTGAGTCTCGAACCTCTACTAGGTTCCCTGGGTTTTCCGAACACCCGATAGGTAAGACCTTTTAGATCCTTTGTTTCACTGAATAGTATTGTTATTGCCTGGTGCTTAACCTTGTTCTTTTTTGACAGCAGCATCGGTGTTCCAGAGGTTCCGTGGATCTGGGTAGTCATCTCCCACCTGTGGCCTCAAAGGTCGCACAGCGGGTTTCTTTAGTCCCCCTGTGCGTCACTTGGGGACGGAGGTCTCATCGGTCTACACGACACTCAAGTTAGAACAGACTGAGAAGCCGTATAGTCGTGTTAGACCATGCAGGGATCCACGGAAGAACCCATAGCTGCTTTAGTCCAGGCGATTACAGTATTAAGGGCAGATATGGCCGCCGCAAATACGGTGATCCACCAAAGGTTAGACTCCATACAGAGTGTTCAGCATTCCCTTCCTGCAGACCCTGAGTTCGGAGGTGCTAGTGCCTCAACCACACCTCCTCCCTTGGCTAATACCACGGTCCCAACCCTGGTTATACTCCCAACCCCTACCCCCCTGGCCGCTCCTGAACGTTTTTAGGGTGACCCCAAGAAATTCAGGACCTTCATTAATCAGTGCAAGTTACATTTCTTGTGCAGACCTTTGGCCTTTCCTACTTCCACTGCTAAAGCCGCCTTTGCCCTTTCCTATTTAGCCGGGACAGCTGCAGCTTGGGCTAATCCCCTGTTGGAGAATAATAACCCAGTCATTTATGATTTCGATCTGTTGGTTCTAGAAATGTCTCGAGTATTTGATACCCGACATAAGGCACAGTCTAGGGATTTGGAGTTGTTAGAACTAACTCAGGGTAGAAGGACTTTGATAGAATACATCACCCGGTTCAATCAATTAGTTGCAGAAACATCATGGCCAGAAAACAAGCGGGCAGTTGTCTTTTATAGAGGGTTGAGTAACACAATGAAAGATGCGTTAGCAGTAATCCCTTCTATGCCCACTCAGTATCCGGAACTAGTTGATCTTGCACTGCAAGTAGATGCACGGCGATCGGAACGTAGATCCGAATTGGGGGTTTCTTCCCATCCTACACCTACCAGTACTCCTGCTTCCAGTGCGGAAGAACCTATGCAAGTGGGTGGTTTACGTAGCCCTATTACAACATCTGAGAGGGAACGTAGAAGAGTGGATAATGCATGCTTCTATTGTGGCATCACGGGACATTTCGTGAAAGAGTGTCCTCGACGTCCCAAAAAGAGTCAGGTTTTTCGGACAGCTCGACCTTAGACCCGGAGAACAGGTCGAGTGTTCAGTCTCCATCTCCGGCTACCCCTCTTGCCTTTGCTCGTGTTCACCCCGTCTCTGTAAACGCTACACTATGCCCCTCTACAGGCCTTCTGCATACTGTCACAATCATCATTGATTCAGGTGCTACTGGAAACTACATAGACATTGCTCTAGCCCATTCCCTCAATCTACCTCTAGTGGTAAAAACCCGACCTGAACCTGTTCAAGCCGTAGATGGCTCTGCGTTAATTTCTGGTCCTGTTAGACACCAAACTGCACCTCTCTTGTTGACCATACAAGACATTCACACAGAGACCTTAAGCTTTGACTTAATCACCACACCTCAATTTGGTATCATATTAGGGATACCATGGCTACGTGAACACAATCCGCTGATTAATTGGCAATCAGGCACTGTACTCTTCGAATCCGAGATCTGTCAGAACTATTGTCTCCCGACCCATCAAACAATTGACACCCCTTCTCGGGCTTTGGGAGCTCTAGCCCAACTCACTCTGGATGTTGAGGGGTCCGAGGCGGTGTCTCCTCATACCGTTGGGGGGTTGATTTCTGGGATTCCAGCGGAGTACAAAGCATTCGAATCAGTTATGATCGCGGCTCTTCTGAAGTATTACCTCCACATAGACCATATGATTGCCCCATCGAATTAATCCCTGATTCCGCTATTCCTTCGGGCAGGATTTACTCATTGTCTCCCTCGGAGGAACTAGCATTGAAAGAGTATGTACAGAACGCCCTTAGTTTGGGACACATCCGCCCCTCTACTTCACCTGCTGCAAGCCCTATATTTTTTGTGCCGAAGAAAGAGGGGGATTTACGTCCTTGTGTGGATTATCGACGTCTTAATGCCATCACAAAGAAGGATAGGTATCCCATTCCGTTGATCACGCCCCTTCTGGACCATTTATCACATGCTTCTATTTTCACCAAGCTTGATTTGCGCGGCGCATACAATCTAGTACACGTTCGCGAGGGCGATGAGTGGAAAACGGCTTTCTGTACCCGTTACGGGTTGTATGAATACCTAGTCATGCCCTTCGGTCTTTGTAATGCCCCGGCCACATTCCAACGCTTTATGAATGACATATTCAGGGATATACTGGATGTTTACATGGTTGTATACTTGGACGACATCTTGATCTTTTCATGTAATCTTGATGACCATGTAAAACATGTCCGTGAAGTACTATCCCGTCTCAGAAAACATTCTTTATTCGCCAAACCTGAGAAATGTCAGTTTCATGAGACATCTGTTGAGTTCCTGGGATTTCACATTACCCCGGGAGCTTTATCCATGAACGATTCCAAGGTCAGAGCAGTCTTAGAATGGCCAGTACCTCCAACACTCAAGTCCTTGCAATCCTTTCTGGGCTTCGCCAATTTTTATAGGCGTTTCATTTCCTCCTTCTCCACAATCGTTGCCCCGCTCACGGCCCTGACTAGTCCTCAGGTACCCTATCGTTGGCAGAAGGAACATCAGGAGGCTTTTGAGGCTTTGAAAACCGCTTTCACTACCGCACCAGTGCTCCAGCACCCCAATCCTGACCTCCCATTCATAGTTGAGGCGGATGCCTCTTCCTTTGCCCTTGGTGCGGTATTGTCCCAATCATGTCCTACAACAGGCAATTTACATCCAGTGGCATACCATTCCCGTAAGTTCTCCAGTACTGAGACGCACTACACCGTTACGGAGAAGGAACTCCTGGCTGTCATGGACGGCTTTCGTGTCTGGCGCCATCATCTTTTGGGGGCTAAACATCCGATCACGGTCTACTCAGATCATCGGAATCTACAGGACCTGGCTTCGTTGAAGTGCATTAATAGCAGACAGGTTCGGTGGCATCTTTTCTTTTCCTCTTTTGATTTCCGTATTATGCATCGTCCTGGAACTTCACATGGTAAAGCAGACGCCTTGTCACGTTCCCCGGGTGGGGTCGAGTTGCCAACCTTCCCTGACACTGTTATTGGAAAGAGTCATGTAATTTGTCTCTGTACTCACTCATTGCCACTATTAGACTCGGTCCGAACCTGGACTAATGCTCATTCCGACCAGTTGCGAGAATGGGACCCCGTTTACTCTAATGGTTTGCCTTTCGTGCATGACTGCCTGTTTCTTCCCACACCTGACACTCGTAATCTGGCCCTTGAGTGGTCTCATGACGCTCCTTTTAATGCCCATCCCGGTCAGGAGCGCACTTTAGATCTCCTCAAGCGCTGGTGTTGGTGGCCCTCTATGAAACGCGATGTGGAGTGTTACGTTAATTCGTGTGCGGTGTGTGCTCAGGCTAAACATCGGAGAGGCCGACCGGTTGGGTTACTACTTCCACTTCCGGTACCTCCCAGACCTTGGCATACACTGACTATGGATTTCGTGACCGATCTCCCCAAGTCACAAGGTTTTGACTCGATCTGGGTAGTGGTGGACACGTTCACTAAAATGGCTCGTTTTGTTCCTTGTAAGGGTATTCCTTCGGCTCCGGCCTTAGCGGACTTGTTCTTTGAACACGTGTTCATGTTGTTTGGGCTCCCTTCGGTCATTGTATCCGATCGAGGATCACAGTTCACCTCTCGTTTTTGGAGATCATTGACTAAATTGTTGGGCATCGATACCAGGTATTCTTCGGCCTATCATCCGGAAACTGATGGGCAGACTGAAAGGACTAATCAATCCATGGAGCAGTATCTTCGCTGCCTTATGTTGCAACACCAGTCCTCCTGGTTGGCTGTTATACGGCTTGCTGAGTTCGCATACAATAACGCGGCTCATTCAGCTACAGGTTGTTCGCCTTTCTACGCCCTCTATGGCCAACATCCCAAGGTCTTGCCGGTCCCTGATGCTTCTATTTCATGGAATCCTGCAGCCACAACATGTCTTAGGGATCTGTCTGCGATACATGCTAGTACTGTGGTCCATCTCACTGAAGCAAAGGCGTCTGTGAAGGCTCGTGTGGATGGCAAACGGCTAGCTGCTCCTCCTTTGGTGGTGGGTTCTAAGGTCTGGTTATCTTCACGTCACCTTCGGCTAGTGGGTTGCCGGAAATTGATGCCTCGTTTTGTCGGCCCGTATGTAATCTCTCAGGTTGTGAACCCGGTGGCGTTTCGTCTGGTGCTTCCTAGTTCCTGGCGTATCCATCCTGTGTTCCATGTCTCCCTCCTCAAACCCTGTCCCGACTCTGTCCGTCTTAAAACCCCTGTTGCGCCGGTATCCCTGGCTTCTCCTGATGTCTTTGAGGTGTCGGCCATTTTGGGGTCCCGATGGTTTAGGGGTAGGCTCCAGTATCTAGTGGATTGGAAGGGCTACGGTCCGGAGGAGCGTTCTTGGGTTTCCGCCTTGGATGTAGACGCCCCTCGGTTGGTGGCCCGCTTCCATAGGGATCATCCGTCCTGCCCACGGGGTCGTGGACCATTGGGGAGGGGCTATGTTAGGCGATCCTCTGCACACCAGTCCGCTACACACCAAAACACCGCTCACATTTCCCCAACACCTCCTCCCACGGTTCGAGGCTCAAGTGATTCGGTGAACCCAAAGGACCGGAAACTCCGTACCAGCTATGGGGTACGGTCTCGATTGCAACCCTTTCTGCATTGGCAACTGCCTTGGAGAGCATATAGCAGAAGGGGCGGTGTTACGTCTCCACGTCAATCACGTGATCCAGAGCAGCGTTCCTCACGTGACCTTGGTGGACGTCACATGACCCAGAAACGCACAGTATAAAGGTCTGAGAGACAGAACACTCATTGCTTCTCAGCTGTCTTCAGACCCTGTTTGGCGTTACCTACTGCTCCACTGTTGCCTTGATCACGGAACTCTACCTCGGACTCCTTCGGACACCCTTTGTACCTTTGCTTGGAACTGTTTACCTGTTGCCGGACTTTGGACTACTTTCTGACTTGCCTTTTGGATCATCCCTTGGTACTTCGCTGAACTCCTACGCCATTTCCCGTCTAGGGATCCAAGTCACGCCTTCACTCCTACAGGTGGCTGATCCTACATCCACGATCTCTAACGGTCCTACTATTTCGGGGACTGCCGCATCATCTGAGTCTCGAACCTCTACTAGGTTCCCTGGGTTTTCCGAACACCCGATAGGTAAGACCTTTTAGATCCTTTGTTTCACTGAATAGTATTGTTATTGCCTGGTGCTTAACCTCGTTCCTTTTTGACAGCAGCATCGGTGTTCCAGAGGTTCCGTGGATCTGGGAAGTCATCTCCCACCTGTGGCCTCAAAGGTCGCACAGCGGGTTTCTTTAGTCCCCCTGTGCGTCACTTGGGGACGGAGGTCTCATCGGTCTACACGACACTCAAGTTAGAACAATACCAGAGTGGTGACATGACATGTTAGTGTGTACTACTCCTGGTTGCCTCTTCCTGAGGGTAATTGCAAGAAAGTAATTGGCAACAGCCTATAAAGGCAGGGGGAGGGCAAGGTTGGTTATTACAAGGAAAAGGGAGATACCTTGTCTCACTGGTGGAGACCCTCTCCCCAACCCCCAAGGACCCACCACCCAGGACATCCTCCCTCACATCTCCACCCCTAGGTTCAGGATCCAACATCGATGGCCTTTCCCTGGCCACCTGAGAAGAGGATCCAGGGGGAGAAGGGGAGTAGGAGTGAGGATGCCCTTAGGTTTCTCACAAGAGTGACTAGATTTGAATTGCAATTTTCATTTTTTCTGAGTGAAAAGTAAATTGAAATGGCCACTTACCCCTAATAGCTCTAAAAAATATTTGTTTTAAAAAAATAAAAGAATTTGGGCATGCCTAGGACTTGGCAATGTGCAACCTAACTTTTAAATTTGAAAACGTCTTCTAATTTTAGTGGTTTTGTCATTTTCATCTTTCTATGCATCCAGTATCAGAATTCAATGTAGTAGAGACTATGGGCCAGATTCTCAAAAAAGGTGCATCCCAATGAGATGCACAATTGTGCAAAGATGCACTTGCAAAATTGTGCATCTCATTGGGGTACCGAATTCTCAAAAAAAGAAAGTATGTTGTGCTTGGCAAAAGGGAGCACAGGTGTGAGTGCACAAAAAAGGGTGCATGAAATGTCATATATAATGAGCAAGTTTGCAGTGAATCCAGTCAGATGCAACATTATTTAGTGCAAATTATGACAGGCACACCCAAAATCAGTTCACATTAGTACATTTTCTGGTACAAATGACGTGGGATGCATGACGTTGGTGCTGTTTCAAAAACATGTGCATCATGTGAGATACAGAAAAGACATGTGCAAATGCCCAAAGACATGGGGCAAAGCAGGAAGTCCACAAAAGCACATCTTGGAGGACATCTGTTGTCACTTCTGGATATGAAGGAGAGAAACATGGCCGTTACAGAAGAAGAGGTGCATCTCCTGGCCATCTCCATGACTCACCATGTGGAACCCCTCTTCTGCAGAGATGGCCAAATGTCCCGGGTGTCGAGGGGACACGAAGTGACAAACAAAAAAGAATCTGGCTGATATGCATGCCCATGACAGTGGCACCGGTGGATGACCATCTGGAGGGAACACCTTGGCCCCAGTCTAGGAGATACTGGTTGCCCTGATAAACCCAGTTGCAGTGGAAGGCATCGATGAAACAGGCAGAACTGCAACACCACCAGGGGCCAGATTACAGAAACTTTACACCAGTGCAAGTGTAATATTGTATAGTATTAGCACTAGGGCAACCTTTGCCCTAGTGCTAATACCATTCCATTTTAGCATTAGGACAAACTTTGCCCTGTTGCGGAAATGCATTGAAAGTGCATGAATTTTGCACTGGGGTAATTGTTTCCCTAGTGCTAATACCATGCAGAATTGCACTTGTCATGGTGCAAAGGTTTTCTATTATGGGCCCCACGTTCCTTGCACTTGGGCAAACTGTGCCCCAGTGCTAATACAGTGCATCCTTGCACTTCCACCGGTGCAAACCTTCCGTAATCTGGCCTAATGTGAGTGATAGAGACAAAATATCAACCTATGGGTTCGCATGTTCATGTACTGGGAGTACCTACTGTCACTCAGTCAATATCACCCATTTACACATAATTAAGCAGAATGGCATTCGCTAGGAATTGATGTGTTCACTGTGACAGATGGCCTCAATAATCGAAACACAAAGATAGTTGATTGAAGGTGTTTAATTAAAGTTTATTCCAATTGGTCTGGGACTACTAGGATGGTTGAAATTAAGGGGGTCCTTATGGCTTTCTTGATCTCCATGTTGACTCCCTCCACCCTAGCCCAAGCATCCCTAGCCCCCAAAGTCTCCCGTAGTACTTTAAAGCAAGGTAACCCCTACTATCTAAGCCTTTCTAATCTTTTTCTCTATCTCCCCTAGGACTTTCTATGGATACGTCTGGTATGTTGGATTGCCCAATGTCAACAGGGATTCTCTTCCAGTCTCTCCCCTTCTCACTCACTCTATCAGTCTCTATCTCTCGAACTGTCTCTATCTCTACTCTCCTCCCTCCATGATCTTTCTTGTCTGCCTCTCTCTCTCTCTCTTTACCTGTACCCCCTTCCTTTTCCTCTCACTCTGCCCATTCCATCTATCCTTCTATCTACTTACCTCTACTTCTCCTCTCTGCCACCACCCTCACACAACCTACACCTCTCTATTCTCCCCTCTCTCCCTTTCTTTCTGCTTGCCTTTGCTTGCCTCCGAATATGTGTCCCTCTCTCTGAATGCTTCCCACTCTCCTTCTTTTCTCCCCCATCCCTCTCTCTACTCTCAATACCGTCTATAAGCCTATGGGGGTCATTACGCGCATGCCGGTCTGGAAATAAGGTGCCAGTAACAACATGTGTCAGCACCTTTTCCAGATTGGCATACTCTGAGTCTTCCGGTAGGGACAGTGAACTACTGGCAGGCCTGACCTGCCAGTAGTTCAGGCCCCTACCGGCAGATAAATCACTGAAGCACTGGCAATGTTAACAGCGGGGCCAGTGCTTCAGTGGTTCCCATCGCATGGGACTGAGAACTTACCGTTACAACCGCCACCCCTAATATCCCGGTAATACCGGGATATCGGGCGGTGGAGCATGTAATGCAGCTTTCCGGGTATCCTGCCGGAATTACCAGAAGGATACCGTGAAATCTGTAATGACCCCCTATGCGTCCTAATCTTACCAAATTCTCTCTGCCTATTGCTTCCAACTACCCCTCCTGCTTCTCTCCACCCTCACCCCTACCTCCACTACCATCTTGCACTCACACCACACCTTCCTACCATGCTCTCTCTCCATTACTCTCACTAATTCGCCCCACACTTCTGCCCCCTCTCTCGGTCTTTCTTCCTCTCTTTTTTACTCATCTATTACAACCCTCACTACACTGGTACCAATCTCTCTCACAACCAAAACCTCACTCTCTAAATTCCAACAGCCTCCATTCTCCACCAGGTACACCCTCCTCAATGCCTCTTGGTTCACCTCTTCTGTTACTAGTCCCAACCATACATCTTTCAATCTCCTCTGTGATGGCTGGGAATTTATAGCCTGGCCTTCACTCTTCCAACACTCTTCCCAGCACCCATTGGTGCCCTTGGTCACATGCTCCCCTTGGCCAATCTCTGGCTATTCTTTCCCCAGGGGTTGAGTTACAAAGGTGAAAAGCTTGAAAAACTTCTCTTAGCCCCACCCCCTTTTCAGTACCCATTAGCATTTTAGCAACCAGGTGTTCAGGCTGCTCGTTTTGCTTGTGGCTTTCTTGATGTGCTGGTGAGTTTTGTGTGCAATTTGGTTTGGGGTGGGGTGGATTACTTGGTCAGCCATGCCCTTCCGTATTCCCTTACCACTATTTTTTCTTTTATTTTCTTATTTTGCCCCACTATTCCCATGGAGTCTGTTTGGGTTTGGTAGGTCAGGCTTTAGTTGTTTCATCTCTGTTTGTCAGGAAACATCCATTTCTATTCTCTAATTCCATTCCCCTGGTTCTGGTCTGGGTTCTTTTGGTTGCACCCAGGTGTGTTTTGAAAGTGGTGGACCTGAAAGAGACAAAAGAGAACTCTGGCCAGAAGAGAGGAAGAGAGGTTAGCAGGCATTGTGGAAGGGACAATGGTACCAGCAGTCATACATAATGCACACCCAGGAGGGGCAAAAACGGGTACCCCTCCAACTCCCTCACACTGCCTCTTGGGTATGACTGACTCTAGCATACGCTCTGGTAGATTGCCTATCCCAGGTAAGGAGGGCCCTGTTCCCTCTCGTCAGGGTCAAGACACGCATGCAACAATCTCTAAGCATGGAGTTGGTGGTTGTTCCCTTTCTTTGGCTTGCTCCCTCCTTTGGAACAGCCTCCTTCTCTCTCTCTGTCTTGTGCCAGATCTCCTCAAGTTCCGCAAGCATCTCAAGACTTTCCTTTTCTCCCCCTCCTTCCCTCTCTCCCTCCCTTGGTAATCCCCCACAGATGCTGATTGGCAGCCGGAGCCCTTAAGAGTCCTATCCTGGTCTAGTGCCTAATCGCCTACAGCATCCGCCCCCTGCACTTGCCCTCAGGCCCTTACTGGCCTGTGGTGTTCCTCAGGCCTGCACATATTGGATTGCCGGCTGATCTCCCTCTTACCAGGTGGTCAATGCCTTTGTGCTTGCAATGGGCACTCTGGCACTACCTCCCCCGGGGGACACCTCCTGCACTTACTCCCACCCCCTTTTCCCTCTCTCTCTTTGCACTTGCACGCTTCGAATGTCATAAGGCCTAGTAGGACCGCTGTTGTCATTTGTTTTTCATTGTCATTTTCTTCCATTGTCGTATTTTGCTCCCTTGTTCCCTTCACTTTTGCCTTGGGACACTGTGAAACACTTTTCTAGCTGTATAAGCGCCATATAAATGCTCAATAAAATAAAAAATAAATACAATTCCGACCCTCACACACCCCACCATATGATAGTAATGTACTTGGAAAGATGTGTGGAAAATGACACAATGTTTGCAATGTGTGTGAGTAGAATGTATTGTGTAAATGTGACTAAAGAAGGTGGAAAATGGGCACAACATCTGTCTATAGAGCCGTGCTTACTGTACCAGAATACATGTTGAGACTGTTGAGATAAATAGGATGGATAGGTTGCTCACATTTCAGATATGTGACCATTTCAATTTCCAAACAGAATCCAATCAACTGAGGGGGAAGAGAGGGAAGAGGCAGCAAGACTGCAGGACACTGCTTCACTAGTGGATCATAACATACACACTGCAGTAGGAGCCACCAAAGTGAGGGGGAGCATAGGCCTGTTCAGCTTCCTGTGGCAACTGCACCATGAGCCAACAGGCCACGTCCCACACCCTATATAACCTGAGAGGAAGGAATGAAGCAGCAGCATCTTGCAATACTCACACAGCTGGCATTCATGCATTCCGCCCTGGGCGAGGGTTTGCAGGCATTGGCCATCTAGATTGACGTTGCAAAAGAAGCCCTAATAGGGAAGCTCAGGGAGCAGCATAGCAGCCAGATGAATACAAATGAGGCAGCATTGTGACACCTACCCTGGAGAGATATGTTGCAGCAGTGATGAACACCTTAAGGAGGAGCTATAGCCCCGCTGCCTCCTCAATTGATCCACAGGGGCAAAAACATTCAACCGTGCCTGAGACAGCATCTGTCCCAGAATCCAGCAGCAGACAAGGCACGGCTTTTCCTTTTTGTTTGTTTCAGTACTTTTATGGGGACTTGAGTGGCATTTGTAAGTATTTTTACTTATCTATATACTGTGTTTAACAATAAGACTATAATCACGTTTTTGCAACTCAGCTGTGTGATGTGTCCCCTTACGGATACCCCTACTTTGTAAAACTGCTTTTTTTTGCTGCATATGTTGACATAATAAAATTTGATGACGCCCATCAAGCGAACGCCCAAATCACCCCAATTACGGAAGAAAAATGGAAAACCCATTTTAACACCATGTATACATACGTTGTAGCGGAGAGTAGATATAACACGGTGATGTATTGGGACTTGACATGGGAGACGAGGATCTAATGGCTCTGATTTCTAAAAGTATGAACCCAAGGGCCCAAGGATTGGATGGCCTGGCTTCATCAGTCCTGAAGGGAAATATAGAATTGTGGGCCTGTTTTCTGGATCTCATTTTCGTTTTTAGTCATTAGATCCAAGGAACTACCAATTTCGTGGTTAAATTCAATTATAATCCCAATTTATAAAGAAAAAAGTCCTAGAATAGACCCAGCAAATTGCGGACCCATCTCATTACTGGATATCCCCTGAAAGAATTTCGTGGGATTGGTGCTCTGAGATCTACAGACTAGGGCTAGAGAGTCTGGAAGACTGGATATATACCAGACAGGTTTTCGAAGAGGGGTGGGGACCACAGTAAATGACTTTGTTCTCAGCTTCCTGAGAAAGGAAGTCATGGAGAGGTCAAGGTCAATCTTCATTGCCTTTATAGACTTTGTCAGGGCTTTCAATAGTGTCTCAAGAAGTAAGTTGGGGAGGAAGCTAAAAACATGGGATTGCCCTGCTCACTTACTCACAATCCATACAGCCTTACATACCAATACGTCTGTACGAGTGCAATTGAGCAGACAGGGACGCCTGTCTGCGCCTTTAAAAGACGGAATGCGGCCTGAATCGAGGGTTTCTTTTGGCACCACTTTTAGTTTTAGCTTTTTATTTCAGATATCGGCAGTGCTTTTGCAAATGCACGTGCATTTCCACCCAACATAAACAGAAATCCTGTGAATTATTTATTTTATACACATGACATCATGTTTATGGACCATATGCCTATAGAACTCCAACGACAGTTGTTGTGCCTAGTAAATTACACAAAGGCGAATGACCTATCAATTAATGTGATAAAAACAAAGATTCTGACATGTCAGGCAGGTAACAAAAGACATTATGGTAAGTGTGTATGGGACATAAATAATACTCCTCTCGAAAGGGTAGACAACTTTGTTTACTTATGTTTCCATTTATTTGAGACAAAAAGTAATATTGAAGTTCTTAAACAAAAGAAAGTAAAAATTACTGTTATAGCGGCACAAACCACACACATATTGTAATAAGAGATATCAGTATTTCTCCTTAATCCCTGCAATTGAATTTTATAACAAAAAAGTGTTACCAGTCGTTACAAATGGGTCGGAAACAATCCAATTTTATCTGGAAAAACACTGGTTAAAACACGATGGACTCATCTGGAGAAGACTCCTTAATCTTCCACAGGGATGCCGCCCGTTGTTATAAGATATGAACTGGTTCTAATTTGACTCTTTTCTTTTGGCGGAGGAAGGGTCTATCTGGTGGCTTTGAGACAATTTCAGACCTGTGGCTGCAATGGCCCTATGAATACGTGGGTTACAAAATGTAATGCTTCTATTGAATATTTTGATCTAAGTCTGGACATGTTGTAAAAGGCACCCGATAAAACTTAATGATAATTAAAGGAGAGGGATTGGATATATGCAATCCAGGCCGTACGGGAACACAGATCATGTTCAGGAATCCTCACTGATGTGAGCCCTTATGGTACCCAACCACATTACCTGCAAAAATTACCAAATCAATACTGGCGCTCAACGTGTTTGCCTATACACCTACATCTCTTCCCTATGAAGGAAATCAAAGGAGGCACAGAGGGGATAGAACGGCTCTTGAGGACTTGTAGATTCTGCAATGCTGAGATAACTGTTGAGACAATGTATCATGTGCTGATAGAATGCCCCTGGCTAATCCATAACAGTGATCTGCACTTATTACAGGATTCTAGGGTAATTTTCCCTGGTTTAATTTGGCAATATATATTTACTAGTAGATCTAATGCATGGAGACTTGCGGCGCTGCGACTCTTAAAAGAGTTCTTCCCAAATGCGGTTAAACAATAATGCTAAAATGGTATCTAGAAGAATTGTAACGAAATCACAAGGGAAAAGAAAGAAGAGACACTGGGCCTCATTACGAGTCCGGTGGTAATCGAGGCGGTAAAACCGCCTGGTTACCGCCGGACTCGTATTACCATTCCGCCTCCGTGATTCCCGGAATTACCGGGGCATTACAACCCCGGTTTCCCAGGAATCACGGAGGCGGAATGGTGTTAATCCCCATTCCCATTGAGTCCTGTGGGACTCAATGGGAATGGGGATCATGGAAACACCGGCAGCATCTCGTGATGCTGCCGGTGTTTCCTCGTCCGCCTGCAGGCGGGCGGTGTTAAACCCGCCAGGTCAAACCTGGCGGGAACATCACCTCCCGCCTGCAGGAGTCGGGATCAGGCGGTCTGGAAACAACGGTGGCAGCGGGTTTACCGCCACCGTTATTTCTGGACCGCCTGATTTGTAATGAGGCCTTCTGTTTTAGCCAAAAATCACTGTATAGAAGAATTATTGTAATGAATTTTAAATTTGAGTTTTGCATTTTATTCTCCCAGTTTATATGATACTAGCTGGGGTACCCAGTGTTGCCTGTGTGCTGATTGAGTGGTGTCTCATGTGCCCTGGAGGATGTTGCTCTTGTCCTCTTGTCGGCATGTCTTGCTTCTGTTTGCTCTGGTGTCTAATGTGCCCTGGAGGATGTTGCTCTTGTCCTCATGTCAGCAAGTCTTGCTTCAGTTTTCTCTGGCATCTCATTTGCCCTGGAGAAAGTTGCCCTTGTCCTCTGGTCGGCAAGTCGTGCTGCTGTTAGTTGCTGTGTTTCAGAAGCTCTTGATATTGATTTTTGCTGTGCATCAGATGGAACTTTTCCAAGTGATATTCGTTTTTTGTGTGGCATGTTTTGTCACTCAGTATCTTCAGCACATTTGAGGAAATGTCCAAGTAAGATTGATTGATTGTGCTCTCTTCTCGTGAATGAACTTAATTAAACTGTAACCTTGCCATTTTCCATATTTGGAGTGGCGTGATCATTTATTTTTTAATTCCCTTTAAAAATGCTTTAATAAACACATTAGAACTGTATATAGTAGTAATAAATTTCAAAGGAATAACCAACACATCGACCATTTTGCTTCAGACACTTTTCCAAATGTTGCCTCCTTCTAGTATCTACTGTAGTGAATCGGGGTGAGCATCAGTAAATGAGGGTGCACCCAAACATAGACTACAATCGTGCCCCAGACAAATGAGGAATCCATGTAAAATTTGGTATCAGTGGGTTCAACGGTGTGGATTTGTATAGTCGGACTAACATACAGACAAACATCCAACTCTTTTTTGCATATAAGATTTTTGCATCCGAACATAGGGGGTCATTACAACCCTGGTGGTAGCCGTGCCTGTCAAACAGGCACGGCTGAGCCGGTATTCATTTTTTTCCGGCGCCCAGAAATGGGCAATTACCGGGTAATTACGGACCCGGTATTTGCCCATTCCTGGGCGCCGGAAAAAATTCTCCCCATTTCCATTTGCAATGGCACCTGCGAGCAGAACTCGTAGTTTGCCGGTCCGGTAACTACGGTACCGGCATGCTTACCGGTACCGTTGTTCCCGGACCAGAAAACTTATAATGAGGCCCATAGACTCCGATCTTGCCCCAGACAAAAGAGGAATCCATGCAAAATTTGGTAGACGTGGGTTCAACGGTGTGGATTTGTATAGCCGGACAAACATACACACATACATACATTTCGTTTTATATATAAAGATTAATACTAAGAAGGTTTTTGTAACTTGTTTAATCATGTTTAATATCCAATTGGTTTTTAATGTGTATTTGAAAAATGTTATGATACTGTTTTCTTTTTATATGTACTATTTCTTGCGTAATTGTCAAAAGTTCCTTGTTGAACTATAATAAATAAAGAATAAATAATAACAAAAACAAATAATAATATAATTATAACTTTCTTCATGACTGTGGATTTATGGGTGACATACCCAATGTGTTGCTGACATTGAGTGTCCTGCATGTGTCATGTATGAAGATACAGCCATCAGTATATGGGGGCACATTCCCAGAAGAATCTATGAGGTGTTGCTGTTGTTCACAACAACTGGGGCATGATGGATGCTCCCTGATCATTTCTATGAAGATGTACATGTTAGGTAGTGTCTGAAAATTACTGCATACATGATTGCACATCATGCCGGTGCTGGCAACATAGACATAAGAGGTTGAGGCTCATAATTGCTGGTTTTGTGATACATGTTGCTTTCAGCTGTTCCGTCTGGTGGTGGTATGGTTTGCACTTGAATTATATACGAGGAACTGCCTCCCTTCCACTGTATCAGATCATACTGTACAACATGGGATTTGAAAAGGTGAGTGGATCATCGGCCCTTTCAATTTGGATCACCCTCCCCACTGACCCTCTTGCCTTCATTGTCCTGGTGTGCGATACCTATTGCATCCTTCATTGTCAAATATTGTGTGAGTGAGAATCTTTTTGAGAATCTGCCCCAATGTGCAAATCTCATGTACTATCTGGTGTGTTTTGTGAGAAGGGTGGCATCACTCATGGCGGGGGGTAATACATATTACCACTTTTTGAGGGCACTTGATCCAGTGTGGGCTCATAGCTAATGGGATGACTAATTGTTGCTGCAACTTAGGTTCCCAACTTTTGTGAATTGCCATTTTCGCACATTTTGTAAACTTTTAGTGGGCATTCCCCCTCTTGCATGCCTAACATAGTTGATGTGCATGCTGTCCTCCAACTTTGCTCATCTTTTGCTCTAATGTTGTCTCTCTGAGGTGCACACTTCTGAAAATATGGTGAATGTGTTTGTTGCACATGTATTGCCAATGTCTTGTGCATCTCACATTTCTGCCAAAAATAAGTTTTGAGAATCTGCCCCTTGGAATCTTTAGCCAAGTATACACCAAAATATGTGGTGTCTTCCTATAGTGTAACTCAGATTCTATTCATAAAACCTCTGAAGGCCATTTTTGAGCATGTGAGTCGTTTTCCTTTTTTTTGTACACATTTCAGCAGCACATCTTCATTCTTTGAAAACAACTATGTGAAATAAAAAAAGAGTGAAGCAGCGGTGAACATGTTCGAACCCAGATCCCAAAACTGCTACAGTAAGGTTAAGATTGTTCAGTAAAAACAAATAATGATATATGAGGCAACAAAACAACAACAAAAAGGAAAAATCTTTATTACGGCTGGGAGGATGCACAGTAGCGAAGGACTGTGAAGCAAGATCTCAGAGCGGGTCAGTCCCAGCTCTATATGTATACAGTTTGAAAAAGCTAGTTACCGAAAAATCATCTTAACTTAGCGTGATTCTTTTAGACACAGGACTCGCACAGAACAACAGCATGCATGCTTGATTATTTTAGATATGATTCTCTTATGCATAGTTCTTACACAGCACAACACCATATGTGGAGCTTACTCCATTTGAAAAAATCTCTTCCCGCATCAAGTGACACATGTTTTCAAGAAACCTTCGTACACAACTATTGTTTCTGCAGCTGCTTGGCTTGCCACATACATTTTCTAAAATATCCAACCCAATCTTTTGTTAGCTGAACACAATGTATTCACAATCCCTGTTTTCCTTTACATCCCTCACATTGCATTTCCCCTTCAAGATGCACACTGTATTAGGGCAATGCGTGTAATGATGGGTTTAATAGTAATGGAGCACACTGAGGCTGGGCCAATGGAGGAAACAATATCTGTCCAAGGTGCACATTAGGTTTCAGAATCGACCAAAGAGTACATCCTGTTGCTGTGCCAAGTGCCAACGAAGGGGTAATAGTTGAACTATGGTATGCCTTCACCTCTGATGGCCACATGACACCCCAAGAGGCTTTCTTCTAGAGAGATCGAGACATCACACATCAGTGAGGCAAAGTGAGAAAGTTCCACACTTCAGACAGTCTAGTGAGAAAGGTCCTTCTGAAACTTAAAATGGGAAGAAGATCCGTTAAAACAGAGATAATCCCCTTAGCACTGATTGTGGAAGACCCACATTTGTGTTGTGTCATACTGTATTAAGTAATTATAAAAAGGTTGTTCACAATTACACAAACTGTGTTTTTAGGTGCAGACCCTGAGACTAGGACTTCCTATTTTTATGAGCTGCCTCATCCAACCTTCTGACATGCTGTACAAGTGCTGTGCATGGATTTGCCATGAGCTGCCTTGTTACAACTGTACACCTGCGTCAAATCCACTCTTATATTGTGTAAGACTTTTATCTGTTGGAGTATGTTCCTATTATTGGCCAGTATTAATGGAATGCATGGCCCCAGTGAAGTATCACACATGGTAATCATGCCTGCAATAAAACATCAAATCTGTGTCCAAACCAATACATTCTCACTGTTGTTGACTCTTGTATGATATCTGTCATATGTTCATGTGATAATGTCCACCACAGTGACAACTTGGAAGGTGGGTATATGATGGCTGTTGTTCTTTACTGTAAATAGGTACGCTTGTGTGTTCACTATGCTGTGTTGGACCATTCCATTGTTAAAGCAAGACAATGGCCTTCAACTACAACAGCAAGGTGGATGAACTAATTAAAGTGACAACTTTGAGTAATATTAATAACAGAATTGATAAGACTTTGAGACAAACAAGAATTGAGGTCACCAAAGTCCAGCAGAGGGAATAACAAAAGAAGTCTGCTTGTAGAGGTGTGCCAACCACAGAGGTAACTACATTTCAAGTCCCGTTCCTGAGGCAGAGCTACATATGAAGGTTTCTCCTTGTGATGCATTTGCAAAATAAAAGTGTTCTACATTATTAGTTCTCATTGACAATGGCAGAACGTTAGGGCCGTCAACTCTCCTGTAATGGCATCAGAATCCTAATGACATCACTAGTTGAGCACACAGGGTAAGATAGCAGACCTTGCAAGGAAGACTCCATCAACCCACTCCTACAATGAGACAGCGAGAGAAGTGATGAATCAAACATTGTTCCAAGATTACAATCAGAATAAGAGAGTGAAATATGGTCATGAGAAAATAAATAATAGAGGGGTGGAAGGTCATGGGGAATATGTGAATAGAAGAAGAGAATGTCCTTATTGGACTGGTAAAGGTAAAGCTAGCGATCATGAATCCACAGCTTGATATTAGTGGGACAGTTAGAAATAGCTGACATAATATAGAAGAAAAGTACAAGATAACTTGCCAGCCAATGACAAAGAGGGGGTGTGGCTGGGTAAAGATAAGAAGAAACCAAAGAAAGAATAGCACCAGACATACCCAGATGGGAGAGAGACAATCAAAGGATAGAGTCGTCCACAACATCAGAATCTAAAGAGAGACCCAATATATCGAGAGATGACTACTCAAAGTGGCAAGAAGAAGTGAGAAAATTGATGACACGGAGAAGAGCAGTTTCGGTAGAGTGAGAATGACAAAATTCAGATTAAAGTGGTGAGGAAGTTAATTAGAAGTGAATTAGAGTAAAGGTAAAAAGACAATTGAGAGTGAATAGCATGCTCAAGAAGTTATGAAAGAAAAGGAAGAATAGTTATGGGGTAATAGTTTGGGTATGCAGTGATAAAATCGCGGCAAAAATGCTGTGGTTTGCCACGTTAAAGGTGTACCCCATTTAAGGGGAGCAGGGATTGCGGTGGTGTCCACCGCTCCTCTTAAATGGTATAATGGGTACAGGGGTTGCGGGGGTGTCCCCTGCATCCTTTATATGGATTTCGGCATCAAAATCACAGCATTTTTGCTGCGATATTTTGTGTTCACAGCCCTTTTTGCTGCGATTTTAACACATGGAACCATAGTTTGATTAAATAAGTGGTTCGGAAGAGCTGGATGGTCGTCAGCTTCAGCCTAATCCCTTACACACCCAATCACGCATGCGCTCCAGGTTTAGAATCAAGCAAAGCTCCAGGATGGTTTGGGCACCAGAAAGACTGATGAGAAAGAGCACTTCACCATATTCAATCTTGGGAAACTTCTTAATCACTTCCTTGGAAAGACGACTGTCCATCATATCTCAACGGCCCACTACTTTCTCCATCATCCAAGTGGATGCATCCTATTTAGTCCTGTGTCAGAGAAGATATTGAACACTATGGCATACCCCTCCGACAGCAAGTTGCATAACCATGGGTCTGGTTTGAGTTCCAACAACTCTTGTGCAGACTCCTGTATTCGCCCCCAGTGTCATACTCTGATTTTGACATACAGCTCTTTGATAGATAGGGCATTCTATGTTTAGTGATAAGCTTTGTGGAAGCTTGTCCTGCCTTCCCAGGTGATAGGTTTGGCAATGGATGTGTGAAAATCCCTGTTTCATTAAGTGTCTGGAATCTTGAAGGCAGAATTTTAGAGGCTTTTCAGCTACCCCTAACTCTTTGAGCTGGTGAAAATGTGTCTTATTTTGTAGGATTTTCTGACCATCTCATGTAATTTTGGATTTAATAGATTTCTTCCCAGAATGGGTGTGTGTAGGACAACATTCTTATGTCTGGAATGTCTGGAATGTATCTCCCATTCAAGCATGTACATATGTTGTCTTTCTACAGCAGAAACCCCACCTTTTATGGCCACTGCTATTATATCACCCATTGTCTGTTATGCAATGTTCAACAGTACCACACTACAATTGTCATATCTCTCCATTTTCTCATACATGGTGTTTATGTCCTTAAGGATTGATTGTGCTACGTTAACCTGCTAAATCCATGTACAAAGTGACATGTTTTATGAAGCATATTCGTTTGTCAATGCCAAAGCCACCTTTTTATCTCCCTGTTGACTGGGGGCGGGGGGGCATTTCTTCAGTATCAGAGACGGTTTTAAAAAGGTTGGCATTCGGTTCAGCAGCACTGAATCCTACAGTTCGTGATTTCCACCTTTGACTAGGTATTTATTGTAAATGGATTTTGGTATTGTAACTTTTTCAGGAGCAATTCATACTCCTTTTAGCATGCTATGAATAGGCCTTATTACCGGTCTTTCTGACATGGTAGAGGGTCAGAAATACTCAGGCCCTATTCCTCTGATCTAAAGATTTGGTTTAGGAGGTTTTGATCTTTCCACACTTGCAGAGCATCTCTGACCAGGTTTTCTTGAATATATATGCACACTTTGGTCCGTGTCAGCAGCCTCATTGCCGCCTATGCGATCAGTGACATTCCCTTTATCCTTCTTTTAAGGAGTCTCTGAGGTTCCAGCTTTAATTTAGGAAGTCTTGAAAAGTGGGAATGATCTCTTCTTCTTTTGGGAGTTTCACACTGACGCAATCAATCCACAGTAATGGTGATAGTTCCCCATTACTTCTATGATGCCTGTCTGGGGATTTAGAAGCCTAAGGCTGCTTCTTTGCAGTCGGGGGAGCTCAGTAAGAAGGATGACCTCCGTCTCTGTCCCCTGTCAGTTATTGACTTGCAGTAACATTTTACCAAACTGATAAAACTGTAATCTTAAACGGCCTAACTCTCTGTACAACAATCTTGATCAATGTCTCATTTACCTACACCAGCTTAAGTGTTAGCCAACCACAATCTTCCTTCTCACATTTGCTTTGTGCTGTCACCTGATTATATCATGATGAAGGTCATGAGAGTAGCAGCCTCGAAAAAACACATCAGCTATCGGTGGATCATTGTTAAAACACCACTCACGATTTTCGATATTTTGGTATCCCTTGTTCAATCGCCTAACTAAAACTGCACTCATTTCTTATTTATGAGCCAAAATACACTCCATAAAACCCAAGCTGAGCAAACTCCACGCCAAATATGGTAGATTTTCAATTCTACAGATGATCAAGTATTACAAGATGAAGGTGATCCCTAACTTCATTTTTGGCATTGCGTCTGGTCTATATTTTGATTGGAATAAAATGGATTGTATCAAGGCTGTTCTATGGAGAGCAGCTTTAAGTCTTCCAAATTGTGTACCAATTTCTATGATACAGTATGAATTGGGTGTTACCTCCCTTAAAGCTTGCCTTGTGGGGAAGTGTTTGCTCCTGTATAGAAAGTTCCATGCACCTAAGCCAGGTATTTTATATCGGCACATCCAAACTCCACTCCTACATAATAGGAATACCCTTGTAGGGCATTGACTTGCCAATTGCACCGAATTATTAGCTAACCTCACAATTACTCTCCATAAACTGGCAGAAGCGCCTGAAATAGTTAAACTTTGCCTATGGAAATGGCACTTGGTAAATTCTGGGGGGGGGCTAATAAAATATAAATAACATCATGATCTTGCAATGGAACAGAAGACGCTGGGTCAGCTGCTGCCCTATTTATTGAAATTCCCAAATACAGAATTGACACAACAATTTGTTAGATTCATATTTACCCGACTGTCACAGGGGAAAAAACAAATGCCAGAGACTCTTCGAATCAAATTTGCTTTGCCTGTCATTTTTGGAAAGCAGACCAGACGACAGAGACATGAAAGCATATATTAAGAGTCTGTCCATCGCTTAGAGATAGCCACCAGGAGCATTTTGGCAAATTTGTAAATTAATTGAAAATGATCAACAGTGAGACATTCTGGCAACATATTTTTCTGGCACTTCTATTTCTCTTACCATTGTTGTTTTAAAATTATTAAAATCTCATAAATTGATTAACTTGTAATGATTAGCTGTGCTTTGCTTACTTGTAGTGAAAACAAGTGTTTTTACTGTTTGAAGGATTGGAATATCTTGAAATTTTCTTATATAATGTTGTATGTGAAAGGTTTTAATATAAACCAGAACACACATTTACATTTATTTTTTCAATACATGATGTCATCACTCTGGTAAATTACAGCTGTCCCGGGGGTCATGCACCAGGACACCCCTCGCCTTGTGGGATTGCTATAGGATATCTTCCATGACTGAATAGCACATCCTCTCTGTTCTAGCAAGGATAAGCCATATTTGGAACTTAAGGGGTGGATCTTCTGAACCTCCACAATTGCTGGAAATGCTTCAGTGTGGATGCACGCCCTTACGCATCCATGCCCTTTCACTTCATTCACAGAAAAAAACAAAAGGAGCAACAAGGTCTCAGCCCAATTATTGGACAGGTAGGGAGAGGGGCAAAAGGAGGGGCCAAGATGAGATTCTAAATAAATGTTCTGAACAAAAGAGAGTAAACCTCAATCAGCGAGGAAAGGATCAGAGAGGAGACCAGAGGGCAATGGTGTATACAAATGCCAGAAAAAAGTGACAAGCACATATATACTTTCTTTACAAATATTTATTTTCACATACACGTGTCTATCACCACCTCTATGCACCAAAAATAATTACCAATTTAATTTTTTCACCACAGGGTGGCCATGAAATTTCTTAAGATTAACTATTGCAAAACCAAGAATATATACTTGTCTTCATCGACAGCTCCCTCCCTCTGCTGTCCCTTCAACCATCTCGTTGCCCACTGAACTGCATACTAATTTGCCAGCTGCATGAAACCTCAGGGTTCTTCTTGTTACCTACAATTGTTTTTGCCACCTTCACCTCAACAGCCAGCGCTACGACCCTTTTAAAAGCCTCAACATTAGAAAAAGCTCTGCAACTGGGGTGGCGTAGTTGGCCATCTCCCAAGAAAGCAGCACTTAGAGCTCAATGGCATGGGCTGCAAACTAACCGATGCAAAGCTGACTTTTCTGATCTGAATGACAAGTATGAAATCCTCCCAAACCTAGAGGTCACTTTGGAGGTTGGGGTGTGTGATGGTTCAAGTGAAACACCTAGTTTGCAGCCCTGCACAAGTGTCTGAATAACTGTGGCTTGCACCAGAGATCCCACTGCCATTTCATGTCACTGGTGAGCTTTGGACATGGTGAGTACTGAGGATGGTTCTGCTGCGTGGGGCTGTGGGTGACAGCTCTCATCTCAGCTGAGCAGATAGGATTGGAGTACTGGGAAAGCACTCGGATTGGTAGTGCTTCGACGTTTCAGGTTGGTGGAGGTACACAGAGTAGAATGTTAGTCTCTGTAAAATACACTTGCACGTTTTTCTGAAGGTTTCCACAGCATATGTTCACCTACATTATCTCCGCATGTTTTTCTGGACATCTCACTGCTTGCATTTTCATTATTTGGTGGGCGCCCTTGAGTGCCATATGTGTTAAATGCTCAAGTGTATGTGTATGTAGATGGCCTGATGGAGTGTTTTATTAAATCTGTTTCACACATACAACACATACACTGTTGATACAAGCTGTCACCTTAAATGTAACATCCAGCTGGGATATCCTGATCAATTTCGAGCTGCACTGTGCCATGTCACTATTTGTATTAACACTCTTTGATATATTTCTAGTCCTCCTGGCAAGGCTGTCCTGGCAACAAGGTGCTACTATGAGGTGTGTGGACAGTGTGGATGCCAATGTTGCTAGTGGGTCAACGTTTTGACATATGTTTACATATATGGATCATCTTGGGCACAGTGTCCACTTAAGCCTTGAAACACTTCCCAAGTCATTTGGTCCCTACTTGATTGTATCGTGAGAGGTGGGAACAGACAAATCACGTTGGACTTTCCCAACAAATTGTCTGCTGACAAGAAGTATATGCAAGGTGATGTGATCATTGCTGCCTCTGATGGTGAAAACACATCTGCGACCCCTCCCGATTTGATGACAGTTATTGCAGAAAAGTCTAGATTTGCTGCATTAGGCTCCAAAAACGTGACTGCCTGGCGTTGTCAAAGTTGACAACTTGCAAGAAATCAACAGGATTACGAATGCTGAGGGAAATTTAGCACATTAGAAGACAGTGAACCCACTAATCAAGCTACCCTGGATATAATGGTTAGCCAGATATAGGGTGTCCAAGCTAAACACACTCATTTTGAGACAAGGTCACATTATATGCTTTAAGAGAGTAACACTAATGAAGTCTACATAGGTTTTTCCAACCAGTGTGCAGCCTTCACTGGGGGGACCCTCCCATGGTCTTTCGTTATGTGTACCAGTATCAATTGTGAGGGGTAAGCAAGGTGAGGCGGACAAGTTTTGGATGATTGTTGAAATATCAACAACACAACGAGAGGTAGAGGGAGTGGGGAACCCACCTGTAACCAACCCTCAATAAGGTCAATAACCTTTAGAACAAAACGTTAGGGTTAGGTGGGCATCAATCTCCAATATAGACAGGTAAGAACCACAGAAGAACCACAGTGCTATTGAGGGTGACTGCCTCCTAGTACATTAAATTATCAGGCAGTGTAGCAAAGTCTTGAAAAAATATACAATTTTTATTAATGTACACAAACAACCATATATTAAACAAAAAACAGTAAACAAGGTTTTTTCTCTAGTAAGAAATTGAGGTAGTTTGTTTCAAGTGCAGGAGGATGTGATAAGGTCACACTAAATAGTCTATCTCCTGGATTTCTGCTCTACCGTCAATCAACAGTGCAAAATAAACAGACAGTAGTTCAGTTGGTATAGTGGGCCCACAAATGTGACGCCCTCTAATGTCTTTGGTGTCAATAAAGTGTTGTATGCTTGTGCAAATATGCGATTATTTATTAAAACGTTTTACATGCAACACTTCAATCACTCTCACCATAACCACTTCATACACATACTCTCAACACAACTCATCCAACATGTTTCTTTCCAACAAACAAAAGTGCAAAATAGTGCAGGGAAATTCATCAGGGAACTGTCAGGGGTAGTCAAAAATACACAATATACACTGTAAAGAGCAGTAAGCACAAAATAATGTACTCTATGCGAAAAACAAAGCCCATTAAGTGGCTACTCAGTTCATACAATTTACATTTAACACAATGCCAAAAGCAAGAAACTGACACTACAACTCGAAGAACTGATAGTGTCAAGTTGATGGCGCCTCCACAACACAACACCTGGTGATTCCACGTTTTACCTGAAGGAAAAAGGGAGAGAGAGAAAAGACAATAAGGAACACTGTCCAACTGTCTTGCCAGTCAATGTTAGTTATTAGGGCATGCTTGAAATTGGAAAAAAGACAATCGCAGGGCAAATCGCTTGATGAAGTCTACACAAAGAATCAGACAGTATTGCTTGACAAGATATCTCGCTATGTATTAGCCCATTGAAGCATCGGTATCTAATTGTAAGTAGATACTGAACTGACACAAGGAACATGTCAAAGTCTCGTTTGGAATGTTATAGAAAAGGCTTACCATCTGTTTGGTAGTCAATGGAACTGTTCCCACTGTTTTGAATAGACTGGGGGTATGCTGAGGCAGGTTAACTCTCTGTCTCTGAGAGGAGGCAATAATCGTCCAATAATCCAATATCAGCTGCAAATCTTTCTGAAAGGAGAAGCACACAAAGGGGTGCTAAATATAAGGCTTCCTCCAATTGCTGCAGATGTTAAACAGAGCAGACAGGGAGGGATGCATATGGCTGTGTTCATTACTAGCCTTTATATGCCTATCAGGTCTCATGATTACCTTTAATCTATCATGACAGCAGATTCGACTTGCTGATCAGTAGCAGTTCCGAAATTGTGTGCGGAAAGTAGAGGCAGACATCAGGGAGCCAGAGAACGCCTTCTAATTCGCTTTCTAGGAGTCAGCACTGGTCTTCCAGTCACTGTAACAGTCGGTTAAGGAGTGTAACCGATGTGCGGAAACAGTGGTATGCTGCGGAGATGAAACGTCAGAACAGGGACGTGAGAGGTGATGCATACGAGTGCAACTAAGGACGGGGATGTATCGCACAATGTTGACTGCCGCTTCGCCGCCTATTGCTACACGTACATTCCAACAGAATCACCCGAAACCCTTCGCCACGCTTACCAGATTTAGCCGCTATAGTCCTCACGCATACAGTGGTCTGCAGTGGGCATATCCTGAGGTGCACAGATCATGTGATCTTGACGCCTTCCTTAAGTATGAAGAGCTTCTCACTAGCATGTTAACGATAGGTCAGGGTTTATCAGTTGTAACAGCGCACTCAATGTTGTTGGGCTCCTCCCCTTGTTTCTGATGGGAGTGGAAATCCCTACAATGGAGACACCAGCTGGCGTCACTTTCATCATCCTAGTCTATATATAGCTATGGGCCAACACAGGTATGCAACCTTGTTGGTTGGTTATACTTCAAATCAGGTTGGGGTGGGGGAAAGGTGGTGGGCGAGAGAGAAACCCAATCAATGCTAGGCATGTGCGTCTGTTGTGGTTCACAGGAGTCCTAAAGGGGGCTCGGCTGATAGTGGGGAAAGGAGAATATAGCCTTACTGACCGAAGCATTTACCAAGTGGCATGGGGTTCGTGGGACTGATGGATGTGTTTCACTCCTTGCCCTGAGTCGATACATACTGCTGTGTTGTTATATATTGAGCCAGTCCATTTTTTCATTTAAACCTGAACTAGCACTTTTCGTCAAAGAAATAATGTGTTGTTCCTTCCGCAAAAGTATACATTTGTCTCTATTAGGGTCTGTGCTAGGCAGTAGTTTATAAAGGACGGTTCATTTGATGTCTTCGGCTGTGTGCATGTATTCCACCCAGTGGTCCACCAATGGGGCATTGACGGTTCTATTCTTGAGACAGCTCTTGTGCTTGCCAATTCTTAGTTTTACCTTTCTGTTGGTTTTACCGATGTAGAGATTTTACACGGACACCATATGGCATAAATTACCATATTGGTGTTACAATTCATGTGTCTGTTTTGCTTCCATGGAAATCGTAAGCCATGGTCAACTTCTCTACTTCTGCTTGTTGAGTTTCAATAGATACAGTGTCCATATGGGAAGTGGCCCGATATCGGTGGCATATACCACATTTCTGTTATTTTCTTCTGTTGTTGTATTTTCAGAGTAATGTCATTCCGGGTTATGAGGTCTTTCATATTTTTGCTTCATTTAAATGCCACTGTGGGTCTCGGTACAGGAATCTCACTTTTATTGAGCACGGACCAGTTTTTTAAGATTATTTTTTTGATATTATTGGACATGTTTCTGTATGTATTGACAAACACCAATTTCGCGTCTTGATCCTTTTGAGAGCTGTGTTCTTTATATTCCAGGAGGGATTCTCGGTGGTTGTTTTTCGCTCTATTTAGTGCTTGTTTGGTTACTTGTTTTGGGTAGCCTCTTGATTCCAAATTTACTTGCATATTCTTGGCTGTCATCAGGAAATCCTCTTTGTTTGAGCTATTCCTTTTGAGTCTTAAAAACAGACTTAAAGGGAGGTTATCCCGTACGTGTTTAGGGTGGAAGCTTTCATAATGTAACATTGAGTTTCTGTCTGTGGGTTTATTGTAAGGTTTCACAAATAGACTTTTTGAAGATTGTGATGTCTACAAAGTACAAATTCTCCTTACTTGAATTTGAAGTAAATTTTAGGAATCTGTTTTTATGTTGATCCAGGCTAAAAAATCTGATAGTTCTGTTCTCAAGCCGTGCCAGATGATGAAAATATCGTCCATATATCTCCTCCATTTGTTGATGTTATTAAAAAAGGGATTTCCAATATTCATGATTTTAGTTCGCTCGAAAAGTTCCATATACAGGTCCGCGATACTAGGTGCCAGTGTTGCCACCATCGCGGTCCCTTGAATCTGCTGGTAGAAGTCTCCATCAAAGTGGATGTAGCTTTCTTGTAAACTCATTTCTGCGCACCAGAGGATAAAAGAGATTGGTGTTTTACCTACCTCGTGGTCTGTAAGAAGTTTTTGAAATATGCCAAATTTTATTAAATGATAAAAGTCATCAAACGCCTCACTAGACAGACTCTCACAAGGATTTTTCTGCCAATTAAAACTAAAGGGAAACACTCTAACACAGGATGGCTGGCCATCACACTTAAAACACAAATGCATAAAGAAATATATGGCAAGTCAAAGTAACATCAACAATGATTTTCACAGTCTCTCTGGGTAACATGGGTGAACTCCCCCTCCCCATGTTCCAAAGTAATTCAGTTCAAGCTTCAACAAAAAAAGAAACAAGGAAATATTTATTCTGTGTTACAGGGCCTTGTTATGACCCTGGCGCTCCCGTAATGAAGGGTGCCGGTACGGGACCGGCACCCTTCATTACGGGAGCTCCTATTTCGAGGTTCCCTTTGCGGGACTCGGAACAGACCTCTGGTAAAACCAGACGTCCTTTCCGGGTCCTGCGACGGGAAGAGGTAGCTAATAACGGGCTGTTAGTAACGGGCCCGTTATTTGCTCCCTCCCCATTCCCATTGAGCCCTATTGGGGCTCAAATGGGAATGGGGAATGGTTCCTTCAAGGAGGAATTACCGGGTCCTCCAATGTTGGAATGACCCGGTAATTCCCCATTGAAGGAACCCAGTATTGGAGCCCGGTATGGAGGCAGCCATGGCGCTAATAGCACCATGGCTACCTCCATACTTATAATGAGGTCCACAGTTTAAGTTCATTTCTTTGCGCCTTGAATGTTAAAGTAAAGTTCTGTTAACTTAAGTTCAAACAATTGCAACACTTTTCTTCTTGGTGAAATAAAGACTTTCTGCTTCTTCAAAATATCATCAATTTTATTCCCAGCCACAATGCTTTGCCGCACATTCCAGTTGTCCAAAAAGAAAATACCCCAGATAAAAGTAAATAAAACTTCTTTAAATATTAAGGAAACAAAGTTCTTGCTTAACAGTTAGTAGATCTCTCTTTACAAGATTTGGGGTCACAGTACGTATCATTGTCAGGATGACTTCCCAGCACTTCTACTTCTACTTCAATAACTTCAACTTCTACAAGGATTTACCATGAAAGCCTACTCTGTTGCCTCACAGTATTACACCTTCATTTGTGCTACCGAAGTCTCACATCTACTAACAACCAAATACACCAACACAGCTTCAGTACTTGGTGACTCCACCACAGTTTCAGTTAGGACAAGATTCAATTTCGGGTACTTCAACATCTTCAAATAAGCAAGTCACTCTTCCTCTGAACAGAGGGGCAGCCTCTTTGCCTCTCTATCTGTCTGCAACCAACAACAACTTAAAATTGCCTTTAGGACACACTTCTCTCTTCCTCCTGCTATATTTGGCAATGTAGGTTCTATCAACTTCAAAGAAGGTTTTAGATAGCAAGTTTCCCTTCCCCAGCCTTGCCTTTATCCCTCTGCCTACTGTTAGCCAGAATCATTACCCGGAAGCTTTAGTGTGACTCTCTTATCTTCAGGTAATGCTTGCACACTTGCATCTTAGGCAATGCTGAGATTCTATTTGACTCACAGTACTGTTTAGATTGTTCATTGACTCTGGGAAAGGCTAGTTTCAGTGTAAATTGGGGAAATACCTTGTTCACTCTTGGCTTGGGCAATGCTTCAAAAATTGATTCTCATAGTGTTTGTTCATTACGCAAGGGAAACAGAAAATTCCTGATCGCACACAAGTGCTACAATTCAAGTGTTCCTTTGTTAAAGACTTAATTATCAACTTCTCACTTCTACTCATACACAAGTGATTATTTAGCTAAATACTACTGCTGGCAGTTCTAGTTCAAGGAAAATGAGTTACATCACATTTATGATATGATGTGATATTTTATTTGTATCACGCTCAGAGTGCGGCAAGGCAAGGGAGGGGAACAAGGGAGGACAAAACAACGATCTTACTAGGCCCAGTGACATTGAGAATGCACAAGTGCAGGGGATAGGGAAAGGGGGAAGTGCAAGGGAGAGGGAAGGTGTGGATAGTGCTGATCAAGGGACAAAGCAACAACAGCTGGTAGTGCAGACAGCAAGTTGGCAAGTGCAAGGTTAGAGCGCAGACATGGGGTGTCTGGTAAGTGCAGGTAAGGGGACTGTAGGGTTACAGATACAGACTGAAGTGCAAGGGTTGCCAGGAGGCAGTGCCGGTGTGTGGCTGGTTGGCAGGGACCTTGGGCCAAGATCAAAGGGTAACCAGGTGTCCGGTGCCAAAGCAGACAGATCAGCAGGGGAGAGGAAGAGCGAAGGCAGAGGCAAAGAGGAAGGTCTTGAGGTGCTTCCGGAACTGAAGATGTTTCTCCTCGAGTTTCAGGGAATCAGGGAGGCTGGTCCAGAGGGAGTCCCCAATCGAGGAAAGAGATCTACCACCAAATCGCTGCTTGGAGAAGCAGCTGTTCCTGAGGGAGTTGGAGGTGGAGGAGCAAAGAGCTTGAGTAGGAAGGTATTTACGGAGGGAGAGATGAAGGTATTGTGGACCCAGGCCCCAGAAGGCATAGTGGACAATGCAAAGGGTCTTGAATTTAATTCTTGCAGCCACTGGGAGCCAGTGCAGAGATTTCAGGGCTGAAGAGATACGATCCCAGGGCTTGAGGCCAAGGACAAGTCTCCCAGTCCTGTTCTGGATGAGTTGCAGTGGGCAGAGAGTATAAGCAGGCAGATTTAGAAAGAGGTTGTTGCAGTAGTCCATCCTAGAGAGAACCATAGCTCTAGAGACAGTGAGCTTCTGGGGGAAGGAGAGGAAAGGAAGAATACCACTGAGGAGGTGCAGTTGGTAGTTTGACTTGTTAGAGAGGTCAGAGATGTGAGGAGAAAAGGAGATTGTGGAGTCGAAGATGACCCTGAGGTTCTTAGCCTTGCAGGTGAGAGCAGGAAGAGGGCCAGGGAAGGCCGGCCAGAGAGTAATTGGAAAGAAGGGTGCAGGTGTGCTGATGAGGAGAATCTCCGTTTTACTGGCATTAAGGCAGAGATCATTGGCGGCACACCACTCCTGGATAGCAGACAGACAGTCAGAGATGAGAGAAGGAGAAGAGGTGGCAGAGGGAAGCCTGAAAATGAGTGTCATCCGAATAGCACTGGAAGTTGGAGCAGAGAGTGACAATGCAGTGGGCAAAGGATGCCAGCTATTGGTTGAAAAGCCAGGGAGAGAGGTTTGACCCCTGAGGAACACCACATGTAGAGAGTAAGATAGAGGAAAGGAAGGACCCAAGTTGGACGTGGGAGGGTCAGTCAGAGAGCAAAGAAGTTATCCAGGCTAGGGCCTGATTAGCAATGCCCAGGTTATCACAGAGACAATTGACCAGGATGGCATAGTTGACAATGTCAAAGGCAGAAGAGAGATCGAGGAGGATGAGGACAGAAGCGATGTTGGAGTCGAGGTTGGAGAGCAAGTCGTCACGGATGTCCAGGAGAACAGTTTCCGTGCTTCTGGCAGCTCTGAAGCCAGACTGATGGTCGTAGAGACAACCAACAGCATCGGTGTGGAGATTAAGCTGGGAGATGGCCAGCTTTTCCAGGAGTTTGCCCTGGAAATGAGGGATGGAGATCGGGCGATAGTTAGCCAGGCATGAGGGGTCGGCTGTGGATTATTTGTGAAGAGGGTGCACAAGAGAGTGCTTCTGAGGGGAGGGGAAGGCTCCAGAGGTGAAGAAGAGGTTGCCGATGTCGGCCAGAGCAGGCGCAAGGGTGTCAATGTGGTCCTTGATGGTTTTGAATGAACAGTGGAGAACTTGTTTTGACAAGACTTTCATAGATCAGACTTGTCTGGAAATCTCGTCAGGGGAGAACAGAGGGAAGGAAGAGAAAGAGGGGGGTGGCTACAGGAGGGCCAGAGGTGTCAGATAGAGAAGGGGGGAGAGGAGAAGAGGATGAGAGGGTGGACAGAATGTCCTAGATTTTTTAGATGAAATGAGAGGCAAGGGCCGTGCAAAGGGTCTGGGAGGCGACAGGAGAGACTGCAGCAGGGTTGGCCAGCTCCTTGCAGATTTTAAAGAATTTGGCCGAATTGTTAGATGCCGTAGCGACGCAGGCTTTGATGTGGGCTCTCTTCTTAGTTTGGACACGGTGCCGGTATTGCCTTTGGAACAGGCAGCAGGCCAGTTTGTCAGAGGATGTACCTGAAGCACGCCATTTCCTCTCAGCCACCCTACACTCACGTTTAAGGGTGGCTAGGTTGGAGTCGTACCAAGAGTTGCACTTGGCTTTGGGCTTCAGGCAGATCCTCATGACAGGGGCAAGAACATCAAGAGTATCAGTGATAGAAGAGTAGAGCATGGAGAGGGCGGCGTCGAGATGTGAGTCAGCCGGGGGAAGAGGAGGAGGAGAGAAAGTGACAGCAAAAGCCTCAAGTGACACACGCTTCATGGGTCATATGACCGAGAAGGTAGGTGGGAGTGTTAGAGTTGGCTTGGCCTGAGGGGAAGAGAGGGAGTGATTGCTCCAGGAGAGGGGAGTGGTCAGAGGGATGGAGAGGGGGATGTCGGAGGAGATCAGGGCATCCAGTGTGTGCCCTGCGGAGTGAGTGGGACCAGTGGGGAGAATAGAAAGAGAGAATCACAGAGGTCACAAAAGAGTACAGAGGAGGAACAGGGAGCATCCAGATCGATATTGAAGTCATCAAGAAGGAGGCGTTGAATGGTTGAGGCCAGGAGGCAGGAGGAGAGGTCCTCCCACTCAGAACGGAAGGAGGTGATCTGACTAGGTGTGCAATAGATGGTAGCAACGGTAAGAGAGTGGCCAAAGGAGAGAGAGAGCCTGCAGACAAGGCATTCGAAAGAGGAGTAGGTCTGCATAGGAATGACAGAGGCAGGAATCCACTCAGGGAAGATCGGGGCTACATCCCCCTCCGGACCAGGTAGATCTAGGTGCAGAGAGGATCTTGTAGCCACCAGGAAAAAGAGTGTCAAAACTCATGACAGAGCTGCCCATGAACCATGTCTCAGTGAGACAGAGGACATCATGGTAAAGTTCTTCCAGGAGGCAACAGGTATCAGAGGAGTGTTTGACAGCTGAGCGAGAGTTGAGAGTGGCAATATGGAGAAGGTTGCCATCCTGGAAAGACTTCCGGGGAGGAGTACAGAGCAGAGGAACGCCGTGCGCAGGAGTAGAAGGAGGTGTAGACAGGGACCGAGGGAGGCAGGAGAGGCAAATGGAGAGGGCAAGGTAGACAGGGGGGAGGCAGAGGGGTGAGGCAAGGAAGTAGAGGAGTGGAGAGAGGGGACAGCAGTAGAAAAAGGAAATTGATGAGGCTGGGAATCGTCTATCAAAGAGAAGGAGGTTGGCCTGAGGGCTTTGGACCAAAACAGTGCTATTCAGGTAGCCATTAATAATGACCTTAGAGGAGTTGAAGGGGGCCAGGAGGGCCTCCCAGCGGGTGCCACCATTAATGGGAAAAGAAGGGAAAGGAGAGAGCACAGAGATCATATGAAGAGTCTTTGTACTCTCTACTTAGTGAGAAATAAAGCCCTACCTGCAAACTACACTTTGAAGCTTGAAGGCAGTGTTTTATAATGGAATCCACCTAGTCTTAAGCAGGTTCTAAAACAAGGCAAATTCATCAGGAATCATTTGATGTTAAACCTGCATGAAAACCTCATGCTGGTATAAAACTGGGTGCTTTTCTAACACGTTGGAGGAAGACAAAGTGGATATACAAACTTTACTTCGCCACTCTCCCACTGCTTGGAATGACACACAAATGAGCTGGAGTAGAAACAGGAGTAAAAGCATTACGATGTGCTTTTATGCTTTTATTTTCCACTCTGCACATTTGAAAATTACCCCTGCTTTGTTTTCAATAGCACCAGTCTGCATTCTCTCTACACTCATTTAATGAATGGGCATGTGGCCTCTGACTATCCCACTCGCCCATGCCTCTTGCAGGGCCCCCTCAACACCCATTTTCCTCCACCACTGCAGACTTTTGGTGTCCAGGCACTGCTAATTCTGTTGCCCTTATGGGGGTAATGGACAGCACATTACCCCCACTACTATGTTCCCAAGTTACATCACAGGTGCAAATATTGATAACCTACAAAGAAGGCCTTCTCCCTTGGTAACATCACTGCACAGCCCTCGTTAAATGCCCTCACTGGACTCCTGCCCTTAATCTGCAAGGCAGACTATTATCCACCTATACTCTCTTTCCCTCTCCATTCTTCCCTCCGGTCCGACGCACTCAGCCGGACACCCTTGGATGCTCTCATCTCTGCAGACATCCCCATCTCCAACCCTCTCATTACTCTTCTGTCCTGGTCTGATCATTCTCTTCTCACCTGGACCTCCTGGGTCCCCCGGCTAAATCCCGCCCACACTGCCAGTCTCCTCCTCCGTCATTCGACCCATAAAATGAGTTTCAGTTGCTGCTTTTGCCGCCACCTTAACCCCTACTCCCCCTTCTACTCCTGCCATTGACTTGCACTCTGACACAGCCCTTACTAACTATCCATCTCCAACACTCTAGATATCCATGTCCCTCTCATGAGGCTCCGCATGAACCCTACCTCCAAGTGCAACTCCTGGTATGACTCCGACCTGGCCTCTCTGAAACGCAAGTGAAGAGTAGCCGAGCGGAAATGGCAGGCTTCGAGCACATCCTCTGACAAACTGGCCTGCCGCCTTCTCCAAAGGCATTGCAGACTTTCCATCTGCTCGAAGAAGAGGGACTATATCCAAGCCCACACCTCGACTAACAACACAGCTGAACATTTCAAAATCTGCAAGGAACTCGCCAATCCTACTGCAGTCTCCATTTCTCCTCTGCCTTCCCTGGCCCTCTGCACTTCTCTGGCCTCTCACTTCATTACTAAACCTCAGGACATCCTGTCCTCACTCTACTCTACACCACTCCCTTCTCCCTCACCTTCTCCCTCACCCGCTCTCAGGCCTCCCTTGCCACCCCCCCTTCCCGCCTACTCTTCTCTTTCTCTCCCATATCATCTGATGTTGTTTCTAGACAGGTCTGCTCTAGGAAAGTCTCATCCAAACAGGTCTCCAGAACTATCAAGGACAACATTGTCTCCCTTGCTCCTGCCTTGGCTGATTTCTGCAATCACTCCACTGGATCCTTACTGTCACTCCTCAAGCACTCCCTTGTGCACCCTCTCCTCAAAAAGCCTGCTGACCCTTCCTGTCCCGCTAACTACCGCCCTATTACCCCCTTCCTGGGCACACCCTTGGAGAAGCTAGCCCTCTCACAGCTTATCCACCACACTGAATATGTTGGTTGTCTACATGACCATCTGTGTTGTTTTCAGAGCTGCCAGAGGCACGGAAAATGCACTCCTGAAAAACCATGAAGACTTGCTCTCTAATCTCAACTCCAACTCTCCTTCCGCTCACATCCTTCTTGCCCTCTCCTCTGCCTTTGATTTGGTCAAACATGCCACACTTACAAATCGGCTCTGTGATTCCCTTGGCATCACGGACCTGTTTTTTGTCTGGCTGACCTCCTAACTCTCTGACCGACCTTCCTAGATTCTACTGAACCCTTTTCTCACCTCCATCTCACTCTCCACCTGTGGTGCATGTCAGGGCAATATTGTCTCACCTTGGCTTTTCAACATCTACCTTGCCCCCCTAGCCCATTTGATATCTGCCTTCTCTCCTAACTTCCAGTGTTATGCGGATGACACACAACTGTCCTTCAAACTTCCCTCTGCTGTCTCCTCCTCTTTCTCTCTCATACCTGACTGTATGCTAGCCAGTCATGGTTCACTGCTAATGATCTCTGCCTTAATCACACCCTCCAGCTTATAGTGATTTTGCGATCCCGCAAAATGTGGCGAAAATTGCTGTCTTGCGCAGAATGCTGCAAAAACTGATGTTATGTGCAAAAACAGCATCTTTTTTATTTTTATTTTTTAATAAAAATGAAATCTGCAAAAACTACTGTTTTAAAAAAAAATACTCAGGGTGGCAGGTTCTCAAAACTTTTTTTACGCAAAAAATGAAATGCGCTAACACATCTCATCACTTGTGCCCAAAAAAAGAGCAGCCCAATCCACAAGGGAGACCTGAATGGGCACATTTTGTATGCGCGCCCATTCAGATGGCCTTTCTCACCTCCTTGAGCAAATCAGGGGGCGTTTCTGCCAATTTTAAAGCGCATTCCACATTTCCAAGCAAGATGCACTTTTAAAATGTGCAGAAATTGTAGGCAACCCTATGCGCACGGGAGGTGGGGGTGCCACTGCATAAGAGGGTATTTCTTGACCCTGTCATGTATTTCTTTGCTGCTGTGTCGCTTGCTTTTTTGTTCCTCAAACAGGATAAAAATGCGTTTTTTGGGTCGCATTTTACAGTGGCAGGCCCCTGAAGGGCCTGTCCCTCTGAAAGGCGCTGGGAGCTTGCGGAACACTGTTGGGAGAGCTCTTCTTTTCAAGGTACTACCCATTTTGACCGACAAAAATCGATTGAATGGTATTTTTTTATTTGTTTGGATAATAAAATCATCCTTTCAAATACACATATACAAATACAAATATAATTCATTTCAACAATACAAAATACATTTCAAAACAATTTCAAAATAATTTCAAAGTTACAACATATACACCATTTTCATAGCTATTCTCATGTGTCTTAAATTCACAATGGTACAATTTGACCTATTTCAGCCAGGACCATTCAATCGATTATTATAAATACCAAACATATGTTGCGTGGGTGTCACCCGCTCCCCAGGTTCCGTATTTCTGGTCTTTGGGATTGCAGGGGTGTCCCCCGCTTCCTCAAAATTGGAGGCAGGGGACCGAAAAAAAAAGAAACTCACTAAAAAGGGACCCTGCGGAGTTGGATCCTACCTGCGTTAGAGAGACGGATCTGACACCGCAGGATTGCAGGGGAAGTGGCAGCAACCAAGCAGTTAAGTAGGGGGGGGTGCGGTGGTGGTGAAAAGTACATTTTGGGTTGTTTGGCTGAAGTTTAGTTTTAGTTTTGTTTAGTTTATTTATTTGTACAGCGCAACCAAACCCTGGGGTAACTGGAAGTGCAAATAAATTTGCAGCGAAATTGACTACGGTCAATTCCGCCGCAAATAATTACACTTCGGTCAAACAACCCAGAACCCTATTCAAGGCAGCTGGCCAACACACAATTTGTGCTACAGCTCAAGCCCGTGGAAATGCGCCGGTCACTTCTGAGAATAAGGGGGCCTGCTCATTTCCAAAAATGGGTTGTCTAAAAATAGCATATCCTTGGCTCTATTTTTAAATGCCCCATTTTCTGAGGATCTGGGTCAAAATCTACATTTAAATAAATGAAAAAATGGTCACACTATGAGAGGAAAAGGAGAGAGAGGGATAGTGATGGGTGTGTTGTGAAGTGATAGGCAAGAAAGCAGAGGGAGAGCAGTGGGTTAGAGGAGGAAGCAGCGCACAAGAGAGCAGAGGAAGCAGTGATGCGGTGGGCCAGAATTCTGAGAGCGAGCGGAGGTACAGAAAGTAGAGGGAGCATGTGATCAGTGAGCCAGACAGCAGAGAGGAAGCAGTTGGCCAGAAAGAGGCAGTGAGCTGGGCAAGCTTGGGAAAAAGGAGGAGGGAAGAGTGCAATAGAATGGGAGAAAGAATGCAAGATGCAGGAGCAGCACAAATAAATGAAGGAGTGAGTGTATGAGTGTAAGGTGTGAGTTGGGAGTATGATTTGGAGTGTGGCATGGACAGGGGAGTGCAAATTCTGCCTTGACAGTGTGACATAGCACATGAGTATTTGTATGACAGAGAGGTTCAGGAATGCACGTTGTGATGAGGAGTTGGTGAGATGTGTGATGTGTGTTTGTGAGAGAGGTGTGTGGGTGTTTGGGGGATTGGAAAATATAGAAGGGGAATTTTTTCAGCATTACAACTGATAATGATCAATTTAGTTAATACTATTAAATAGGCATGCACATTAAACCAAATATATAGCCAAATCAAACACTCTTCTGCCATCTGGGACTCTTCCTATTAAATTAATCCAAAAGATAAATAATAATGATACCCTGGATATCTTATAGCCTGCAATCTGCCTCTTTCCTGCAATGTGGCAATCTTACACCCTCCAGTTAATAAAAAATGGGCTGCAAAAATCCAGCAATAAATAAAGGTTTGTGCCGCAATATTTGCCATTTCATGCCGCAAAATCCTGGAAGGTCTGCTTAATGCTAGTAAAACTGAGACCCTTCTCATTGGGACTCCAGCTAGCTCATTTCCCCCTACCCTCACCCTCCTGTGAGGCAAAAAACCTTGGTGTCACCTTCCACTTCTCTCTCTCCTTCTCTCCTCACATCACGGACCCTGCCAAGAAGGCCCACTTTCAGCTTCACCTCCTCAGAGACATTCTTCCTTTCCTGACCTTCCCCCAGAAGCTCAATGTCTCCAGAGCTCTGGTCTGCTCAAGGCTGGACTACTGTAACAGTCTCTTCCTCAACCTAGCAAACTCCTTCCTTCGCCCCCTTTAACTAATCCAGAATAAGTTGCAAGACTTATCCTTGGCCTGAAGCCCAGTGATTGCATCTCTCCAGCCTTAAAATCTCTCCACTGGCTCCTGCGTGCTGCGAGGATCAAGTTCAAAACCCTCTGCATCATCCACAAGGCTTTCTGGGGCCTGGGACCCCGCTCCATCCAACTCTCTCTCCCTAAATACCTCCCTACTAGAGCCTCTGCTTCAGTCTTCTAGCTCTAACGCTCTACAGATGACAGACTGCTCCAAGCAGAGAGTGGGGCTAGATTTCTCTCCTCCGCAGGTGACTCCCTCTGGAATGGCCTTGCTGCCCCTCTCAGACTTGAGCCGGATCTCCTTAGGTTCCGATGCTTCTCAAGACCCTCTTTTTCTCTCCCTCCTTCCCTCTCCTCCTTCCCTGCTAATTCCACTTCTGCTTCTTGACTGGCTGCCTGGTTCCTTCAGATTCTTACAGGGCACAGACCCTCCCCTACCAGTCTACACCTGCACTTGGTGTCCTTTGCCCTCCCCCCAACCTGCAGTTGCCCTTCTGGGTTCCCTCCTCCTGCATTAGCCTGGCTGGGCCTGCACCCCTTAGCCCTTCCAGCCCGTAACATGCACTTAGCAAGTGGACCTCCCATTCATGCCCTTTCCCTTGCACTTCTATTACTGCACTTGCACAATCAGAATGTCACAAGGGACCACTTCTGTTTTGTCATCCCTGTTCCCACTCGCTTGTCTTGTTGCGCCTTGAAACACATTGTTTTTTTTTTTATTGAATTAAAGTGTTTTTGGTTAATTAAAACCTTATACACTACAAAATTATTACATCAACCATACATGATGAAACACATTGTGCATAGGCGCATTCTAAAAACCCAATAAATAAAATAAATAAATATACAGTTATGGGATCACCTCAATTTTCATGAACATTCCAGTGTGCTTTAGTATGTAGTTTTTCACCATAGCTTCCAGGTTGATCCCGTTCTTCTATGCACATATAAACGAATTGTGCAATGACTGCTGTGGTTAATACAAATGATTACTTCACCTGAAAAGAGAAGAGGAAGAGAGCGAGAGAGCCACAGATGGGGCGTTAGGGTTTATATAAAGATCAATGGAACAGAGAGAGAGAGAGAGAGAGGACGTAGAGATAAAGACGAGTGAGACCGAGAACCAGTAGATGGGATCGAATGAGGCGAAAAATAACGGAATGAAATGACAGATAAAAATGAAAGGCAGGAGAGAAAGAAATCGGCAACAATTCATGTGTTGTTGGAATGTATGTTGATCCAGGTTCATCTGTGTAGTATTAGTGAGCCTGGTGCACCACCTTGTGATTTTACTTAGAACTGCAAGAGATGTTAAATATAAAAAAAGCCATAGCTCGTTGGTGCCTTTTGTATGCATTTCCCTTCTGATACAAGTATTTTTTCTATAGGAGTGGTATTCAAACTTTTTATACTGAGCCCCCATTGAGTAAAAATATTGTTTCTGTCCCTTCCTCTCCCAATAGCTATATAACTACTTATATTTTCTATTGAAAAGGTCACCGTACATACCGTCTTTTTAAGCTGCTTTGCGCCCCACCTGGATATCATTTGGGCGACCCTACTGTGGCCATCCCCACCCCCACAGTTTGAAGACCATTGTTTATGGGTTTTCTAGGTGTGGGGTTTGATAGTGCACGCGATATTCATCTGAGCTACTGCGTGGAATCACTTCAGATGAAAGGGTCCAGAGTAACAATGGAAATACCCGCAGCTTCTGCTCGGTCCTTGAAATCAGGGTTGAGAACTCTCTGGAAAGAGGGCTGTCGTTAGGCTTCCGGTGTCTAGATTATCCTAGTGAGTCTATTCCTGTCTACCACACAGTGAATGTTGCGTCCTACTTTGATTTTGTTCCCCGGGTTGTAAATTTTGATTGACGTTAGCGCCATTGCATCTTACGCTGAAGACGTGCCAGTCGCCTTGCCATGATGACCTGCGGGCAAGATGAAACACGCTTATGGCTCTTGTAATCCTTTCAACAATCCCGATCTGTGGCTGTTCTTAAAGTCATCTGCCTTTGCTTTTGGGAACCTATTTTGACGTGTTGAGCTTAAAGGTGACGCCTGTGCTATCTATTACTGGGAAGGAATGGGTTAACAGGAGAACGCTTTTGTAAACAGAACAATTTTCTCAGGTTTAAGGATTAACAGCTAGACGCCTTTCTTGTTGTTTATTGAAGGGATAAGCAAACTCAAAAATAGAATTTACGAAGACTAGTTTTAGGAATGAGTGCGAACGTAAAACGTATTTCTGATAAAATGCACACCAGTGGCCAGATTATAGAAAATGTGCACTGATGCAACTGCAACGTTTGCACTGTATTAGCACTAGGGTAAAGTTTGCCCTATTTTTAAAAACACTGGAATCTATTAGAAAACTATTACACCATGACAAGTGCAGTTTGGCATGCTATAAGCATCAAAGCAAAAATTGCTATAGTGCAAAAAAGATACATTTTCGAGGCGTTTTTTCATCAGGGCAAAGTTTGCCCTAGTGCTAATCCCATTCCGTTTTAGCACTGGGGCAAACTTTGCCCTGTTGCAATAATGCAGTCAAAATGCATATTTTCCCTAGCGCTTATAGCATGCCGCACTGCACTTGTCATGGTCCAATAGTTTCTAATATGTTCCAGTGTTTAAAAAAATATGGCAAACTTTGCCCTATTGCTAATACCGTGCCACTTTGCACTTGCACCTGTGCAAAGTGTATGTAATTTGGCCCCAGACCAGTAGATGCTGCTAACTTCAGATTGCGCACGCCATCGCGCCTATTTTGAAACTGGGAGCATAGGTAATGAGTCCACCAGTTAACTGTACTTTAGTTCGTGCTGATTCTTCTTCAATAAACATGTGTGTCATGATTTCATCATTGCATTAATCAAGTTGCTTTTGTTGCCTACTTTCCCCTTCCCTGGGCTCACAGATGACCATTTTGAGAGCTCTTGTTTTGCTGTCGTTTCTGCTGCAGACACATCTTGGTAATTGTGGAAAAAATGTGTGTTTAGTCTTTCAACTTTCACCTGGAGACGTTTCACTCGTTTGGGCCTCGTTTTAGGGGAAAGATCCCTCCCTTTGCTTCTATCTGTTATGGGGTATCATACTTTAAGACAGGGAACAAACGTGACATCACATTTGGGATGTAGTACTTGACATTTGCCCTTACGGGGTTGGGAGGGAGCCTAATCATGGCTTCATCAACCGTCACGCGGGTTTGAAGTTTATCCTTAAATTGTCTACCACCCATGGCCTGATTCTGAACTTGTGATAAAAAGTTGGGAAAATGCGACATTCACCCCTCCAGTTTACAGCGCCATCATTCTGAGCTGGGTACAAATATTGGAGGGGATATGTCGTGCGAAAGCTGCTAAAATCACACATTGTGGCGGAGACAGGTGCCCCAGAGACTTTGTGAGCATTTCTTCATAAACTGCCAGTTTTCAAGTTTAAGAATGTTTTCTTAAACTTTCGTTAAACTAGAAAAGTGGTGCTGCAGTCTAAGAAATGCATTGTTTATAAAGAGAGAAAGTGTGCAGTGGAGTTTAACGGCACCACAAACGTACTGTATTTTTACTCCTTCTTTTGTCGTGCTGCTGGGAGGACAATCCCCTCCATGTGGCATGTGGCTGCCCTGCATTCTTGATTGATGCTCGGGCAGTTGTCAATCAGGCACATGCAAAAGCCGAAGCTTTCACGTCCCTGCACCACATTCTTTCTTCATCAGAATATGGTGTTTGTAAGGTAAGTGTTCCTCCTTCAAGGAGGTACACTTTTTTACATATGTACGCACTTCAGAATCAGACTCATACTCGGAGTGTTGTTTCTTGAATACTGTGGTTACATGGCAGCATATGGGGTTCTCTATTACCAGAGTGACTGTGACATTGTTGAGCAAACTGGGGGCAGTGCCCTAATGCAATGTTTCACCTATTAAAACCCTCGTTATGGTGGTTCTTCCGTTGTTTTAAAAAGAAAAATATTCAGCGTGTATTGTAGTTTCCCAATTGTGTCTTTGTGATCGTTTTGATTTTTGGTTATTGTCTTAGCCATACTTCCTAGGGAGTTGAGTGGTACTTTTAAGGTTATGAATTTTGAACAGTGGGGACAGGGATCTCCTATTGTAGTTGCATTGGGCTTGTAGGAAGAAGTATATTTCCAGAGTAGCAGTAACTCCTCGCCACGGTCGTAAAAAGGGATCGCAAGCTAGCCTTGTCCATAGATGGTAGGAAAGTAGAATGCGTACCCATGTAAGATTATCTCGGCATGGTAACTGCACCTGGGGAAACCAATTAGGATTTGTCAAAACACATGGCAATGGTGGTTTAAATCCTTGCCTCAAGGTTTATGAGATACAAACAAAAAGGCATCTACATTTGGGTCAGAGTTATGGGTGCACTGTAATGTGGATAAGTTCAAACCTAAAGAG
The DNA here is from genome assembly GCF_040938575.1 of Ambystoma mexicanum. Classification (NCBI taxonomy): domain Eukaryota; kingdom Metazoa; phylum Chordata; class Amphibia; order Caudata; family Ambystomatidae; genus Ambystoma; species Ambystoma mexicanum. The sequence continues at coordinate 532,256,583 of NC_090927.1, read as the reverse complement.
AATTCTTTCTTCATAAAGTTACTTAGTTTACCGAAAGGAACCCCTATTATTTTGCTTAAACTGGAACTTGATTTTCATGGCAAAAAAGAAGACCGGCTTTCAAACGTAAAGAATCAATTTGAGATATTTTCAGAGAGAAAGATGGATCCTGTCTTGCTTGGTGTAGTCATGTTAAAGCTACACTGCGATCTTTAGACCTTTTTGATCTTTGGGTAAACCCAACATTTATAAATAAGAGTTCTTTAAGGAGGGCAAAGGCAACTTTCCACGAAAAAGCACAGGAAGGCTTAATTGTTGAATGTCATAAAGTGACTCCTGCGTGACCCTATTTGGCAATAAAATGACTTTTTGGTTTTGAGTACTATGTAGATCAGCTTCTCTCACAGTTTGCTAGAGCACTGCATATTAGATTTAGATCAGGTTCTTTGCCTCTGTCTTAGTCTAAGAAACAATGGAATGTTATCTAGGATCACTATTTTGCTCACTGTCCAAATATCAGAGAGACCGCCCAACACGTTCTATTTATATGCCCATTGTATACAAATTTGAGAATAGCTTATTTAAAGGCAAACAATGGGCACCTATATTAAAAATGCATACCCAGAACAATGAAGATAAGCATGTTTCACAGGCGTTTAGCAATGGATGGACCATTAATATCAGTGAAGAAAAATGTCTGAGTATCTTCATTACACAAGGGTCCACCACCTGCTGCTCTCCAGATGGGTAGGACCATGACTCATATGATCCCTCGCAATGGATTATGCTGGATAAGGCAGATGGTGTTTGTAGTCCAAAATATCTGGATAGGCAAATATTGCAGACCTCTGTCGTACGAGTACATTGGGCAGGTGCTATAATCAATGAACTCTAACATTAAGCAGCAGAGGGCCACCCTATGATACTTCCAAGCTCTAAAGTAGATGCCTCATTACAAGTTTTCCGCTCTGGAAACAATGGTACCGGTAAGCTTGCCGTATCAGTATTAGTAAGCTTATTTTAATGAAATGAAGCAGGTATGTTTCTGTTTGATTGGCAGATATCTGGTTTCCATTCTATGAGAAGCTTACCGATCTGAGTTCATTTGCTATTCTCTAGGGACAACAAATACAAATGTTGCATTTTAAAATGACACAGAGGCAACAGTGAAGAAGGCCTCTCAGTTGGAATTAGGAAGTAATGTACACCCAAGCTAAACATAAGATAATACTTGTATACATAGTAAACAATATCTATCATATTGGGTTGATCGCACATGTAGAAAAATGAGCATGTTTACAGTTGGTGTTTGCAACATTACTTTTTCTCAAAACATGTTCATCTTTAAACAGCATTTTCAAGTTGCTGGTAAAGCTTGCAAAATATTGGTTATGGAATAACCTCTTCATATAAGTGCATGCTTTTAGCAGAATATAATTTCTGATATCGTTGTATGTTTAGAGAATAATGGATTCCTTTGTGTGACACCCTACAAAGGGCACTTTTAATTCCAAAATTCCAAAATTCATTTCAGGGTGGTATCAATCATTGTTGTCTCTACTTTGCTGAAACAAGGTTGATGCTGAGTACATTGTTTCACTGGCGGTGGAGGGTTGTTGTATCATGAGTCAAACATAAAATAATAACCAATGTGTATAACCCCATATATTCTTTTGATTGTGCCATTAAGGATGTTACAGAGTAACATCCTTTTGAGATAAGCACTAACTAACATACTTGGCTGCCAGTCAGAGCTATGGATACCTTGCATTGTGCATTGTGCAATATCCAATTGTTCTTGTGCATCTTCAAACCTTGAGTGATCTCACAAATACCAATGATTATATTTTATTGATGAGTTGGATTCATTAAAGAAATACAGGACATCTGTATTAGGGAGTTCTGTTAGGGGCTTAAAGAGAATTGTTAGCCGGTGAGATAGTTAAACAAGTTAAAGCATTTGCCTCTGAAATCTATGTGGAACCTGCAAACACAGGTTCAAATCCAGACTGTGCTATCTCAGCTCTCTCAGCTTTTATCTTTCCAAGGTCAATAAGTTGTGTAAATTTAAATTGAGCAATAGTAACATCTATTGCCAAAGCACTCAGAAGCAGAAGGAATTTGCCATGAATCACTGTATGTAAATGTGATATCATTAGTACTGTGATTAGACAAGAAGCAATGATTTCTAGCTGAGTTACTAAAACGACAAAAGTAGAGAATATCAACAATGGGGATTTCTATATTTTCACTTTAACCTTGAACATCAATCCTTCTTTTCCTATTCCCCTGGAACAACATCTATTAGTAACTGCGATCAGCTTCATAAAGTGTTACGGATACAGCTGGTTCTGATATTTCATCAAGCCTGTATCAGTTACAGGAACTATGTCTATACCTGGATCACATAGTTTGCACCGCTGAATGACCGTTTTTCACTAGCAGCAGACTGTTTGCAGACTGTTTGAATCATTGCCAACATTTTCACCAGCCAACCAATTAAGAAATCTGGTCTTGGATCGAGGCTGCTAGTAAACCGTTTCTAGCTCTGGGTTCTAGACCTTTAAAATCCTAGCATAAGCAATCTTAGGCTGTTGTCTTGGAATGTCTGTGGTATGACTAATTTAAAGCAGGACCGGTGTATGGTACCTGAACTGTCTAATTACAATATTCTATTTTTTCAAGAAACCATGTGTATGGGGAGCTTTGAGCTGGATGGCTATTCCACTTTCTACTGTCCAGCCACAACTAGTGGGTTGTGGCGTACCTGTGGGGGTATGGCTATTGCCATTGATGTTAATATCTCAGCCTCCTCTACTTTATGGTATGTGTCCGAAGGCATCTTGGCTGTACATGTTTGTTTCTTGGGTGGTATAGGAAATGTATTGCTGATCAATGTATACTGGAATCTGACTAAACATACTATCCAGGATTTTCCAGAGATACTTAATAGTCTCTTTGACCACTGGTTGGCAGATGGATATCATCACGCTATGATCGTGGGGGGTGATTTTAATGCCTATTGTGTGGGAGGTCAGTTTCAAAATGAGAAATCTATTACACCTCGTGAATGCTCCGTCAACCTTAGGTGGGGCATGGAATGGGATCCCTTCATGTCCGCTTGGGATTTCCTGCTTTTAGAGGCCTCTTTCTCTCCTGCCACCCCCGTCTATACCTGGCGGCATAGGGGGTTCTAGTACCTCATGGATTGATTACTTTTTTTGTGTTTTCTTCCACGAGGGCTAGGTGTACTCATATGTGTTTGCTGGATCCTGGGAGCAGTGACCATCTAATCATTCATTATTCCATCTTGACATATGCATATAGGTGTGTCAGGTTGCCCTTATTGATTCCTGTTGAACACACTAGGAACAGTGTTTCCTGTAGATGGGATAAGAGGACCTATGAGTGACTCACAGCTCACTTGATTCAGCTCTGTAAAACTAGGGATGACAACTCCCCGGGCTATTACTCGCTATGGACTACTGGTGAGAGAACCCTGGATGAATGCATTGCTCAGGGAATTAATGTGGCCTCCACTGGCAGGATCCTTCCATCTTTGGTCCCACCTATTCATCATTTTGATCTCAGAATTAGGGATTTCAAGAGACAGAAGAGACAGGCTATAAAGCATCTTAGGGGCTTGGGACTATCTGATTGTGAATATCACAGACCTAGGACTAAGGAGATTACTAGACACAGGAATCTGGTCAAAGTACTTAAATATGATCTTCATCGGAAAGACAACCAGTTCATGATGAAGACACTCCTTAAATCCTATAGTAGACAATTTTGGGCTCGCATGAATATAATTCAGGACTCGCCTATGACTCTAGAATGGAATCCATACAAGAAAGCATAAGGGTCTTGTATTATGCTAATACATGTGGTACCCTTCCACTTATGGCGGTTGGCTATCCCAGTGTCTTTGAACAATCCATTTGTGAGGAGCCTTGCCCTTGGGCAACAGTGGATATAGTGTGGGCAATAAATAAACTTAAACCTTCTAGGACCCCTGGTCCTGATGTCCTTCCACCTTTTCTTTTAAAACAGAACCCAGAATTCTGGGCTGGATTTCTTAAGCCCTATTTTGATGAAATATTTGCTACCAACAAGGTTCCTTTGTCTTGGAATGAGTCTATTGTAATTCCCAAATACAAAAAAGAAAATGTCATGGTCCCTGGGAATTACAGGCACATTGCTCTTACTGACTCCACAAGCAAAGTGTTTTATATTCTACTTTTAAGGGATCTTCACATCTCTCTGAATCAAAACACTACGCTTTCAGGCTTTCAGGTGGGCTTTCATCAAGAAATTGGCACATCCCTCAATCCTACACTGTTAAAACATCTATTGCAAAAAGCCAAAGCTACTCAGGGTATGGAAATCTATATGGCTTCGCTGGACATTAGCTTTTGACTGCATAGTCCGTGAATGTATGTTGGTCAAATTACTCAAATACAAGGTTCACATGAAAATTGTACAGCTGATTGCCTCGCTCCACCGTGACTCAAAACTTTGAGTAGACTTAAGTAAGGATGGTGCAGTAACTGGTCATATATTAGTTAAGGTGGGGCTTAAGCAGGGCTGTACCCTGGATGCAAACCTCTTCAATGCATTTCTTAGTAATATTGAGATTTGGCGTGTCCGGGGGCATGATTCCCGTTAGGTTGAGCCATCTTGAAATTCATTGGTTGACTTTGCCGATGACATTGTCATCTTTGACAGAACAGCGCAATGCGTTCAAAGTACACTCATGTTTTCTATGAGTATACCCAGTCTAACAATCTAGTGGTGAATGGTGACAAGTCAAAGGTGGTTGTTTTCTCTTGTGGAAGAAAGTCTGTGGTCAAGCGCTGGGTATTGGCCACTGGACAGGTGGAGAGGGTGGCCTCTATCCGTTACTTGGGGTATAACTTGATTTATGCATCCTCAGTCAAGATGTGGAAAGAATCACTTCTGGCCAAATTCAATCCTTTGAGGTCCCAAATGAAACGCATATTTAGGAGAGTTTGTGGCTCTTCACTTTTACCAGCAGTCAAATTCTATCTGGGCAAGGTAGAACTTGTCCTGTTATATGGGCTCAACATGTCATTTGTTGATGTGCGACCAGTTATTGATAGCCTGCAAGGACTTATGTGGAAGAACGTATTGGGCCTAGCATCATCAGTCCCTAATGCGGTACTTCACCATGAACAAGATCACATTTCTCTCCATGCTCGCTATCATTGGAAACAACTCTTGATATAATACAAGTTTTTGAGATCGCCAGTAAATTCTCTATTTTGGCATTTTCAGTTTATGGCTGAAAAGGGTACAGTTCCCTCTGTGAGTAAATTTAGTACATGTATGAGGGAACTACTGGAAGAAATTGGCTCCTCAGACAGGGAACTTAGTTGGAATCCAGAACAAGTAAAAATCTAACTATTCTGAGATGATTGGAGGTTGACCATTGAGGCTTTGTCCAAATACTCACTTTTCAGAGAATATGCTAAATTCCCCAGAAAAAGGGAGGAACTTTCTATATACCTGAAGTGTTTTCCTAATACCCGACAGATTTTTCTGCATTTCAAACTCAATCAATTTCACTCTATAGAGCAAACTAGGCACTGGTCTACGTCTACTCATGGTTCAGGGATCCCCCTAAATTGCCGTTTCTGTAAATTTCAGGAGGTCACTGAACCTCTTAAACACTGGATATTAGATTGTGGAGCACTCAGTACAAGCAGAGAGAATGCTTTTGTTAAGGTACAGGAGAGATTAACTTCTGAGTATTCCAAAGAAGACTTTGGTGTAGACTGATGTTGGGAGCAAATATCTTTTTGATTATTGCGCTTGTTCGTTTCCTGAATGGAATTGATTTTAATTGTTAACTGCAATTATTTGTTTTTAATTTTTCTTTTTATGGACTTTGAAAATGAACTTTCGGGTTTGACAGCTGTATTTAATTGTTTTAAATTTCTTTGTACAAATCAAGATTGGTTTTGGTGCCTTTTATTCCTATTATCTGTTATTTTGTATTTTGTGGAAGGTTTTTTGTAAGCCAAAACACAATAAAGAAAAAATAAAAGAACATTAAGCAATTAGATTTTTCAATAGATGTTGGTAAAAAATTCCCCTATGATAATCCAAACGTGCCCAGCATTATTTCAGATTTGCCCAGCATCATTGCACATTATGTGATCCAGCGTTTTATATCTATCAATGCATATTTAATCATTTCTGTTATAAATGGCTTATTTTGGGGGCATAATGGAGAAAAAAGTCACTGGGCCTCATGCCGAGTTTGCCGGTCCAGAAATAAGGCTGCCGGTAAACTACCGGCACCCTTGTTTCCAGACCGGCAAACTACGCGTTTGCCTGTTGGAGCTGCTGTACCCAACAGGTCTGACCCTGTCGGGCACAGCGGTCACAGTAGGCAAAGCCGTCACAGAAATTGTACTATGGTGCCGGTGCTTCCATGTCCCCACTCCCATAGAGTCTGATTGGACTCTACGGGAATGGGGATTAAATGAATTACCAGCGCCTGTCTTCCCAGCCTATGGACTTGTATAGCTGTTTATCGGGTAATATAGCAGGTAATTCTGTTAATCCCCGCTACCATAGAGTCCTATGGGACTCACTGGGAATGGGGATCAACAGAATTACCAGTGCCTGACTTCCCGGCCACCCGACTTGTAATAACATGGTGGCGCCGGGAAATCAGGCGCCGGAAATGTTGTATGGGTCCGGCGGAAACCCAGCGGTAGCACTGGCAGGGTTACCGCCGAACCCGTAATGAGACCCAATGTCTCTGTTACCCTTAGCATACACCTCTAAAGATGGTGGTTCATTTGTGTGTAGATATTCACAAGCAATTCGACTCACTTAGCTACTACTAATGCTTCTTGTGACATATTTTCAGTATGAGCATTCATTGAGAGTTTCGGTCACGATTGGTCTTTTGCAAAGTTAATAAGTGCTAAGAATTTGAAATTCCTTCTGAGCTGCTACTTAACCTATGGGTCCAAGAGCATTTACAGTTACAGAGAATGAGTATATGACAGCATGTTTTTTATTGAGGCGCAGGGCACACTTGTGCCGTTGTTCAGAATTGACTACTAGCAACAGTTATGCTTAATTCAGAAATGGCTATGGGGGTACTGCTCCTATTTACAATAGTTACATCCTTCCATTCTGATTATTTTATTGGCACAGTGATAGTGGATTTATCAGCATAACCAGTCACCGACTGTTCTAGAACTAACTGCTTGTGTAAAGGCACTGTGCACCCAAGTATGTGGCTGCTAACAATGTATGTGATCTGCGGAGATGTACGATATGTAGTCTTCTTACACTGCTAGTGGAGTAACTTTGCTGAAAATGTTGGGGGGGAAATGACATCTGACGAAAAGGTGCCCCAGCCAAATGAATGAGGACAAAACTTTGCTAAAAATGTTGGGGGGGACATGACATCTGAAGAAAAGGTGCCCCAGCCAAATGAATGGGGTCAAAATGGTGTGCCATGAAAGTTGGGGGGACAAACACCCCTGTCCCCCCACTAAAATTACGTCCATGTACACTGCAACCAAGTACTGGGTCTCTACACTGAACAGAGTTAAACATTGTTTTTAGTATGACTAAGTATTTTTAAATTGCAAAACACTTGCTAATTTTATGGTAAGTTTCTCTGTGGGGTTGTGCCACATTCATGGCAGGATTTGGGTACCTGAAGTGACATGAATGTTACTGAGCTCATCCACACCTATTATTTTTCACTTTTGGGGTAGTTTACCCAGGACTAGATATAGTCAAAGTTGTGACTGACATCATTTATTAATACAAACAAATTATGGCATACAAATCAGCGTGACTGCCTCTAGGTATATAAATACTTGATTGTCGCTTAGTACTGAATAAGTACTCTGAGAATGTTTGATGACTCTCATCAATCCAAATCTGTTTGTGCTGCAAGCAGATTGCTGGAATGCATGCTGGGCAATGGGTATTGCACATGTGTGGCAGCATGCAGGAGCAGAGACTGCACTTTGTAAAATGACGCATGCACCAGCAAGACAATGCAGCTGAAGGGTTTCTGAGGTCCACAGCAAGGCAAGTCCCATTTAGTGAAAATAGGTTTGGCGATACGGGCCATGGCGTAGGAAAATGAGGACTGTTGGAAGCCCCCAATTCTTAATGAAGCATATGTTTGAGGAAAACCATTCCAGACATAGGCGGCACCAACAAAGACTTGTATGCCACTGTGCACTTTTAGGGAAGGGGAAGGCACAATAGGATAGAAACGAGATTGGTTGGGCAGGCAGGCAAAGAATTTGCTCTTGAGAAATACTGCATTTACTCTAGCCAATGGAAATCTCTGTAGTGCATCCGAGTGCCTTGGTGTCGACATTTTCTTATCTGTCGGTCATGTCAGGAGGCATAAAGCAGGAGAGATGTAATCACTGGCATTGAGGAAAACTAGTAGTCTAAGCTCAGCATTGGAGGTGGTGTAGAAGTAATCAGAAAGGAATGGATATAACCATTGAAATGATTGAGGATGTAAGTAGCATAACCTCTCAATTTGGAGCACTAGTGAGAGGTCTGTGAACATGTTTACTACTGAGATGTTTACAGCCTGGGAGGGCATGCGTTGGGACAGAGGTGGTGGAATGTTTACTAAGGCCTAAACGAGCTACATTTATTGTTGATGCTCCTCAGTCCTAGGAAGTTGAACACTTATTGGCCACCAGCAAATAGGAATTGAGCAGGGTAAAGGGCATCTGAAGGTCACTATCTAAGAGGAGGAGTGAGAGGCTGAGCAGCTGATAAATTAGATGTCCAGTCAGCTGGTTTGTCATTAGTTGCAGGTGGTTGTGGCTAACCTTGGAGAAAACATGCCATGTACTTGGGCTATATAGAACATGGGAGTTTTGGAATGTGTTAGAGCAGGCCTCTGAATGTTTTCATTCATTTAGGATGTGTGAGAGGTCTTTGTACGTTTAGTGTGTAACCTAAATTGTATTGTGCCCAAGATTTGGCTTCTTAGGACACTAGGTGCTGCACTTTTTCTATTGCAGGTCATGATTTATGGTTTTGACTTAAGAGGGGATCAGAGAGATCTATCTGAACATTTTATTTTTCTAAGAGAGTTTTCCTAAATGACCCTCAAATTGAAAGTGAGTGCAAGAGTGGAGTCTAAGGACAATACATGGCTATTTGAATGTATAGAGTGAGCGAACATCATTATAAAAAATCGCTAACCATGGCCTCATGGAACACAAGAGGACACAGATATAACAAACCCAGACATTAAGACCTGGGAGAATTTGACGTTCTATGTCTACAAGAGACGTGGCTGCTGGAGACACTGTCTCGTGACGGCTTCACAATCGAGACATCACCAGCAGTTAAAGGACCACTGGGCTGTCCGTCATCAGGTCTACTTCTTGCAGTTCGGCTGGGATCGGGTATAGAGATCGTCGAGAAGATCGCAGAATCATATGGAATACTAGCAGTCCTCACTCACTGGAAACATTTTTCACACACCACGAAGACATGGACAACGACCAACTTGGCCATTGTGACCGTCTATTGGAATCCTCAGAAAACTAGTATAACAGAGTTCTGTAGCTCTGTGGCGGACACCATCGACAGCATTACCATTGATTCGAACACCACATGTACGATTATATGTGGAGACATGAATGCTAAACGCGTGAATTCAACAGTACAAGACAGTAAAAGCTCCACACAAACGATGTCTGAAGAGCGGGGAGTGGCATGGCTAAACCTCATGACCTCAAGAAATTATCACAACGCCGCGTGGATTAAAGACATGAGAGAGGAGCAATTCTAAAGCTACCCTGGATTACATTATTGTATCCAGTGCCCTGCTTCCCTACATTGAATCTTTCAACGTCACAAGAACAGACGCTAGTGATCACAACGTATTGTCAATGACATGGGCGTCGAACAGTCAGCAAAAGAATCTCTATACATCATCGGGTGAGGCCAACAATCAACAAACAAGGCTACGCCTAACCGCTGCAAACATCAAAGACCTCACAGAACAATATATCAAGGATGTTTCAAATTCCCGACCTATCACAACTGCAGAAAGACCCATCTACCTTCCGTTACTAATTGAATACAGGGTGAAATGCAAAAGAGGTACCAAACCCACAACAAAAACCAATCATACTTTCAACAAAGCAGTAGTGGATAAAAAAAAGAACATTAAGAAAACTGAAGGGAGCCGCCATCACCAATGTTCCCTCTAAGCTGTGCGCATGTGTGCTTGCCCCGCTTCCTTCGGGGTGCCGCTCAGAAGAATTTTAGCAGCGCATACAGACCATTCCCACCAATTCAAATAAGATTTAATAAGGCCAAAGCAAGTACCTAAAATTTTCTTTCTGTCAAAATGAAGCTAAATTATACTAACTATTCTTGATATTCTTGTGTAACCTATTGACATTGTCCTACTATGCCAGCTCGACCTTAAAAACCTAAAAACTCTAAAAATAGAATACACCCACACAAGGTTAAAAATTAATATGAAAAAGTGGCTCCACGAACAGAACATATAACTAAGATATGCCTGCACACATTAACTAAATTATCTTCCTTCCCCATCCAGGATCCTATTCTTGATTCTACCACACATATACCGTATGACTCGAACTATGCCCAAGGCCACTTTCAGATATTACCAGACAACCTTGACTCTGCCTACCTTAGCTCAGCAAAAGATTACCAGACTTAGATACAAGTCTTGGTTTATGTTATAATATGAATGACGTTCAAGCACAAGAATGTCTGTTAATCATGGTGCCTTACTAAAAGCATTACCCACATTAGGTAACCCAAGTGCCAGCTGAAATATCGGGTACTGACTGCAAGTAAGCAGGCTTATAGGATATTTAACCTCATCCCATGCTTTAAATTCTTTGAACATATGTCACACAAGCACTTTGAAGAGCCCCCCCTGCAAGTTAACGCATTATAAAACTCAAATATTAAATTGCCCTATAAGGATTTTGAGTAGCCAAATGTCAATGCTCAGCGTCTCCTACTTTAGCATTACTAACATTACCCTATGAGTGGAGAGCAACATTGCAATATCATTTACTTGGCCTGTAAGGGATAATTGGTAGGGACTATGCCTGGCATTATTCATATATAAAATTAGGACAACAATATTCAGATAACTAGAATGCTTTTCACACAATCTGCAACCTTCCAAAATGTTCAGAGTTCCATGGGGCCTACCCTTAACAAATGATATGTTAATTCACTGCTATACAAAAATGGTTTCACTGAGCACTTGTCAAAACCTACTGAACAATCTTGTATGCACTTCAAAGTAATTGTGCACATGCAGATTTATGACATTTTCTTAAACTGCACATATCATCAGCATGAGGCTTTAAATTGGATGTGCTTTAAAAGTATTGTGGGTATGCAAATGTCCCAGTTAGAGTTTTACTTCTACGATCCATCACTTTTTTTACAGAGCCCTGTCAACTAATATTGGAGGCTAGCACAGGAGGCTGGTAGGGGAACGGGTGCAAGGGAACAGGAGAATAAGGAGGTTGAAGAACAAATCAGCAACATTCAAAAAACAAAACAGATGTTTTGGCTGTACCGTACAGTGAAGGCAAAGTGTTTGTTTGCTCAAGGCTACGAAACTATAGTAATAGTTTAGGAAACAGCACCTTGTGTTGTTTTGTATGGTCAGCTGCTGAGGGCTTTTCAATATATTCATGGGTTTGCATTTATTGCTTCTGGCATCCCCATGCATCTTGTTCAACTGATAACAGTGAATTTCATAAGAGGTGTCCCTAGGTGTCAATATGTTGTAACTGTGAGCATTGATGCTATTGACTTAAAGGGCAAATATATGTGAGTTTCTTCAACGGGGTACCAGAAGAAACCTTGTTGATTTTTGTTTAGGCTGTGGTGATCAAGGGTGGGCAAAACTATAGGCTGTAGTATGTGCCCTGTAATTTTACTTCCTATGTCAGGGTTACAATCAGGTCTCTGATATGATTTTACTCCATACTTGGAATCAAAAGATTTTTCAGGGAGTAAGAAAGTAATTGGCTTTGCCAGTAGGGATATTTCATGCTTATTAAAATATGTGCGTTCCCCCTTAAAATTCCTCATGAGATCGGACAGTGATATTATTTGAGTTCCTACCAATGACACTGCTCTGCTGGTCACTGAATCGAAAGGAGATCAGTGGAACCTTGTGTGTAGAAGCAGGGGGTAGATTCCTATATGTTCATGGTTTCCCATTTTTGTTGGATACGTTGCCCTGTTTTTAGTAAAATAGTATATGTCTCCTAGCTGTAAAGCTGGTTTTGAGTAAACGTCAAAACTCACAGAACAACATAATGTGGATAGTAAGCAGAGGCCCAGGAATTCAGATCATATTCTGTGGTGGTTATTCTGATGCAATTATCATCCTTACATAAATTATGAGAGGCAGTTTCTCCTGGCCCTTAAATTACTCCATTAAAGTGGCACATGAACTCCTATTGGCATGTTTTCTGACACCTTTTTTCAGTTGCAATTATTCCATTTGCATAAATTCCATAATGTCTGAATTTTTTGACAACCACATTAGTGATTAGCGATACTTGTTTTTTGTAATAAACATGAGTTTTTTCCCAATGGCATTAAACACTTTCTGCATTGTCTCTGAGGAGTGTTGACAAATGAATAGCCACAAATAAACCTATTGATCCCGAGCATGCAAAGCTTTTTTGTGCAGACACGTTTTTCCCTCTGCGCAGGAGTACATTTGGTAGGTACTATGCCATATTTTGAAGTCTTGGACCGGTTGATGAGCTCTCCATATAATCACATATAAAATATATGATTTTTTAGCGTATATGTTTGGAAAGAGAGTTGTAAAATGTTCCTTTTACACTGATTTGTAAAGAATTGCGGTGGTTGGAAAGGGACATTTCCTTCCAAACTCTTCGGAGATGGCATCTCACTAACTACGCATGCTCAAAGTGGCTTACATCGTTATTCAGTTGCGTACATGGAAAGTAATGTGTGCACAAAGGTTAATCATTTCCGCACTTAGGGAAAATAATTAGAGGGAACATTGGTCTGAAGATAAGCCGAAACATGCCTTTTGGTCTCTGCTTGGTCTGTATGAATTGTGTGAAATGCTGTGTGGGCTATGAAATGCTAAAGCGGACCTTCACAGATAAATGGTTCTTTTTTCACTTATATTTTGGATAGGTTCACAACTGTTTATTCAGATGATATTTGTATCTTTACTGAATCTTCAAGGGAATGCACTTGAAGGTTTGGAGCATTTGCACAGAAATTGGTTACTTGCTCTGGCAGGGAATTTGGAGCCTGAGAAGCAGAGTAAAAAGTGTTTTAGGATGTTGCTTACTCCAACGGGGTTGACTATCGGACTAAAGAAGATGTCCTCTGGTTTGTATTGTCCATTTCCGGGGTCCTTTAAGGAAAGCCATTGTTTTGTGGGATGTCACATTAAAGGCAGTCCATTATAAAATAATCTCACCAGGTTGAGAGATTCACACATCAATCGAAGAAGGAAAATTCAGTAATTACCTTTATATGGGAAGAGCCAGATTACAAAGCCTTTTATCCTTGAGTTATTGTATGCTTTTCTAAGAGGGCCCATACTGTGCCTTAGTAATACTTTAAGATGTAATATGTGTTGAGGCGTCACTTGAAAAGATCACTCTGACACGGGATGTTAATTTCAAGGGTGTTTTGGGGAATATTACAAAATAGTGGGCTTAGTTGGAACCAGTGACCTTAGGCGTTCAACTGGGACTTTGGGGAAATTTGGTGCTAGGGCAGTCTCTCACTATCTCATCTCCGTTTGTGTTACCACTATCCTAACCCAGGCGTCCATAACACTGGTAAGCTCTCAGGCTCTGTAACCCCTACTGTCTTTATCTTTTGCTAAACTCAAGATGGATTCTGTAAGGTGTTGAATGTCTGACTCCCTAGAGGTGCTCTAACTTTCCGTTGCCTAACCCCACTTAGTGTTCTGGAGGGGGGTTGGTTAGAGGGTGGTGCCTTAACTCACACCGTTGGAGTCTCTCACCAGGCACACCCAGGCTTACCTGGCCCTTCTACTCTGGTATCCCATGATTTTCTTGTCCGCTCCATGCTACTGTCCCTCAGATGTTTCACCCGCCTTCCTACCTGTTATCTTCTTTCTTCCTCTTAGTTTGCCCCTTCTCTATCCCTTTACTCACTACTACCTCCTACTACCGCTCTACTTCTCTGCATATTACTATCTTTCTTCTACTGTTAACACTCCATCTCTTCTACTACTTTGCTTATTTACCACAACTATCTCCTCACTACTATTGCTACTTCTACCTCACTACTAGTGCTTCTTCAACTACCATCTCTCTTCTCCTCTACTACCACTAAAACTTTCACTTCCTCTCCACCTCTACTACCATTGCCACTTATCTACTCCTACTACTACTTCTCTCTTTCTCTACCACACACTTTGACTGCTACTACCACTAACTACTACCACTTCTCACTCTTCACTGATAGAACTACTCCTGCCTCCACTTACAACTACTACTATTTGTACTCCTTCCTACCCTACCACTTCTTCACTCGCTCCTCTCACTCATGCGCAAACATTCTGCAGAGCACCTCTCTCCAACAACCAACACTAAACCATTCCCAAACTCCTTAAATAACCCTCCCTCCGGTTGCCCATCTGTCCCTGGGCAATCAGTTTACCTTAACTAAGGGGATGTAATGGGGAGGGCTTGGGAGGATTCATAAGGGCTTTAATCCCTGCCCCCTATTCTACGTGACACTGACGCAATCTGGGAATGGAAAGCCCAATAACCTATAGGGGACTGCTCTTCCCCTTTTTGGACTTCTAGTAGGGCTTTTCGTGATAAATAAATCCCTGGTGGGCTAGTGGGTTCCTAGTGCACAGGATGCAGCTGACACTGCCAGCTGGAGCCTGCTGCCACACGACTTTCCAGCAGTGTCCTTTTTGCTCCTGGCACCGCCCTCTGCTCTTTCCTGTTGCGACCTCTTGGTGCACCACTGGTGTCTCACTGCTGCTCCAGCCGCGCGCCTTCTGCCCCTCAGTGTCTTCGTCTGCTCCCAGGACGATAACTGGGTGACCGCCATTCCCCAGCATGGAACGTCACCATCCAGGAAGGAGAGCCTGAGAGAGGGCTCGCCTGAAGGCACTGTGGCATCATCAGAGGTGTTAGGGATCGGGTCCCCTCCCACCCTTGACAGGGCCGGATAAGCGGCCCTGTCCCAATTATCAGAGTGTTGACCACTTCTGATGGAGCTATTGGAGAATATTGCTAGCCTAATAAATTCAAGTGAACCTTTACTCACCCACATTTGCACTGCATTTGGGTAATTTGAGTTTGGACAAACTTCTAAGGAATTCAGTTAAGAGATTCCAGTTAAGCCTATCATGACAAGTCATGCTAAAATGTTGCAGTAAACAGGGGTTTGAAGTGATCAGACCTTTTCCTGCCAGAACACGTTCAAAGCAAACAAAGGGCAAAGTTCTTGGACTAGGTCAGAAGTTCAGAAAGTTTTCTACCAGGGAGGCTCAAAGAAGCAAAGTTTCTAATTTACTGGTGGTGCACCTGGCTTTTTCTTTGTCATAGAAAATAAAATGAACTCTGTTGTAGCTGAAAAAGTATAATCTTTAAAAAATTCTCAAAAAGTGATGCAAATAATCTTTTTTTGCATCGGATGCATTTGACTCTCCACCTCTGATGACATCACAGGAAGTGTTGTTATTTCACGCCACACCCAAGTGACATCACAGGAAGTGATGGGACACAACCTTTCACCGCTTGACAAAACAGGAAGTGGCATCACATAGCATTGTTCCTCAGTACATTAAGACAAATATGGTTACGATATCACTGTAATATGATATACATTTCATACAAGAATGGATCACTATATGCAGCGTTAATATCAGTGTGTATAGGCCCACATTACCAAATCACTTTGAATGTAAGCAGACGTCCAAAACAGCAACCTGGGCTATTGCACATCACTCTAAACTGTAAACAGACAGAGCATCTCGAAGAGGCCTAAATCCCAAAGCTCAGACATTCAGGGGGTAATTCATAGAATTCAGCGCACAAGTGGCGCACGCGGCTGGCGCACAGTGTGCGCGTGCGAATCCCTGCGCCAGCCGCGTGCGCTAAAATCCAATTCCGCGCACAGCGTATTCATGGATTCTAGCCACCAAAACCAGCCGTGGCGCACAGTGGCGCAGCGACCCTGCAGCAGCGCCAGTTACGCCCCCAAGAACGCCTCTCGCGCAGGGAAAAGCCATCAATATACCCAATCCAGCGCAAAGGGCTGCGCTAACCCTGTACCAGCACAGCAAGCGGGCTACGTGTATCACTGGGGTGCGCGGGAAGTACCTCACGCGATTCCATCCGGGTACGTGTATTTCGGGGTGCGCGTGAAGTTCCACACGCGATATCAGCAGGGTACGTGTATTTCAGGGTGCATGGGAAGTTACACACGCGATTTCCGCAGGGTACGTGTATTTCAGGGGTGCGCGTGAAGTTCCACACGCGATATCAGCAGGGTACGTGTATTTCAGGGTGCAGGGGAAGTTACACACGCGATTACAGCAGGGTACGTGTATTCCAGGGGTGCGCGGGAAGTTCCACACGCGATTCCATCAGGGTACGTGTATTTCAGGGGTGCGCCGGAATTTCCACACGCGATTGGGCCCGTGCGAGCAGGGTACGCGTATCTCAGGGGTGCGCGGGAAGTTCCACATGCGATTCCATCAGGGTACGTGTATTACAGGGTGCGGGGGAAGTCTCACACGCGAAATTAGCAGGGTACGTGTATACCAGGGGTGCGCGGGAAGTTCCACACGCGATTCCATCAGGGTACGTGTATTTCGGGGTGCGCATGAAGTTCCACACGCGATATCAGCAGGGTACGTGTATTTCAGGGTGCAGGGGACGTCTCACACGCGATTACAGCAGGGTACGTGTATTCCAGGGGTGCGCGGGAATTTCCACACACGATTGGGCCCATGCGAGCAGGGTACGCATATCTCAGGGGTGCGCGGGAAGTTCCACATGCGATTCCATTAGGGTACGTGTATTACAGGGTGCGGGGGAAGTCTCACACGCGAAATCAGCAGGGTACGTGTATACCAGGGGTGCGCGGGAAGTTCCACATGCGATTCCATCAGGGTACGTGTATTTCGGGGTGTGCGTGAAGTTCCACACGCGATATCAGCAGGGTACATGTATTTCAGGGTGCATGGGAAGTTACACACGCGATTTCCGCAGGGTACGTGTATTTCAGGGGTGCGCGTGAAGTTCCACACGCGATATCAGCAGGGTACGTGTATTTCAGGGTGCAGGGGAAGTTCCACACGCGATTCCATCAGGGTACGTGTATTTCAGGGGTGCGTGGGAATTTCCACACGCGATTGGGCCCGTGCAAGCAGGGTACGCGTATCTCAGGGTTGCGCGGGAAGTTCCACACGTGATTCCATCAGGGTACGTGTATTACAGGGTGCGGGGGAAGTCTCACATGCGAAATCAGCAGGGTACGTGTATTTCAGGGGTACGCGGGAATTTCCACACGCGATTGGGCCCATGCGAGCAGGGTACGCATATTTCAGGGGTGCGCGGGGAGCACCACACGTGAATTGCACATGTGGGTCCTCCCAGGTGTTACCTCTACACCCTCCACGGCCCCTGCATGTGGCTCACACCACAGGGGCCTACCCTGCACATGTCCTGCAGGCACCCCATCCACCATGGCCATGCCCCCCAGCCAACCCACATGTCAACTTGCACTACTGCCCACCAACGCATGTCCCCCTGCACCCCCAGCCACCAGGGGCACCCTCCACAGGCCCCACCCATGTCTCCCAGCACCCCCACCCCCCAGCAGTGCAGGGGCACCCACCACCAGGCCCCCACCCATGTCTCCCACCACCCCCACCCCCAGCCACCAGGGGCAGCCTCCACCAGGCCCCCCACCCATGTCTCCCAGCACCCCCACCCCCCAGCCACCAGGGGCAGCCTCCACCAGGCCCCCACCCATGTCTCCCAGCACCCCCACCCCCCAGCAGTGCAGGGGCACCCTCCACCAGGCCCCCACTCATGTCTCCCACCCCCCACCCCCCCAGCACTGAGGGGCACCCTCCACCAGGCCCCCACTCATGTCTCCCACCCCCCAGATCCCCCAGCACTGTGGGGCACCCTCCACCAGGCCAGGCCCCCTCCCATGTCTCCCAGCACCCCCACCCCCCAGCACTGTGGGGCACCTGCCAGCAGGCCCCCACCCATGTCTCCCAGCACCCCCACCCCCCAGCACTGTGGGGCACCTGCCAGCAGGCCCCCACCCATGTCCAACTCATGTTCCCCACCCCCCCACCCCCCAGCACTGTGGGGCACCTGCCAGCAGGCCCCCACCCATGTCCAACTCATGTTCCCCACCCCCCTCCCCACCCCCCAGCACTGCCACCAGGCCCCCACCCATGTCTCCCACCACCCCCACCCCCCGGAGTCACCAGGGGCAGCCTCCACCAGGCCCCCACTCATGTCCCCCTGCACCCAGGTCCTCACAATCCCCAATCATGTGCGTTATGGTCAGCCTCCACAGCCAAAAAGCCCTACCAAGTAACCCATTCACCCACATGGAAATGGAAATTACATGTTACACCCCCAATGTTCATAAAGCAAATGAACCCATGTCCGTCACACACAATGGTTGCAAATGAATGGGAAAACACCCAACATGACATGCATGAAACCAATGAGATGATACCACACAGTGAAGTATGAAAACAAAATTGTATTAAAAAAAATTTAATGCAAATGAAATGAAACAAACTACAATGGCAATGAAAAAAAGATAAGCTGCATGTCCGTCCAAAAAAATCAAAACTACAAATCCAAATCCAAAAAAAAGTTGTTCAAAGTCACATTAAAAATAAAATCAATCCAATGAAGAACTATGTACAAAACTTCCAAGGGTCCATGAGCCCAACTGAACAAAGGAAACCTACAAAAAACCCTAACTAAAATGCAACTATATACAAAAAGTGGAGCTGTGTCCCTCGACTCCAAATCATAAGAAGAAACAAATGAAACCTAAAACTAAAGAATTATATACAAAGGCGGCGGGCAAGTCCAGCGGCTCACTCCTTGGTGTTCCGGGCCAGGGCATCATCAAACTCCTCGTCTATGTCCCAGAGGCAGTCCTGTTCCATGGCCTCGAGGGTCCGCAGGGACGACGCCATCTGCTCCTCCAACCCCCTGCGGATTGCCTCGAGGCCCTCGGCCCGCCTCAGGGCCCTCCGCATGGAGTTCTCCACCCTGACCATTGTGAGCCACGCCTCTTCTGCCTGCCGCCGCTCCGCACCTATATGCTGGCCCAACCGCTGCCACACGGAAGACACTTCCCGTCCTGGGTCCTCCTGCCCTCCGGCCGATGCCTGCCCCTCTGATGTTGATGGCCCCGAGCCATGATGCCTCCCACGTTGACTCCGCTGCTGCCTCCGATGCCACTGCCTCTGCCAGCACGACGGCATCCAGGCTGATGGAATCCACCGACGCCGTCGTGCACGTGCCCTGCCTGATGATGCCGGCACATCCTCCATCTGCTGGGGTACAGTTGCTGTGGTGTCCACCCCTGCTGGACCTCTGACTCCCGACTGTGGCAGGGATGGGATCCCCACCGAGCTGGCTGCTTTGGTCAGGGCAGGCCCACAGGGGGCCCTGGTGGCATCTGGGCCGGAAGATGGCAAGGAGAACGATTGGCATATAGTCTCCACAGAGGAGGAGAGGGCCGCCAGATTGGCCGACACATGCAGGAAACCCCCGAACATGGACGATCCCAATTGGGCCACGTCGGCACGGTGCTCTTCGTGATGACGTGCGTGCTCCTCCTGGGAAGCACGCACGGCATCACGAATCACAGCCGTGCGCATCGCGACCCAAATCAGGACCTTCTCCATACGGCCAGGGGTCCCCTCGTCCGCAGGTGGAGGGGAGTCAGATGACATGGACATCCCCTCTACCTGCGGACGGGCCTGGGACGGGGCATCCCTGCTGGTGCATGGTGGTGCACCCACAGGGTCAGGGACAGCGACATGCACAGGCCCCTCCACGGTGACCTGTGCTGCCTCCTGCCCCTGCCCCTGGACTGCACCACTTGCACCAGCAGGGATACCCCCACCAGGCCCCATGTGCGCCTCAGTGGCGGCCTCCTCCTCCTCTGTGGAAACCACCAACCTGGATGGCTCCTCACCGTCTTCCGCCGTAGCAGGCCCCTGTGGGGGCTCACCCACCCCTTCCGCTGCAGCCGTGGGGGCATCCCCGCCGCCTTGCTCCACAGCGCCGTCTCCGCCCTCTTCTTCACTAGCCGCTGCGTAGAGGGAGACATAGAACACAAGCATCAGGGTACTGTACAATGGTCCCCTAGACAGGAAGCAATAGCAGATGAGTGTCACTGTCAAAGTACACTTCCATCATGTCCCTCCACAACACATGTGTCAGTCCAGGCAGAACACACACAGTGACAGTCATGGTGCATGCCATGGACATTTCCATACATGTACAATGGACTCTCGAAACATACAATGTAATGGAACTCACATGCATCATGGGTCATGCCTATCACATGCACACACTTCACCTCAGTCACATCCATCTGGCCCCGTACACCCCAATCACAGTGGATACAAGGATGACTAGGCTGCATCAGTGAATCTGTACATTGTCACAGACATGTGTCATGCATCCATGGCATCCACAAGTCACAGACACGCAGGTCAGGCACACAGACATGGACACCATATATGTACCTGGCATCAGCACCCATCCCTCACCCCCACCCATGTCCAGGAACAGAGACTGCCATGCTCTCATGTGTACAATCTGCATAGGGCTCCCCATGTCGCATTTAAACACATGCAACAACCGTACGGTTCACACATTACTGGTCGCACATGCATTACCATGATGTCCCTGCACACATACATGCGTACATGGCCTATGTCACACATACAGGCAAGTATCAGACAACCAGCACACTGCAACATGCCCTGTCTCACACAGCAATGCTTGGCCACTTACCGCTCAACTCCAGATGGGTCTCCCTCTCAAGGACCTGGGCGTGGAGCACTGGGTGTACGCGTTCCAGGACCCCCATCTGGATGGAACTCATGCGGCCCCGGCCCCCCTCCACGAGGCGCCGGGCCTTCATGAGGGTCCTGGACCTCATGTCTTCCCAGCGCTTCTTGACCTTCTGGATGGTGCGGGTTGCCACCCCCTCCGCGTTGATGGCAACCACACAGTCGGCCCAGATCCTCTCCCGTCCTTCCTTGTTGGCGCGGGACAATCCGAAGAGGGCATCATACTGCCCCAGGACTTGCTCCACCAGGACACCAACTTCGGTGGCAGTGAAGCTGGTGCCCCTCTGCCCCTCTGGCCGGGGGTTGCCACTGGTGCCAGATGTGGATGTGCCTGACATGGCAACCCAAGGGGCAGGAGTGGGTGGGCAACTGGGTCCTGGGGCTGGGCTGTGGAGCAATGTTATCTGAGTCGGGAGTCTTCTGTTCCAGCAGGGGTGGACACAGCAACTGGACCCCTGCAGATGGCTGATGTGCTGGCACCAAATGGCAGGGCACGGTGGCAGCAGGCAGGCAGGCAGCAGCAGATGGCACGTGGGAGGCTGCTCGGGGCACTGGGGGGCAGTAATTCGGCCTTCTGGGCAGGAGCGTGGTCTTCCGTGTGTTTTCGCGTGGCCAGCTTGATACGGAGTGATTTGGCACGTGAAAATCCTGCACGTTAGCATGAAAATCGAGGAAAGGCCCTTAGCGCGTAAGCACGTCAGCACGCGTACGCGATTTCATTGGACCAAAGGCCCTTACAGTGTAAGCGCGTCTGTGACGTTTTGCGCATGGGCGTTGCCCTGGCAGGGCTTGGAGATCCCGCGTGCCTTTACACTGTTCTGTACGGGCTTTTCGTGCGGTGCGTGTGTTTTCCATCCGTTGGGGTTCACACGCTATTACTTCACAGCGGGTGTTGGCTATGCGTTCTTCTACACGCAAGGCAGACGGTGAGTGGTACCCCGCTCCCACAGGCCCGATCGCGTGAGAAACTTCACGCGAACCCCTGAAATACACGTAGCCCGCTCCCCCAGGCCCGATTGCGTGAAAAACTTCACGCGAACCCCTGAAATACACGTAGCCCGCTCCCCCAGGCCCGATCGTGTGAAAAAGTTCACGCGAACCCCTGAAGTACACGTAGCCCGCTCCCCCAGGCCCGATCGCGTGAAAAAGTTCACGCGAACCCCTGAAATACACATAGCCCGCTCCCCCAGCCCCGATCGCGTGAAAAAGTTCATGCGAACCCCTGAAATACACGTAGCCCGCTCGCATTGCTGTATGTTGCCACTTTTGTAATGCGCAGGGACGCTACCGCCTGCCTTCGTGTGGCGGACGTGTTTCGGCTTGTGCGTGTCTTTGGCTGTGCGTGGCTTTGCCCTATTCGATTCCATGAATATGTGTGGTTCGAGTGCGTGTGGGCGTTCCGTCTGCTTCCCTGCAGTACATCCCCAGTTACGCCCTTATTTTCGCACGTTGTTCCCCATTCCGCGCGTTACGCCCCGTGTCCCGTCCACTTTCTGGTGTATGCGCCGAGGTTGTGCGCTTTCACTGTGCGCGTCGCGCACGCCTTTCGGGATGTTGCAGTGACTTGTGCGCCATGCACGGGTTTGGCGCACATCCCGGGGTGTACACGCGCAGGGACTTCCATGAATTTCACGCGTGCGCCTGTTTTTTTCCGCTTGGGCCTGCTTGCACCTGCTTGTGCGTAGATTTTCGGTGCACGTTTGTTCCATGAATCGGCCCCTCAGTGTCTGCCAAGTGTCTGGCCACAGACTGGAAACAGCAACTGACCAACACAGCGCTAACGAGGTGTAGATTCTAGATGAAAGTGCTTGACTAAAGGCAGCAAAAATGTTGAGGCGCAATTAATACAGCACCTAATTGGCTTTCAGGAGAAGTAGGAGCTGAAGAAAGCAGCTGTGGATATTAATAGCAGCAAGAGGTGCCGCCACCACAATCGCACATGTTGCGCTTCCCGTTGAAGCCCGTGTTTAAAAAGGGTGATTGCTTTAACCGGGATAATTGCAGACTAAGCCATGCTTGATTTTGTAACATCTTGTTAAAAGAGCTAACCAAATGGGCTGCTTCCCAACAGATCATGCAACTGCATCACACGTGCTTTGACAAGGGTGTGCTCCCTTACATGTGCAAATAGTTCATCTTTCATTTTCAGGACTTTTGTGCTCTGTGTGCCTCTCTCGCTCTTTCAGAATTGCGCGGCTAGACCTGCAAGGTCTCAGTCACAGTGGAGGCATGGTCACATGGGTGAGGCCTTGGGACTAAACTCTTTTTAAACCTGGTTTGGTGGTGAACACGTAAGTGACATGCAGGGCAGAAATAAGCACACACATCTGGTCAAACCAAAAGTTAAAAAAGGTAAATTAAATATTTACCAATCCAAACTTTTAAGGAGGTATCAAAATGTTTGTAAAAGTGTAATTCTGTGCCCTTGTCCTCAGACAGCTTCTTTGGGAAATATGCATTCAACCGTTAACAGTTCTACAGACAGTATTGTTATTTTTTTGTGCTGTATGTTTTAAAATACATTTGCCAGTAAAGTCACCATAAAGGTTCATATGTGGAGAAAGAGGGGTGTGAATGATGCCATACAGAACCGCGTGCAGTATAAACCATTTCGAATGGATTGTGTCCTCCCTCGTATTCCTCATCTTAAGATAATTCGTTATCTTCAGCTTCGCTGCTTCGGAAAAAAAAATTCTCGGCAGAGGGTGCTGTGCTCGAGGTCGTGGCGTCGATTGTCCCTCGACCGTCTCTGTACCGTGTCGACGTCACTGATGGTATAAGTAGCCCGAGCCGCGCCCGTTGCTCCAGTTCCGTTTTTCCGATCGCTTTGCTATCTTGAACGGCGCGATCCGAGATTTTCTTCGTGAAAATGTCATCTTCTTCAACTCCTTTGACACCCAAGACTGGGTTCAAGAAGTGTATCGATTGTGGATCGAAAATGTCGATCACTGATCCTCACCGAGTTTGTCTCTGGTGTCTCGGTTCTAGTCACCCAACTGACGACTGTGGTTCCTGTCAGTCCATGACCGAGAAGGCCCTTCATGAGAGGAGAGGTAAACTGTCGGTGGGGAGGGAAGCCTCTAAGAAGGCTGTGTCCAAAAAGCATAACAAAGCGACCGATTCGAAAGAATCGGATTGACATAGACACTCCAAGAGATCTCAATCTAGGAGTAGATCGAGACACTCTTCTTCCTCGTCAAAAAAACTGAAGAGGAGGCATAGATCTCCCTCATCGTCATCATCTTCTGAGTCGACCGAAGAAATTTGATGTCCGACAAAATCGGATTCCCCCAGAAAATGGGAGGAATTCCGTAAAAAGATGATGGAGGTTTTCAAGAATGCGGCCCGACCCCCTCGAAAGAACCTCGGAAGAGCCATTCCTCTAAGGTCGCTCCATTGGACGACAAAGAGAAGTCGAGAACTACCTTGGTAAAAGCCAGTAGTATCGAAGATACTCGAGTCGACGCCAAGTCGTCGAAGGCTCCTCGTGAATCGAAGTCTCCTCATGAGTCGAAGACTCCTCGAGAGTCGAGCACATCTCCGGTGCCTCATAAAAAGCTCAAGTCATCGAAGGCTTCGAGGGCTTCATCGACGCCATTGGCGTCGACTGCTTCAGCATCGAAGCCAAGAACGTCTTCGACACCTGTATCAAAGTCGTCTTCGAAGTCTTCGAAGTTCCCGTCGACAACCTCAAAGGATTTTTCTATTCCCTCAAAGGAAATTGTTGAGGAAGAAAGGAGATTTACTCCGTTGCCCAGAACAGACTTTTTTAAAGCTATGTCCTCAATTTATGAGGAATCTGGCTCGGAGGAAGACAAAGTCACTCCCTTTGGAGTTTCATATGGCACAAGACAACTTCCTGAGGAACTCATTGATCAGGAATCTAGAATGAGAGACCTGAGTGATACTCTACACTCTGCTAGTGGAATTGACACCTCCCCAGAGTTAGAATTTGCCAAACCTGACCCTGCAGAACATGCAGACTCAGGGTACAGAGGTCTTATGAACAGGGTAGTAGAATACATGGGTTGGGATAACACTTCACCCATGTTTGAACAGGACGACATGACAGATATAATTGTCAAAGGTCCCCAAAAAGACCCAGTTCTCCCCTTTCATAGGGCTCTTCAGAGAACAGTAGAAAAAAATTGGGAAAATCCTGATAGCATTGCTGCTACAAATAGTAATTTCCCAAAGAAATGCAGACCAGCTGGTACGGATCCTGAATATTTAAACAGACATCCGACTCCAGAAAGTCTGGTTATTCAGGCTGCATCCACAGAAAAACAAACTGCATATCCCACTATCCCTCTGGATAAAGAGGACAAGAAAGTTGATGCCTGGGCCCGTAAAGTTTTCACTTCAGGTAGCATGGCCCTGAAATCGACAAATGTCACCTGTACCCTGGCCAGGTTTACCCATACCCTGTGGGACTGTATTTCGGCGGCGGCTGAGCATATTCCGGAAGGCGAGGAAAGGGAAGGCTTCCTGAATATAGTCAAAGACGGGAAGGAGGCAATGGGGGAATGTCTCCAGTCTGGACTGGATACTGCTGATAGCATCAGCAGATCCTTGGCTACAAGCACTGTGATGCGCAGATTTGTGTAGTTGAGGAAGTCGGGGTTTGCACAGGATGTGCAATCCAGACTCCTTAACATGCCCTTTGATGGCTCGAGGCTATTTGGCAGTAAGGCTGACGAAAGCCTAGAAAAACTCCAGACCTCGAAGGCGGCAGATAAATCTCTTAGTGCCTCCATGCGCCAGCCTCAGAAAACCTATTCAGGATTATCTTCCTGGAGAGGTCCTTATTTTCACTACTACTCCTCATTTGGTAGAGGAAGAGGACAGGCTTCTCAAAGAGGCAGAAAAAACTTCCCTCGTGGTGGACGAGGAAGAGGTGCGAAATCAGCCTCAGGAGCGGCATCTTTGCCCTCAGCCACTCCTGCAGCCGCCTCCAAAAATCTCTGAGACCTTGCTCCACAAGACACCAGTGGGAGGCAGGATCTCTCAACATCTGAAGGAATGGCGAGGCATTACCTCAGATGTTTGGGCACTGGAAACAGTAGCTCAAGGTTACTGTCTCCCCTTTCTAAAAAGGCCTCAGAATCATCCACCGGGAGCCAACTCCGTAAAAATTCCAGACCCGCTCCTGTTGTAGAGAAAGGTGCCATAGAACAGGTACCTGTAGCGGAGAGGAACAGGGGTTGGTACTCCCCATACTTTTTCATCCCAAAAAAGGACAGAGGATTGAGACCCATCTTGGACTTAAGAAACTTGAACAAGTTCCTCAGGAAGGACAAGGTCAAGATGGTGACCCTTTCTCAGATCCTTCAGGCTCTACAACTCCAAGACTGGTTGGTATCATTGGACCTTCAGGATGCTTACTTTCATGAGCCAATCCATCCAGGGCACAGAAAGTACCTGAGATTCGCGATTGGCAATTCTCATTATCAGTTTCGAGTTCTGCCATTCGGGTTGACCTCTGCCCGAGGGTTTTCACCAAACTAATGGCGGTTGTGGCAGCGAGTCTCAGGAGAGGGGGGATTCACGTCTACCCCTACCTGGACGATTGGTTGATCAGAGCACGTTCTCCAGAACAGACTCAGCAACATCTTTCGGTCACCTTCCACTTCCTTCACAAACTGGGCTTCTCCCTCAATTTCAAGAAGTCCCACACGATACCATCCCAAAAGCTCCAGTTTATCGGAGCAGTCTTGGACACTTCCTCGGGAAAAGCCTCGCCTCCCGAGGTGAGAGCTCTCCACATTCTGCAGATGGTAACAAAGTTCCAGAATGCCCAATGTCTACCGGCCTTCGATTTTCTCAGGTTGCTCAGCCTCATGGCATCCTGCATTTTCCTAGTACCAGAGGCCAGGTTGAGAATGAGATCCCTTCAATGGGCACTCAGAACTTAGTGGTCCCAATTCTCAGGGAATATGTCGGATCTTCTGCAAGTCCCGAGCGCAGTTGCTCAGGATTTACTATGGTGGGCTTGCAACGACAACATTCTCAAGGGAGAATCCTTTTGGCAATCATGGCCGGAGATAACAGTAGTGACAGACCCTCACTCACGGGATGGGGAGCACACATCAACGATCTGACAATCAGCGGTCGTTGGTCTCCATCGGAGTCCAAACTACACATCCACCTATTGGAGCTGAGGGCAATCAGACTAGCGCTGAAGGCCTTTCTGCCCTCTGTACAGGGAAAGAATGTCCTGATAATGACGGACAACACATTGGCCATGTACTACCTCAACAAGAGAGGAGGAGTTGGGTCAC
Organism: Ambystoma mexicanum; assembly: GCF_040938575.1. Classification (NCBI taxonomy): domain Eukaryota; kingdom Metazoa; phylum Chordata; class Amphibia; order Caudata; family Ambystomatidae; genus Ambystoma; species Ambystoma mexicanum. The sequence goes on along the minus strand of NC_090927.1, from coordinate 532,229,139 downwards.
TACCACTGTGCAGAGAGGCAATGCAGCTCTGGTTCTGGGCAATACGAGAAGGAATCTCTCTATCAGCAATTCACCTAGCCGGAGAGCAAAACACAGCGGCGGACGCTCTGAGCAGGCAGAGCACAGTTTCCCACGAGTGAGAGCTAGCTCAGGAAGTCCTTCAAGAGATCTTCGCCCTTTGGGGAACCCCTCAAGTGGATCTGTTCGCCACTGTGATCAATCAGAAGTGTGAGCAGTACTGTTCAAGGGAATTTCCTCAAAGAGGAGCTCTGGGAGACGCATTCGTAGTGGAGTGGAAGTTTCCACTGCTGTACACGTTTCCCCCAGTCCCCGTGATTCCTCAAGTAATCAGGAGGTTGAGAAAGTTCAGGAAAACCATGATCCTAATTGCCCCGGATTGGGCCAGGAGGACGTGGTACCCATACCTTCTAGACATGTCCATCTGCCCTCCAATACGTCTTCCGCAAAGAGAGGATCTTCTCTCGCAAAAGGAAGGTCGGGTTCTCCATCCAGAGGTCAAGACACTCAACCTTCACGCATGGTTTCTGAGAGGTTAAGATGCAAGGATTGGGACCTTCTGGATGACGTAATGGAGATCTTGCTTTCGCTGGAACAGGTTCAGTAACTGGTGCAATGATAAGAATGTGGACCCTTTTCAATGTGGCACCCCAATAGTGCTTTCTTTCCTACTGGATCTAGCCAATCTGAGGCTCCAGATAGGGACAATTAAAGGATACCTTGCTGTGCTGTCCATTTTCAAGCGCACCTCAGAAGAGGTTTCATATTTCAAAATTCCATTGATCATTCAATTCTTAAAGGGGCTTACTAATGTATACCCCCCAGTACCTTTTCATGTCCCAACTTGGGACTTAAATCTAGTACTAAAATTATTGACTTGTATACCTTTTGAGCCTATGCACTCTTGCCAATTGAGGCTCTTAACATTAAAAACGGTACTTCTTGTGGCCTTGTCATCAGCCCGCAGGGTTAGCGAACTTCAGGCTCTCTCATGCAAACCGCCATTTACTACTTTTTATAAGGATAGTCCTTAAAGTTAAACCTTCCTTTTTACCAAAGGTAGTTTCAGACTTCCATTTGTCGCAAAAGATAATATTACCAACTTTTATCCTCCTCCTCATCTGGGCAAAGAAGAGGAGAGATTGCACAGACTAGATCCCAAGAGGGCTCTTACTTTCTATATCTCAAGAATGGCTATATTGAGGCAAGATGACCTACTATTTGTGGGTTATAGTGGTCATCAACTAGGATTATCTGTATCAAAACAGATCATATCCCGCTGGATCATCTTAGCCATAACTGAATGCTACAGATTAGCAGGAAAAGAACCACCAGATGGGCTTCGTGCCCATTCTACAAGGGGAATGGCTACTTCTGCGACTCTAAAGAGGTCCCGGGAGCAGACATTTGTGCAGCTGCAACCTGGAAAACAATACATACCTTTGTTAAACATTATTGTTTGGACACTGCCTCCTCTAACAAGGGTTTATTTGCAAAGGCAGTTCTGCATTCTGTCCACGAAAACTGAAATGGTGCTCCCACCTCCAAAATTGCCACTGCTATGGGAGTCTATTTTAAGATGAGGAATACGTGGGAGGACACAATCCATTCGAAGAACAAGTTACTTACCAACTGTAACGTTCTTTCGACTGGATGTTCCTCCCACATATTCCTCATCGACCCTCCCATCCTACCCCGCAGTACAGTTTACGTTTCTTACACTTTCCTCTCACGAAGTGTGCATCAGTCATGAGGCACGCCTGGGTGTTCCTCCTATATGTGTTCATCGAAAAAACAGAACTGGAGCAACGGGCGCGGCTCGAGCTACTTATACCATCAGTGACGTCGACACGGTACGGAGACCATCGAGGGACAATCGACGCCACGACCTCGAGCACAGCGCCCTCTGCCGAGAATTTTTTTTTCCGAAGCAGCGAAGCTGGAGATAACAAATTATTTTAAGATGAGGAATACGTGGGAGGAACATCCAGTCGAAAGAACGTTACAGTTGGTAAGTAACTTGTTCTTCTGAGGCACCGCCACGTCTACAGTTTCCTGTAAAACTATTTTGTAACTTGTCCTCGAGCAAGATACCTTCATGGGGAATCCCTGAGTAGCATTTATTTAAAGCACTGGGGCAGGCGGATACTGCCATTGCTGCCTCTCACCCAAAAATAGTCCTGCACTTGTGTTATTGTGCCCTCCACTCCCCCCCAGGAACAATGCTGCCTTGAGTCCCAGCCCTCATTCATTTCGAGCACTGGGCCACGTGGGTGCTTCCAGCGTCATCTCCCTGGAAACAATGAATGGCATTCATGCTTTGCACATGTTCAGCCTGCGTTTTAATACGATGCTTGTGGTACACCTGTAAGAGGCCGCCCCATGTAAAGTTCCCTCATGAATGTGGTGTCTATACAATGCATATACATCATTAATTGGTATTATTGTGGCGTTTAAGAAAGTGCTGATTGGCACATGGCAACTACCCTCTGCCATTATGAATCATTAATTGACTGACTCTGGATTACATTACTTTGAAGTCGAGCCTGGGCTCTGGAGGATTGAAGCTGCACTCTTGATGTTCTCTGTACCGCGGACGCCCCAGTGCTTGAGGCCCTCTGTAGCGCTTGCACTGCACTCTGCTTTTGCACTTGTAAATTGTAGGTGCAGCCCCTACAATTATTTAGGAGGCCACTGTCTCCCAGTATGCAAATTAAATAAATAAAATGACACGAGTATGTTGATATAAAGTAAACGTGCACACAAGATTTGTATTATGTGGACCGCATCCCCAGGTAGGTGACCCCGGCTTTGGTCCCCTGTTTCCTGTCTGGTGTCTGTGCTGAGCCAACCCCTGTTACCCCTACGAACAGGAGCCCTGCTACCCCCTGGACTGGAACCTCCTGGTTCCCACTCTCCCCTGAACTGGCCCCCTCCTATCTGTTCAACATAATCTGCTACTTTTCGAATATGACATCTGTTGCTGTCCTCAAAACGACATTCTCACTGCCTTCGAGTACCCCTTTAGCTGAACCCTAGCACCACTTCAGCCGACCCCATGCTGTCCCCTTTCACTCCAGCCCTCATACCCTGATGCCTCTTCCCTTGTGGGTAGTCTCAACTGCACTCGCCAACTGCATCCTCCACAACTTCACTCTCCCATATACTCCTACGTTTTCCAGTTCTGGTTTTTCAATTATGTTACCATTGCATTCTGGGATCTGTAGTCTTGGTTTACATAGTGTTGGGGTACAGTCGTTTGTGAATGAAATGCCCATGGGTGTTGGAAAGTATAATACAAAAATGTACGTTGGTGAACTTCTACAGTGAAATGTACTCTTAAATGCTTTCCTACTGTAATACATTGCTGTTTTCCCATTCGTAAAGAAAGCAACATGTGACAAGAAATCGTCATTTAGCTTAGTCCTCAACTATTGGGTGAGGTGTGAAATTCAAGCTTTTCATTTCACTTTATCGATCTGTGATGGATAAAGTGAAATCAAAAGCTTTCATTAATTTCACCTCGCCCAGCAGTGAGTTGGCTGCGTGTCTCGAGACAGCTTGCAGAGTTGCGTGCGGACCATTCCTGCCTAACCTGCGGGTTTAGCCTCTTGTCCGGGTCTCCGGGAAGACACTGGAGTCTCTGGGTTGTTGTGGGCGGGACCAAAAAGAATGCAGACTGGAGCAAAATAAACGTACAATACTGCTTCAGGGACATCATTTCACCAAAATGCCAGGGGTAGCGGAAGTGACATCACAATGCCACACCCCCAAAAGTGACATCACAGCAAGTGATGTCATTTGACCACTCCCCACGTGACATCACAGGAAGTGGCATCATAAAGCATTATCCATCAGTACACTAAGAGAAATATGGTTACGATATCACTGTATTGTGACATTTCATACAAGAATGGATCATCATATGTAGCAGTGTGTCAAGGCCCATGTTGCCGTGGGAATTGTATCTTTCACATATAGGTTGCACGAACTTCTAAACAGGGACTTGTGTCATGCTGTAAGTGAAGGTGCACTAGCCAGTGGAGACCTTCATAACATCATATATAATAGAACAAGAGCACAGTCGGAATTGGATTATCGACGTGCACGAAGGCCTATGGCAGCATCCTTTCACAATAAAGTGATTTATGTAAAATAAGGTGAACAGTTGATGAAAATGCCATGCAGAATATATAACCCAAACCAGCGATATTTTGATGTGGTATATTTGCTGAGTTTTCCAAGGTCACCCACGGTCAAATCATGCATGACCAATGCTCTTGATCCCACATACTTTCTGAGCCTCAGTTCGTAATAATATACAAATTAAAATCTCGAGCTGATGGTACTACTGACATTGTACTTTTGTTGGTACAAGGTGCAGATAGTGTTTAAAAAAAACACAATAGAGAATTATTCAACACTTGTGCGTGGGAGTGAATGAAGAAAATATTTATTTTAAAAGCCATTTTCGCAGAGTTGGGAGCATGACATAAACCACCACTTCTCAGTAATCTAAACTATTGCCATTAGAAATAATACACTATGGGCCTCATTACGACTCAGGCGGTAAGGGTTTTACGGCGGCGTATACAGCGCCGACCCTTACCGCCTGAGTACGAGGTCCCTTAGCGCCACGGCGGATTTAACACCTGCTTTTAGCAGGTGTTAAAATCCATGGCGCTAAGGGACCATGGAGTTAATTACGCCACTGTAATTTACGGTGGCGTAATTAACGCCTTCCCCACTCCCATTATGCCCTATGGGGCAAAAATGGGAATGGGGAAGGGTAAATGGGGATTGGGGACTTACCGCCCCGCCAAACTCGGAATGGGGCGGTAAGTCCGCCAACCACCATGGCGTAAACGTAGTTTATGCCATGGTGGTAAAGTCACGGCCCAGGCGGTAACTTACCGCCTGGGTCGTAATGAGGCCCTATGATTTAGGTATATTTAACAAGTATACAAAAAGCGTGATCCTGAATCCTCTCTCGTTTAACAGTCTTCTACTGATGGATGAATGTATTAAAAGGTGACAGTTTGGTCAGGTGACCCCTTCAAATCAAGGTCACATCTCATAAGTCCCAGCCATCATGTACACTGATAATTATTGACGATATTGGAAAGGAGCGTCGATTGTACACACACGCAATTCGACACCTGTTGTACACGTTCATATTAAGGACTTGTTACATTTTTATATGTCATGTACCAAGCTGTGCAGCACTTTATAAACAATATGTGAAAGTAAAGGGTGTGAGGGCCTGCGTTTATGCTTTAAGTACTCATTCAGGTGGGAGGGGGATATCTAGTGACTGTGTGCTTTTGGGAAGATCAGTCTGGGTCTGTAGAGATTCTACATAGTTGGCATGCCCGTCTCGGAGGACTGGGAGCTGCCTGTACTGTGAAGTGTGATAGGTCTATGGATGCATGGCCTGTTCCGAGAAGGAGCAGGAGTTGTGTGTCTAAGAGAGCTTCATCCTGCGTGGTGAACTGCTCTAGGTGTAGGGAGGCTAATCATCAAAAGTGACTCTGCGCTCGGACGTGGGGGGGTATGAGTATGTTTTAGGCAGAATCCTGTGCAGTGCCCTTAGGGACCACTACACACGATTAAGACCAGAGGTGGTAATACAAGTTTAACCTTTGGTACAAGCCTGTACTACTAAGTTATAGTGGTAGCAGTAGCAGAGCATCCAGGCTTATCTCAAGAGTATATGAGCAGTAGCAGAGATTACACAATGGGACCACAATTACTGTGACTCAAGCAAACACTGACTCAAGGTTTCAGGTAAAAACTATAAGTACATTTATTTTTAAACCATCCGTTATAAACACAACACTTCTATTAACCTTTAAACAAAACCACACGTTAAATATACTACAACTAACCAATTCACTTTGTACAGTATGTCTCAAGGTAAGTACCCTGTGTTTGAATGAACCGGTGTTATGAACAAAACACGATACCGCGGATACGGTTGTGATCGCTTTTTGACAGTTCGGTCTACTAAATAAAAGCGTATCCGTGACATGAAATGCTACCAGGGCAAAAACACACTTAGCACCTGAGATACCCAGAGGGAGTTGGAGGAAAAAATCACAGGCAATATTTAGATTAGGCAGACAGCATCGAGAAACACTCAGAAACAGGAGTTCAAAAGTCAAAGGAGCCAGGGTTAAGTGATACCGGAGACCTGTTGCCGAAGATCACACCGTTAGACAGTTCACGATTCAGCGTAGCCCAAAAGTACTTTGATATTGTCAATGTTCGGAAGCAAAAGTTATAAGAAGGAGGGAAGACAAGGACGAGCCTTGAGGATAAAGAAAAGGGATTCACCCAGTTTCCACGAGCAGAACACAATACCTTATTCGAATGGTGCGGCTAGTGCCCTGGCAGTTGTTCCTGTTGGTTTCCCGCAGACCCACGATTCCTGCAGCTTCGTTGTGAAGGAGGACATCAGAAGGGGGTCTGCACCACACAGGGATGAAGCCGGCAGCAGCGACAATGAATAAAAGGTGCGCTCCTTAAAAACAGGAGAGGTTCGGCAGGCGGCTATCTGGACCACTACAGCAGTGTGCAGCGATTTCGACCACGACGGAGACCTCTGTCTGAAGAAGATGAGCTGGTTATCCCCACCAGGCTCAAGGGAGGAAGACTCCGGACTGGATCTTCTCTTAGTCGTCGAAGGGTAGATAGCTAAGGACTGCAGCAGGGCTTCACCGCGACGGGGTAGTTGCAGCAGCCGTCGTTCTCTGCGCTCCTCTTCGGTTCCTTGTAGTTCCAGAGGCGACTATTAGTTCTAGCCCAAGAGACCTGCCTTTTATCCGCAAAACCCCCATTCACACAGCCTGGCTGTCAATCACGCAGCAGGGGCGTTGTCCAGCCGGGACAACCACCTCAGCCAATCATAGCAAAGTGCAACTTGGGTTTCCTAGGATACCCTGTGCCGGGGGTGACTACACCCCTTCCCCACATTCAGTCTACCTAGACACCCAGGCGCCAAGAGGAGGGCTTCTCTGCAGAAGCCTGCCAAAATACGGTGAACAAAGAAGGCGAACCTAGTTTGCTGTGCATAGTAAAACACAAGAAGGACTTTAACAAAAAGAAATGGCGATTAAACCCAACCAGAGCCAAAAGAAAGACGATTTGTTCAAGCGGGTTTATGCTTAAGGCTTTTAAAATAGCCAAAAGTATTACCACGTTTATCTAATATAATTGCGGTAGAAAAGTTAGGGTAGATACCACTGCCACCAGCCAAGTCTAAATGTTAAAAGAGCGAAACAATGCTCAGGGAGGTACAGACAGAAATGGGGTACAGATTAGCCCTTTCCAGTATTCCATGTAAGAAAGGGTGTTCTGGGTCTGTGGTAAAAGTGACTATGTAAAGTAAATGGCAACTTTACCTTTCTCTGGAGGACAGTAGTCAGCCCCAGCGAAATGGAGTCAGAGGGCAGTCTAAAAGACAACCCTGGGTTACTACACTGAGGGTGCTGTGTAACCCATACAAGAACAGGGGCATCTGGAGTGGTGTGCTCCAGTGCCCAAGATCACACAATGAGTAAAAACACATAGGCCAAAACACACGTAAGAGTGAAAAAGGATGTACACTCTTACCAGGTGGAAAAAATAAACTCCAACAATTCAGCAAAGCTGCTGGGGGACTCACTAGGTAAGGGAAATTAGCCCTAGAAGGAGAATTCTTCCTAAAAGTATGCATTCCTTGTGTGGGTGGCATGTCGATCTATGGCTGGGATGTCAGGAACGAACAAGAGTTTTCTCTTCTTTGAGTTGGCCTGCTTGAGTTGTGACATGGTTAATACTTCATCGAAATAGCGAGACATCACGCTTTCAGGAATGTAGCCCGGTATAGGAAACTTTGGAGTAGGTTCTGTTGGTGTATGAGTGTCATCCTCTGGAGTATTGTTATCTCTTCTATGGGACCCCTCTGAAAGAAGCTGTTCATACACAGACTTTTGCACCACAAGCACTTTGACAGCGCAGTACCTGCTGCAGATGTTTAGAGCGAGCTCTCTGCTGGGGCAGTATACTACCTGAAAGAAGAGGTTGCGCAATTTTAAGAGCGGCTGGCAGCACAGCCTGCTCTGGTTAACTGATCTAGGAAAGCCTCTGCTCTGAGGGGTATTCTCTGCGAGTAGCGGGCCGCGAACAAGGGTGAGGACTTACCTTTTGACAGCATGGTGTCTTCAGCCTGTGCTCAGGACTGGGGGTGCTTTTTCATGTCCTGGGTTTCCAAGCTTTCCCGTCTTCTGTCTCCTCGCTCCAGAAACGATATCTAAGCACGTACAAAGTAGCAGACCCTCCCTTGCCAGGACTCCAATGTAGGGCTTTGTCTATGTGTGACGAAACTTGCGCTCCCCAAGCACCATCCAAAAGGCTGGTGATGACATGGCCTCCTTTCTAGGGGGGGGAGGCGACAGGATGGCTCTGGGGGCCTGGGCCTCTTAACCCCCCTTCCAGAGCTGGTCTTGCTGCGTCCACCCGGGCTGGTGCAGCTGGCCTGCTGCTGCTCTCAGAGCTCTGCCCCTCAGCCTCAGCCCGCCCAATCTCCAGAGAAGGATACATTCATCACAGACAGTCAGACACTGTAACACTGCGCCTGCGGCGCTGCCCAGGCATGCCGCAGGCAATCTGGAGCTTGCTTGCTCGCTTTTTAAAATAGTTTGTTTAAACAAACTATTTTTAAAAGCGCAACCTGGAGCAACAGAGGTCGCAAATATATTCCAGAGGTCACTAGGGAGACAACAGAGGTCTCTCTTGAGACCTCTGGCGACCCCAAATGACGTCCCTGTACTGCTTTCAATCTGGTGTTGAAAGCAGTATTAGCGCGTTTATTTTGCTTGAGCTTTCATTCTTTTTGGCCAGTTTGCCTTATGTTTTAGTTGCCCTAAAGTGACGGGCGACTAAAACATAAGGCAAACTGGCCAAAAAGAATGAGAGCTTAAGCAAAATAAATGCAGTAATACGGCTTTCAATCCGGTGTCATTAATGAGACCAGATTGAATGAAGTCTTCTACGTTTCTTATTTTTTCAGCTTTCATTCTTTTTGGCCAGTTTACAAGGGCTCAAGTCGAGGGTACATGCGGGTGGACTGAGTCCACTCACTTTTTTCAGAGGGTGGTGTTGCATGGCACCCCTGTGAGGGGCCATGGTACATTCCACGGAGTTGTGTGGTCACATGGTTACCCATGTGACCAACCTAATAAAAGGTCCGAGCCGCTTCCGGCTCGGCAGTCACGAGTGTGGGGCTGCCGGTGGACCGGGACTGCCCCCAACAATGGCGACGAGGGCTGGAGCCCTGCGTGTGATGCGGCGTCGGCCGCGATGTGGAGGAGCGGAGACGACTCTCCCCCCTATCCCCGTGGGGGAGAGAAGTTTCTGCGGCGTTGGCCGCGAGAGGGGGGAGAAGTGTGCGGCCCGCGCCGCAGTGAAGAACGCGGGGGCTGCCTCTTTCCCCGTCGGGAGGGAGGGTGCCCCGGCGTCGGCCGCAGCGAGGAGCGGCTGACATCGCCGCAGGAGGGGGATGCCGGTTCCCCTCCCCAAGGAGCGCTGGTGCGGCTGACATCGCCGCGGGAAAAGAGAAGGAGGCGGGCCCAACATCAGCTGGGCCCGCAAGGAAAACATGGTGGGCGAGCGGCCCGCCCGTCCCCCGAGGGAGACGGAAGAAGCCCGCGGCATCGGCCGCGTGGGTGGCTGCGCCCCTCCCCCATCGTGGACCTCTCCCCGGCATCAGGGAGGAGGGAAACGAGGGGCCGCGGAACTGCGGAGGCGGCCCCGACAGAGGAGCGGCATCGGCCGTGGCACGGAGTTGGGGTAGGGCCGCCCAACAGCTGACGCGGCCCCCAACGGAAGGCGGGCCCATCATCAGCTGGGCCCGGAAAAAAAAAAAAAAAAAAAAATGGAAAAAAAAGGGATGGTGCAGGCCCGAATCGAACGGGCCTGCAAAGGAAACAAAGGAGGCGGGCCCAGCACCAGCTGGGCTCGCAAGGACAGGGAACTGCTCGCTCTGAGGAGCGGGCAGAAGAGCTGCCTGCCTTGCCCCTACAGGCAATAGAGCGGCATCCGCCGCAGTGGGGAAGTCAGCTGCCCCTCTGCTGTCCCCACTCCCATCTGAAGGGTGACGGCCCGCGAGGGTGGGTGTGCCCGCTCCGAGGAGCAGGAAAAAGAGGTGTGGGGGGCCACCGCAGAGCTGAGGTGGCCCCGGTCCAGGAGAGGGGCGGGTACCGCCCACCAAGTGGGTTGCCTCTCTCTCAAGAGGGGTGGTGGCGGCTGCGGATGCAACAACGCGAAGGAAGCGGGTTCTGCCATCCGGCCATGAGGTTTGCCCCCATACAAGTGGACATAGCCGATGTGGCCCCTGGGCCTCCCCAGGTGCGGCTTTGCCGGTGTTTTGTGTGATCGTGGTGTAACTGTCCTAAATGAACTCTGGTGAGGGTGCGAGCTGGTTTCTGGCGACTCCATAAGGAAGATGGACATCATGAGTGACGTTCCCCGGAAGACTGTGAGCCGGCAGACATGGACTTGCTTAAAATGGTCCAGTTAGTGGGCAATGTTGTGTGATGCGCACCTGTAGGCTCCGAGTGCTTTATGTGGTGCCAGTAGCCCTCACTGGTGCCGTTCAGGGACATGAGAGCCACTCACCCAGGTTAATAAAGGGTGTGTAAAGTAGTAGAGTGGCTCCAGTAGTAGTAGTGGTAGTTATGGTTGGATTTTGGAGTTTTGCATTTTGTTATGAAAAAGGAGGAGTGTTGCATGGCACCCCTGTGAGGGGCCATGGTACATTCCACGGAGTTGTGTGGTCACATGGTTACCCATGTGACCAACCTAATAAAAGGTCCGAGCCGCTTCTGGCTCGGCAGTCACGAGTGTGGGGCTGCCCGGTGGACCGGGACAGCCCCCAACAGGTGGACTCCCTCAACCCCAGCTAAAGTAAGAAACTTTGGAGGTCCTCTTTGAATTCATGCCGACCCCAGGGATTCAATCACAGCCATCAGGTTTGCATGCTGGACACCTCACCACTACGCTGATGAAAAACAACAAACAACTAAGGTGAAATGTCCAATGTTAGTACTAGTGCAGAGCGTGTGCAAAGGGGCAGAGTCTTGTGTGTCTGTGGGTGGGGCATACATCTCAGGTTTTTTGATTTTCAAATGTAGGCAGGCCCAGGGCCTGGCAGCTGTGGGAGCTGAGGCACGCAAGGCCTGTCTTGCGGCAATGGGTACACAAGCAACCATGATGCAGCCGGGGGCCATGGGGCCAAGGCCCAGCAGCAGCCCCAGCCAGGGCAAGCATGCAGCCACATGCTGGCCCTATGCCTGCCAGCCGCCACCCGCATGCATCAACGTTGGGTGGCGGTGCTGTCCAACACAGCGGCCGGTGGCAGAGTCGTACGGAGACCCTCCCTGACACCAGACCCATCCAGTGACCTGCGCCCATCCACATGCTGCCGGCGGCTATGATGCGATCCGGGAGGGCCAAGGGCTGGCATGGTGCAGGTGCAGCAGGCCCAGCACATCACTGTCAGCCCTTGGTCCCCCCATGGGCTTGCATCATGGTTGGGCCCATGTAGTCAGTAGTGCCAGCATGGTCGCTCATGAACTTGACCATAATGGGCTGCTGTAGACCAATGTGCAACTCTATTCACAATCACACCCCTACCAAGTTCGAAATTAGCTGCCTGCTTGCTTCACTGAAGATTAAATAACCAGCCTCTGAGTCCTGGCCTGGATGGAGTCTTCTGAGTCAGCTCAAACATATCTGCTGCCACCTGAGAGAGAAACAAAATGGAGTCCCCAAAGCAGCAAAAGCAATGTGCGCTTCAAATTGGCCACGCCGCACCCGCCACATTGTGATTGGAGGATTTTGCCTAAGGTTGCAGGGATTCGCCAGGGGTTGCAAACTAACACCACAGGGGTTGCTCTTGCAGCCACTGGCCACCCATGAATGACATCCCGGGACAGTAGCAACCCAAACTACTTAACTACAATGGTTCTAAAATATAAGAATACCCAATTAAGGCTCTATAACAATATATACATTTAATCAAACAAGAATCTTCAACCATCTAATTGAAAACACTAGCAAAACCCACACCCGTAGAACATTCAGACTGTTGTAGAATGGCTTTCTAGGTAGTTGAGAAGGGGTGTGCAGCCACTTAATTACCACATTGTCAATGTTCAAGAAGGCCTTGGAAGAAAAAGGAAAAGAATGGATGCTTAAAAGTCACTATGGTCCCAACATTGGACCAAGGAAAAGGGCCTAACAGAAGTACCTTATTCGTGCCTTAAATTTAAATTTGTTAATGTTTACAGTTAGATTTCTAGAGTTACAAAAATCTTCAAAAGGAACAATAATCAATGAAGGGCAATATCAGATCAAGCGAGTATAACCAATTGTCAGCATAAAGGCGATCTGGCATTCCAGTGCCACACGCATAGGCAATGGCCAAGGAAACTGCTGGTGTCGCTAAGGGCATTCATTTATATATTAAAGAGGAGAGGAACAAGGAACCAACCCTGGCATGCCCCTTCTGTCACCATAAAACATATATGACCATGGCAAGATTGCCATAATGAAGGATAATGATGTTGTTAAACAGTGCCTTCTTGACACAGGGGCGGAGAAGCAAGACCACAGACTTGCTCTTTGGAATGCATCAAAAGCAGGATTTAAGTCCACAAGTGAACCAAGAGAAATATATAGAATGGGCTGAAGGTATTGTTTTCCCCTGTAATTGCTAGTACTTCTATACAGTGCATGCCCATAAATGGTTCAAACGTGGCCGTGATTACATTCTTGCAGAAGACACTGGGCATATGTTTCCTCTGAGCATTGAACCAGCAGAGATGAATGATTCCCTGGAACACACAAGAGAGAAGGTGGAAAGAATGATTGAACTTAAAAAATCTGTGTTCTGTCATATACAACCTGGTTAAAGACATTGGGGTCATTTTCTATGTACTGCAGATTGGAAAAGGCGGTATTTAAAGTGGCAGTACAGATTTATCACTACTTTTTCCGATCCACCAAATTGTCTTTCATTTACCAGGCACTCTATCTGCCGTGTTGGAATTTGACAGCCTGAGTGCACCTTCAAGTCAGGGTCCTAAGTGTGCGCAATGGGTCGAACACTTGGATATGTACGTTTTAGCTTCGAAAGGGGATGATAACGTAGCCAAAAAACACCCTTCTCTACATAGCTGGGGCAGCAGCCCACTTCATCTTCAAGACCCTTGCTCCTGCTGATGACTCCTTCCAAGCAGCAAACTTTACCCTCCAGAACTACTTCACCCCCATGGTAAACCCAGACTATGAATGGTTCCTGCTATGGCACACCAAACAAAAAGAGGATGAAACCCTTGACGCCTACACAAGCTGGGTTTCACCTGCACGCTTCTCAATGAGGACGAAATTATGAAAGCACAGGTGGTACAAGGTTGTTTACAAACATAAATTACAGAAACAGCTTCTGAGGGAACCTGCAATCTTGTTGAACTGCATTCTGGAACTTGGAAGATCGCACAAGCAAGCCAAACCACTATTAAGTTCCAAGCACACTGACAAACCTGAGATAGCAAAGGCTGCTGCATATACGGTGTAAATGCACTCCCCCGTGTAGGCCCATGCCCAGCCAAAGGCCATCCTTTTGGACACTGTGGGCACAGTAAGCATTATGCAAGTTGTGCAGATCGCCATTTCCTATGATGAAAAGCGAGCCTAAGCCTGCTGCTTAGAGACAAAAATCCAAGGTTGCACAAGTGGAACTGTAAACAGACGCCCAAGTAGCCCCAGAATCATAAGAAGATGGAGATGTGTTCTTGATATCCTGTGTCCTGGAAGTAAACAGTAGATTCAACCCTGATGCATGGTGAAGATATCCAATAGCGTTATCCCCATTTTTATCGACTTAGTGCTTCTGTAAATTTCGTGGCATCCTCCCATTTTGACTGTATGAAAAGTCCCTCTCGCCCCAAAAAAGTCATGATTTACACCCTAGGTTGATTCAAACCATTCCTACCTCAAGGAACCTTTGTGACTAAGGCAATCACGAATCCCACAAAATCAAATCAAGATTCTATGTGATTAACATCAGTGAAGACACCCTACTATGCTGTGATGCGGCTGAAGTGAACACACAGTTGTACATAGTCAACTTTGCTTATGGGTTTTACACTAAAGACCTATCCAACATCTTCAAGAGACATGCACAACTATTCACTGCACTGGGCTATCTCAAAGGTGTCTCGATACACATTGATAAAGCTATTCAACTGATCACGCTCAAACACTGAAGAATCCCTTTCTACCTATGAGACAAGGTAGAATGAGAGTAGCAGAGAAGGTCGAAGGCCCCACCCATGGGTCTCTCCTGTTGTCATTGCATTGAAACTGAAGTAACCAGGGGCCATGAGTATCTGCACTGACATGCACCTGGATCAATAAGACCATCAAACGTGAACGTCACCTCACCCCGAGTTGTAGCGCACATAACCAGTAGGTATCTGGGCACTAGTTTAATTGAATTGTGGAAGTGCAGGTTATTTATAACGTGCTCGTTTTTTTTCCAAGGGTTATCACCATATTGTGATCTTACCGGAATTCAGGTGCATCACCATGTTACCACCCTGTACAGATATAGGAGGCTGATCTTTGGGATCTCCTCGGCTGAGGAGGTATTCCAGCACATCATTAGAAGCACGCCAGCCAGACTCCCTGGTGTTTTCAATATCAGTGACGACATCCTAGCTTTTGCCACCTCAGATCAACGTGCTTATCCATCTGTGTACTCGCCTCACACTTAACACAGAACAGATGGAAGTGCAAGTTGTTGTTTTTCGGGTACATCTTTCAGGCAGAAGGAATATCTGCTGATCCAAAGAGGATAAAGGATATACACGTGACATCCCTGGCAACAAACCCGTTATAAGTCAGGAGCTTTCTCAGCATTGTCGCACATTGCAGCAGATTTATTTGACACCTAGGCAGAATGTCAGAGCCCCTGCGACAACTCACTAAGAAGGACTATGCATGGTAGTGGACATACATTGGAGACACAGCATTTACCAAGATCAAAGAAGCCCTCATGTGTGACACTACAATTTTATTCTTTGAACCTGCCAAATTCAATGAGATTGTTGTTGACGCCAGCCCGCTGTGGCTCACAACTGTACTGTCTTTTGAGCGAGGGGTGACACTATTGACTTGATATGGAACTTTGGTTGCAGTGGTTTTCTTTGGAAAACAATGAGGTGAACTGGCTAAGTAGACTTACCGTAGTCCTGTAGAGTTATACAGGACCAATTTGTTCGGGTCGGACAGAGTAGGATTGCTGAATTTAACATTTATGAGGTATTCTGATAAGCTTTATCATTGCATGAGTGATGGTATGGAGGTCTCACAGAAGGGTTAATCCACCTTTGACGGTTTGTAGTGCATAAGGTAGCAGAGGCCATGGTTGTGAATGTTAGGCTTTTCACTTTTTTAACATTTCTAATATTTCTAAGTTCCAACCAGGGGTTTCCTGGGAGCATGTCGCGATCTGAGTAGCAGGGTGCCATCTTTCCACGTATTTATAGGTGTGACTGCATTGACAAGTGGTGCTTTGGACTAGGTTGCCGCAGTGGGTGGTTCACAATCAGGATTTGGTTCTTGTTAAAATGTCATATTTTAAAATGTATAGGGATATTGATATGTCTTAGTAATTATATATATTTTTTTCTTTTAAATTTACAGATATATGAGGGTATTTTCGTGAGATGATGGGACTTGGAGTCCTGAAACGCGTAGGATTTACTTTAACAGTAGCCCTCATTTGTTGAATGTGTATTATATACTTAGATATTCTGACAGCGTATTAGAAAATGTTTCTAAATAGGTTTATTTTGTTCCTCATCTTTTTTCTTTGAGGAATCAACTTGTTCTTTATCTCCTGGAGAGTGACTTGTTCTTTCTCTCCTGGAGGGTGACTTGTTCTTTCTCTCCTGGAGAGTGAGAAAACAGAAAGTAATGTGCTACCGGCAGTGGATGGCGAGCCAGTGTGGCCCCATGCCACCTTAGTGCCGGGACTAGGTTTCCTTTTGGGTACACATCAAACTTTCATTTAAATCAGTGATTGGGTAATAATTGCTTGAAATGTCAGGAATGTTCTATTTTTCTTTCTGTATATAAATAGGATTTCATTAAAATGCTCGTGTATGTCCTGAAAATACCAGAAAAAGTGTCTGAACCTACACAGTTCAGAACCCTACCTGCACACTCACACCCGGTGCAGATGCAATATCCTACTCATTCAACACAAACAATTTCAACTAGTGCAAGAGAGGAAGTCCAACCCCTGGCATGCAAAGCGCTTTCCCCCACCGAGCAGAAATAGCCCCACATTTAGAGACAGGCACTAGGTGTCCTATGGGAATGCAAGCACTATCACATTTACGTGTATGGAAAGCCCAAATCCACTGTGACAGACCACAAACCCCTCTTGCCAATCATGTCAGGTGCCGCACTTCACCCACCAGCACAAATCGAGAAGTGGCTTCTCCAACTTCAGGAGTATAACATCACCCTTTCCGACAGGCCAGGCATTGACAACCCCACAGATTTTCTCTCTAGACACCAGTTATGCCCCAGCAAGGAGAACACCAGTGGACATGAGATAGAAGTCCACACATGCATGATAACAATGGCTGCAACCCCAAAGTCCATGTTGCTCAGTGAGATAACACAGTTATCTACACAAGACGAATGCCACTAGTTCATCGTTATCCCACTACGGTTGGGTGAGTGGAACAGCCTTCTTGCATCTATACAACATTGTGTGCCTGGAGCAAAATACACCATCCAAGCATTATGGAGGGTGAGGCATGAAATATTCACCTACCCAGAAGGCCTCCTTCTAAGGAGCACATGTATCGTCATTACACATACCCTCACCAAGAGAGTCCTAGAGTTGGCCCACCAACGCCATCAAGATCCTTTGCATCTTGTACTCATGGTGGCCCTGAATCATGCTGTTCCCATCTTCATCTTGTATCCTGGCTTGCAACATTATGTGTTACTACTGACTTCTGCAATTGTATTCGCTCTCCATTCTTGCTTCTCCACTCTTTTTGACTGCTTACTCTCTGTTCTCTCCTCCTTTCCCTTCTCCCTTTTCCTATCTCCTCCCCTTACTTTCTTCTATGCACTTACTCTATCAGAATTGTCCCTGGACCTAATATGACAGCAACCTTGTCTGTTTCCTCCACCCTCCCATTACTGTTTTTTTCCTCCCCACCACCCCTGGAGCACTAACTGAAATGTCGTCAGGCCTAGTATGATAGTCTCTTGTTTTGTTCCTCCCCTCCCTTTCTGCACCCCTCTACCTCACCTTTTGCTTTTCTCCGGCTCTACCAGAAATGTCATCAGGCCTAGTACGGTAGTCGCCTGTCTGTTTCCATTTCCTTCCCACTCTCCCCCTCCCTTCCTTATCTATGTCTTAGCTCTTGCACTATCTGAAATGTCGTCAGGCCGAGTACGGTAGTTAATTTCACATCCTTATTGTTCATGGCCTGTAAGAATGTGGTTGTATTGTCCCTTGTTCCCTCCCTTGCCTTGAAGCGCTTTGAAACACATTGTGTATAGGCGCTATATAAATAAACGATGATATCATATCATATCAAGGCACAACAAAGACAAAAGACTGACTCCATCAGCAAGTATGGTTTCCCCACCTTGAAGAGTAAGTATAAGCTTTTATCAAGCAATGCATTTGGTGTCAGGCATCCTGTGCAGCAACCACCACCAATTCTGTCCCCTCCCAGGAGCTCAAAACCCTGGGGACACCTAAGTACTGATTTAAGTCATAGCAGTGCATGAGAAGATCTTCACAACCCGTCAGCTCCCCAAGTCTGTTCAATCCACCAATGGCCCTCCATTACAAGTTCACGGATTCCAGCAGTTCTTGCATGATCTAAATATCTCTCACCATAGGATCACATCGCTGTGGCCCAGGGCTAAAGGAGACGTTGAACGATTTAAGTTCACTGTCAGCAAGTGGTTCAGGATAGCGCAATGTCAAGAGCACGATCAGCGCAGATCATTGTACCAGTTCTTGGCCGTATACCGCTCAACAACGCCCTCCTCAATAGGAGTGGCCCCTGCTGATGCTCTAATGGGGAGGTGTGTTCGTGAAGCCAACCCAAGGCTCCAGGCGAAATCCTTCAATTGTCAATTCCACAATGATTGAACAAAGGCTAACAATGAATTCAAAGGAAAACCAACCGAGGAAGCTGCAACAGGAGCAAATCACAGTTGGAGATAATTTACTGGTTAGATCCAAAAAGAAGACTAACAAAATGGCCCTAAACTACGACACCTCACAATGGCAATTGACTGAGACCAAGCAACCCATGCTAACTGAAATGAATGGGTGACAATGCATATCGAGGAACTCTACGCTGCCAGAACCCAGCTGCCCGAGTATCCCTTGGAGAACACAAGAGACTCTTGTTCAAGACCATGACTGCAAAGTCGACAGTAAAATAGAAGCCAGCCTTAATGCTTCATATGATTCTCTGTGTCTCCCGAAGACAAAGAAGCTGGTCCTAGATACCCCCAAAGACTCGCACAGGCTCGACCAAGGCATCTGGACGAATATATTGTATACAAGGGAGTTACCTCCCCAGAGACTCCGCAGCCATCCTGTGACTCTACAGCTGCTTCACCGTTTCCCTGAATGCACTACTCCTTTATTCATTGTTTATAGTTTGGGTGGGATGTTACAACTTAAACCGGGCCCCTGTGAGGCAGGCTGTATGTAGTGCGTCACAACGCACTGGAAATAAAAGGCCCATGCTAGAGCTGCACGAGGGGGTGTCACACCGCGTGCTCACTCGCGGGCGCCACTTACCTGTCCTGGGGTCCCGGGTCCACGGCCGCAGCGTTCTCCTCCTTCATGGAGGCTGTACCCGCGGTGGCGTCTTTCCCCACGCCGGCCCGCGGTCCGGATTGGCTCCGTGGGCGCCGCCATCTTGCGAGGATCTGCGCATGCGCGGGTCGTCAGTGTCCGACTTCCCGCGCATGCGCAGTGTCGGAACATGCGTTCCAAGCCTCGCTGGAGCCCTGGCGTACGTGCCTCAGCCTCTCCAGTTCCTTACTCTGCCTTATCCTGCCTAGTCCAGCCTTTCTTCCTTGTCCTCTCCCTGCTCCTTAGTCCTCCTACCCCTTGCTTCCCAGTTCCACCTTGTCCTTACCTGCCCCCTGGGTTAGGGTAGGGGAGTTCCTGCCTGGGTTCCTGGTTTGCTTTCCTTCTGCTACGATAGTAGGATTTCCTTGTCTATTCTGTTGGACCTTGCAGACCTTCCTCCTTTACCTGTCTTGTGCCCTGCCGGTACCTGTGCCTTGCTACCCTCTTGGATGTTCCGGAGTTCAGCTTCCACCATTATCGGTGTCTTCATTAAGCCTTCTCTGCCAGTGGAAACACTGTCCCGACGCCACGTAAATACGGAGAAGTGCCACCCGTGGTGTTGGGAGTTGGTTCAGTGCCATCCTGTCATATATCGTCAGGAGGGTATTGGGCTAATTTCTCGCGCTACTCATTCATCGGCAAGAGATACTCCGACAGACTGGCAACCTCAACTCCACGGCCTCCAGGAAGAAAAGGTAACCAGCGATCTCGTGAAGACTCGTTTAACAGGGGGAGACCTCCAAACCAAGACCAACATATGGCCTCCTTCTTTGCGCTGCGCAACGAAATCTGCGTGCACACAGCGCGCACACCATTACAGCTTTACTGTAACAGATTCCATAGAATTCCATTGTAAATGCTCCCACCAGTCCTTTATTGTGGGAGACATTTACACATTTTCTAACATGTGGTGGAAAAGTAAGGTGGAAAGGTGATTTTACATGTGTTTTACACTTTGATTTTCCACTATGGAGCTCATTTCAGTTATGCTATAATGTCTTTGGGAGAATGAAAGGCCTTACATAAGGCTTTTATGCCTTTCATAAGGCTGTTATGCCTTCCATTGATGCCACAGCTCCTTTTCATTCATGTGTATAGTGGAGAGAAGTGGCGGAATGCAACCTGCATTTCCGCCACATTCCTTCCTCTCTGCCATACAAATGCTTCAGCATTTGCGCCGGCATGCATTTTCATGCCGGCACAACTTCTGGGGATCCCTATTGAATCCACCTGCTTTATGCACAAGCATAAAGCATGTAGACCCCATATGTCTCCATTGTAAATGCTGCCTGCCATGCTTGCTTGGCAGGCAGCGTTTACAATTACAATTAAACCCTGCTGACATGCGAGCATGGCAAGAGGTGCTCACAGTTAAAAGTAAACACTGCCTGGCATGCCTGGTAGCATTTACTCAGTTTCCATGGCGGAGTGCAAAGTTGCAAGGCAAAAGGTGGTGCTCTCACCTGTATGCTGCATTTTGCCCTGCACTTTTGCATTCCACCGTGCAAATGATAATAATTTGGCAGCAGGGACCTTGCTATGCCTGAGTGCAAACGTGCCAGGTCCCAGCTGTCAAATTTGAAAGTTTTAGAATTACATGGAGGGGACCTATTGCACATAAGTGCAAACAGAATAGGTATCCTCCATGCAATTTACTTTGAAATTAAAATGACCCCCATTTCTTTAGCTCACTGAGTGATGCAGGGTGGCACAATGGGCAAGCAAAACCTCCTCCATGTAGAAGAATCCATTAGAGGATTTTTGTTAAGGTGAAATATTTTCCACTTATTGAGTGAGTTAAGTGTCATATTTGGTATGTTTCCTTCATTTTCTGATTTGAATGTTGGCTGGGGTGATGATAGCTCCAGCCTGTTGAGTAATTTTCAATGTCATATTCAAGCTGTTTACTTTATTTTCTGCTTGGATTTGCAGTCAGGCAACGCTTGTTAAAGGCGGGAAAGAGATTCAAGTTGCCGCCCTTGTGACTTTTAGCAATCCGCTCAATGCTTTGTGTTGTACGAAATGATGAGCTGGTTTTGCCGAGCTTCGATGTACCCCAATCCAATAGTTTATTTCACAATGACTTGTTAATCCCGAGTTTGCCACAGAAGGTATTCATTGATCTGCAAAGACGCACCCTACAAGGAACTAGGTCCTCAAAGCACCAGGGCACTGCTGAAATAGGTCACCCTTGATGCAATCTGAGTCTGCATGGTTGATTGGCACCCAGCCCACTTTTCTTAATTAGTTTACCCCATTGATTTAGTGTGATGCCCTGCTTTGAAACCTGCAGGTTAATAAAAGGTACTGTATAATGATGAGGTGAAGACAAAGGAACACACAATAGGAAGCATTGTCAAGGAACCGTTCACTTCTTGCAAAGTTACAAGGAATACCATTTTCCAGGGGAATGTTCTGTGTTTAAAGTATGGCTGTATGCCCAGCAGAAAGGGATCTGGGCTGCATATAATGTCACAGCCTGGCTAACTGTACGCGTGGTGCGTTTGTTAAATTTCATGCTCACTTTCCTGGTTTGCAGTTTATTCAGGCAGTTTTCCTCGTCTTTTTCAGCAAATTATATTTTTTAATATATGTTATGTGTGTGAGATAGGGGGTTGGCAGGTGTTGGGTGGCATGGCGAGGGGGTGGGGTTGTGGATTAGAAGGGACTTGGGGGAACCCCCCCCATTTAATAGAAAAGAAATTGGTTAAAACAACAAAGAGGAAAACTAGACGAAGAAAGTGCAAAAGAGGTATAGTTCAGTGTCTATGCATAGGGTTCTACCCAGGGTGCAGCACAATACAGTTATTGATTTTAATGTATGTGGAGGGAACCCACATGAAACAGTCACATTACTACCGTAAAATAAAGTAAGATAAAGTAAGTTGCCATTTGGTGCTTGACCCAAAACGACAATGTAATAACTGCAACGAGATCTGAGATACACATTCTGCTAAGAGCTTGTCGTTATCCCGCTGGCATTACTGGCGGGATACTGGCAAATTACACTTACTATTTCTGCCGCCTGATATGCTGGCATTACAAGGATATTACGGAGGGAGGAGAGCTGGTAAATTCCCATTCCCATGGAATCCTTACCTGAATCACTGGCACTGGTTTTACCAGTGGCAGTGATTCTTTGCCAGTAGGAGCCTTATCTACCGGCAGGTCAGGGCTGGTGGGTGATCCGTGGACCCCACTGACAAACTTGAAATGAGCCGGTCTTGAAAGAATTACATTTTTTCCAGACCGGCACTCTTGTAAGGAGACCCTAATTGTGTCTGACCGAATAATATACTTTTACGGTTTCCCGATACTGGTGGATTTCAGGTGCCCGTAATTTGATTCTGAAAAGTACAATAACATGGATATACAAGGAATGATATGCGTGCACACGCTCCTAAAATATTGCTCAAGATTGAAATGTTATGAAGCATTTTGGGGATAACACAAACATGTATATTCATTTATTGAGAAAGCAAGAGATGCAGTATTCATCATTGAGGGTGGCATTTTTCATTGGCGTTGTCCTTACAAGTTGCTATGAGAACGGGGCCTTTGCCATATGTCATAAGCAGAAGCTGGATTGTCTGTCTTGTTGCAGCAGGTGTACATTCAGTCCTTTTCTATTGTACTGCTATTGTACTGTAAGTGGAATCGTGTCTCCCAGAAGATGGGGCACCTTGACACCGTGCTCCTCGACCCGTGGATCTGAGAAAGCCCCACCTTGCCTAAGAATGTTTGAAGGGGCGCTCCCTTTCAGCACCACTGATCCAGCGGGAGAAAGTCAAAGGTTGCCGGCTGCTGGGGAAAGTCTGCTAGTGGGTTTCCTGCCACCAGAAGCCGATAAAGTCACCCCGAGGATGCTGATGGAGTGAAAATCCAAGGTCCAGCCTGTGGTCGAGTCCTGATCACTGAAGCTATCCCGAGGTATGTGCTGTGGCTGCCACACCAACAGACCAGAGGACCGCTGACCGTGACACCCAACGCACGCTGTCGGGCCTCCATTCATCACTGCCGAAGGTCTTTCAAGTCCACAGAGTCTTATTTGCGCACAGATAATTTTGCATCGAGGCCTACCGCACGCCTAATCTTCTCAGGACTTCCACCATCGAGGAAACGATTGATCATCACAGAGCACCACAAAGGTCGAAGCTGCTGTATCCACGCAAGTGTTCTATTTTTCCTCATGGATCTTGACACCCAGTGACTCCTTCTTCAAAGGGAGCCCATCCTCGAAGGATACCCTCGGACAACCGTCTAAGAAACTCTTCTACTTCAGGTACATTGGGGTGGTTGAACTTTCTGAACAAGAAGCAAGCCTTATTGAACATTTATGGACTGGGCTTGTTAATTCTTTGATTACAGGTTGCCCAGTTGGGGGGATGTTTACTCGGAATTGTGCTTCTATCTCCAAAGAAAGCAGTCCGCCATTGTGTAATGCTAACCTGCCTTTCTTCCATATTTCTATGCTGATACACTTTACTGAATGATTTGTAGGACCTGTTATATATAACTGCCAGTACTGCCAGTAGTCGAATATATATATATATATATATATATATATATATATATATATATATATATATATTTTATATATATATATATATATATATATATATATATATATATCAGTGAAAAAACTTTGTTAAAAGGGACGTTATGGTTAAGTTGCGCTACTAAAAACCTATCAAATTCAGTAAAAAAACTTAACTCGCGCCACCGTGCACTGCTAACACTAACACCCAGGACATCAAAGATGACATCACAAATGTCATTGATGACATCACTGATGACATCACATGGCTGGCTCTCCCTTTTTTTCCTTTACTGACATATCTAAGCCACATAGTTTCTTCAGTAACAGTCAGGAAGTAAAAATTGAAAAGGTACTATATGTGTAGACTTAGGGTCAAGTCATATCATATGAAACATAAATATAGTGGAAGACACAGGCTTAAAAGAGAGCAATCCTTTCTGTGCATGAAGATAATCATTAGAGTTATCAGCACTTTCTCATAGTTTTATTTTTATTACTATACCTTCCCTGTATATGTTCATATTTGTATACATTGTACTCACACTCCTTTCCTTAGGGTTCACTGACATCATTTGATACACATACATACAGTAAGTAGCAGCTTTGAAACAGAGCAATCATTTCTCTGCATAAAGATAATCAGTTAGGTTATGAACTCTTTCTGCTACTACTTCTGCTTTTTTCCTTAATTCTCTGTCCCTGTATATACTCATATTTGTATGTGTTGTTGTCTCTTTGTGTTTTGTCTGTATTAAGTGTAATTATGTATTAAGTGGGTTTTATTAGCTACTTATTACATGTTTCACAGTACGCAAAACTCTAATAAGAAAGCAGTTATCATTTCATTATTCTACATGGCAAGATTATGAATATTGCACCTTCATCATGTATACTGCACACACTGCCTTAATTTCTGCATGAGTTGCTTAGTATACTGGATAGAACTTCATAATAGAATGCTATTTATATCAATGCATTGCTTAATGCACTAATTAGCTCATGATATTTATTCAAATGATCCTTCACACTTTTTGGTCAACATTATAAGAATCCATCCGACGGACTTTTCATGAAAAGTAAATGCACATGTGATGTCATCAATGACATTTGTGATGTCATCTTTGATGTCCCGGGTGTTAGTGTTAGCAGTGCACAGTGGCGCAAGTTGTGGTTGCTTATCTTACCATAACTGCCGAATTTCGGGGATTTTTCGGTTTTACTTTGAACCATAACGTCCCTTTAACAAAGTTTCTTTACTGAATTTGATAGGTTTTTAGTGGCGCAACTTAACCATAATGTCCCTTTTAACAAAGTTTTTTCACTGAATTTCATAGGTTTTTAGTAGCGCAACTTAACCATATCATCCCTTTAACAAAGTTTTTTTACTGAATGTCATAGGTTTTTAGTAGCGCAACTTAACCATAACATCCGTTTAACAAAGTTGTTTTACTGAATTTCATAGTTTTTTAGTAGCACAACTTAACAATAATAACGTTGACTTTATGTACATGTAATATGGAACATACTGAACCCTTTCTACTGAATTTGACGGTCCGCGGACATGTTCGGACAACAGTACCAGCACCTAAAAACTCTGGGGGGGTATGTGTAATTGTTATATCATAACATAGGAACATTTAACAAATTCACAAAGCAGCACACATACAAAGTATATGTAGTAATACTTAAGAAATGTAACCCATATATGTAACACACTAACCATTCATTTAAATACAATATTTTCTAAAATGGAATATACCAAAAGAAGATAAAGTAGCTTCCAACATAATTACCTCACAGACACTCCACAACTAACAGCAAGACCAGACGTATAGACTACTGATTACATATCTTACCAGAAATAGTAAGTGCACTTCATTTTACTCATATATTTATAAACTTTCTATATTAGAAAAAAAAACATATTACTTCTTTGTTTTCTCACAGAAATGTGTAGTACTCTGGACTGGCTAGAGGATCATTTCCCACGAGACGAAATGTTAGAAGATAGTCCACCTAATGGTACACACTTTACTATATAAACCAATATTATTTTGTATACATTCAACATATACATTATTTTTTTTACAGACCCTACAAAAATTGCAACTTCCAAAGAAAAAGAAGCGGTGGATAACACTCTTGAACACATTACCCACAAAATGGACCAACTTATGGCAAATTTTACGGATTTAAATAACTTTGTGGAAGATCACCTAAAACCACCAACAACATACCATTGTCCCACCTGTACTTGTCCCCCCTCACCATATCCCATTCATTTAACCCCAAACTCTCTCCTTGGACCACAACGTTTTGATGAGATTTCCATCTGTTCTTCACCTGATCCCACCTATATTGAAAACCCTAATTCTCCTGTTTTTGTTTCCGTTTCTGCCCCACCTTCTCAGTCATAAATTGTTTATATATGTTAAATAAAGTTACTTTTTTATATTGTGTTGTAATTACTTTCAGTTCTTTGTGGTAAAACCAATTTAGGTGTCCACGGACAGCGCGGTTGTTCGGAAATGTTCGTAAATAAACGAAAATGTAAGTGTCCTGAGGACACTATATCTGTCCGTAATGTTCTCATGCAAGTTGAAAATGTTCTAAGAAGACTCATAGTGTCCTGAAATGTTCGTAAATAAACGAAAATGGAGGTGTCCTTAAGAACACTATGCCTGTTCGTAGTGTTCGCTAGCAAGTTGAAACTGTTCTAAGAACACTCGTGGTGTCCTGAATTGTTCGTAAATAAATTAAAATGGAGGTGTGCTTGAGACGCTATGTCTGTCCGTATTGTGCACAAGTAAATTAAACTGTGCTAAGAACAAACGGCTGTCCGTAACTGTTCGTTTTACGTGTGACACACTTGTAATGAGTTCAGGACCCGAACACTGTCCGTAGAACATCAACACACATGCGCAAAACAATGTCCGTACATTGGGTCTCCTGCGGACGGCTGCTACCTTAGCGAACATGCTCATGAAACAATCATGTGACCGCGCCCACGCTGATCACGTGTTCTGAATGCGGACACTGTTCGTGTCCCCAAACACTTTAAAAGTACATTTCCAAGTAATCCACAATATTTCTCATTAAAAACTCAACATATCACAAATCCCACATACTAATTCTAAGTTTCCACATAGTTTTTGTGACTTTTTGAACCTTTTTTGGTGTTTGATCTGTCTTGCGGGCGACGCGCATGTCCGCGAACCGCGTACAAGCACCCCTATAAAAGACCACGCCCTAGAGCTCATTCTCATTGTGTTTCTGGCTATTCTACAGATTTTTGCTGCAACCTGCAGATTTCCATCTTCAACCTGATGGCTTCTGTGGCTCCACTGCTGCCACCTGGTGCTGTATATGCCTCAGCACCACCCCCACCCCCTCCACCACCACCACCTTCCCAACAGGAGTGAAGATACAGAGGAGGAAGAAGAGGATGATGAGAATGAGGTAGAGGAAAACTCTACTACCCGCCCTCGGCGTGATTCTTGGGTGTGGCGGTTGTTTACCGTTCATGGGAATGGTCCTAAGGCTCGTGCGAACCGTGTCACGTGTAATGAGTGCAAAATGGTACTCAGTCGCGGGAGGCGTGGTTCGTATAGCTTTGGGACTACGACCATGAAGCGACACCTGAACTCATTCCACACTGGGGCCATTCGCAAGGTTGTACCTTGCGAAGAGCGTAGTAGGTTGATTGCCTCTACTTCATCCTCCGTTTCTGATCCTGTCACCACAAGGAACACCTCTCTGGGACAGCGTCTTCCTCAAGCTGCCTCACAGGCCATACAGAATTCTGATGACCCTTACCTTTCGAGGGTCATAGTTGTATGTATGTACTGTGACACAGTACTCTGCTGGGGGGAGCAACTTTGCAGTGCTTTTGAGGCTATCGTCTCAGAGCACGAGAAGACCTGCTCACTACCCAAATAAAACCGACTCTACATCTTCCTCTCTCAGCTCGCCCTTTCTTATCCCTGTGGTTGGTGTCCCCCCTTTACCCTCCTTTCCCCTCCTCTCCTAGTGTGTTGTGTGTAAAAAAACAAAAAAAATACAAAATAACAAAAATCAAAAAAAAAATAAGGCTCTTTTCAGAGCCACCTTTCACAGTTAAAAAACAGAAGTAAAGATAAATAACGCAGGGCCCTTTCTATTTCTTGAAAGTCTGCGGACAGTTCGCGAACATAAAAAAAATTGGGATGCTACCCTATTGTAACCATTGCATTTTTCTCTGGGAGGAAGTGGTGGCTCTGAAAAGAGCCTTTGGGAGGTGTTTGTATGTCACAAATTATAAATACTTAACACCTACTTCGAAATGCATGCTGCATTTCTAAAAAAGGTCGCAATGCATTTTGTACATTTCTCAGAAAAATCTGATTGCCAGCATAGGTAAGATGGACACCATCTCTGCGAAAAATGTATGTACTACGAAACATAATATTTTCATTGTGAAAAGAGGAATGTCAAAATCTCTTAGGAAGGCACAAACAGCCTTATTGACATTACGCCTTGCTTTCTCCATTTGTGGACCACATGAGAAAGAACGAAGCCACATTTGTCTCTGCGCAATCCGTGAAAAAATTACTTTGGAGTTTGGAAACATGTCCATGATCTTCTGAAGTCCTTCTTTCATTGCAAATTGCAAAGAAATTCCAGACACATGTCCTAAACTGTTCCCTCCACAATGAATTACAATTATGTCTGGATGTTCCTCTATCTTCAAAGTTGCACAGAGAGGTAGCAAGTCCAGCCACTTCATTCCATGGACTCCATGCCAGTGCACTTCCACATGTGGGAATCCAAGATCTATAGATACTCCACAGCTTTCTGCATGCACCTTCAACCAATGTATCCACGAGTCTCCCAAAATCCACACAATCTGTTTTTTAAAACACTCAGCCAAAGCTATCTGTTCTTCTCTCAGCAAGAAGAATATCTGACAAAACCTCTCCTAGCACAACACACTCACTAAACTTTACTGACCAATCCCTTGCTACATTCAATCTCATGTGCATGCCTCCCCACTCCAAATTCCCCGGATGTAATACCCTGTGTCCTAGAACTACCGCCATGTCCGCGAACATATCGTAACATGGATAGCCCTTCTACCATATCCACTTCACTCTCTGTGCCATTCCCTCATTGGATGTAGCTAAGAAATCACATGACCATCCATCAATCAAATCCAAGACCTCTACATGTAACTGCATCATCATAGATCAGCACTGCAAATGTACGGTGAATCTCTCGGACTACAATTTTCATACCATTGGCAAGCACGATCTATAAGAAATACTAGACAAGTCTCCAAGATTTCTACTTGCATCTTCGTCCATATCCATATGCATGAACACAAACTACAGGTATGCATATTTTCTATACAGTACATGAACACATTTTCTAACCGACTTTTACCTTGTATAATCTGTAAAATGAATCTACGATCATTTTTTCATTCTCCTAAAATGAACTGTGATTTACAAACCTTTATACCGTTTAATTTCTTTGTACACACACACACACGCAAATAATGTTAAATTAACATTTTTGAAATAAAATATGTAGACTACATATGATCAAACAAAATTACATGCACACTCTATCATCAAATCTCAAAGAATAATATTTGTACAAACACATACTTGTTTTTAAGTTTTTTAGTTTATATAATTACTTTCATTTATATAGGACAAGCAGGCTATGACATGGACTCACTATTACGTGGAAAAGCTTAGTTACAGGAATAGTGGTATACAGTGGTACATTATGATTTTGACAAGCCATAGTAAAGATATTTTCTTTCCTACAGTTAGTCATAAGATAGTTTTAATGGTTTTGAGGAAGGCGCTGAGCATTTCAATTTAAAAAAACTATGTCTAAATTAAAAACAGTGCTATATACAAACCGGATTACTAATTTCTTTCTTTTACAATTGCAGTGAAGACCATTCTCCTGAAAAAAAGCAGCCAAATTTGAATTACAAAGAACAACTAAGAAGCAAACTGCTCATTTTAGAAATAAAGTAAGTAGATTGTTACCATAATATTTAAATATTACTCAAACACACTATAATGTTAATTCATGCTACTTCTGTGCCTAAAAATAGAGATTCTGCACCATTCTGACCAAAAATCCTCCCGTCTTAAACAGTGATTTACTGGCCGAATGGCCCACAAATTCCTATTTTTCGCCACAAAAATTACCCAACTCAGCCACTAGAATTTAGATGTTGTAGATGAAACAACTGTTTTAATTGTATAGCTTTAGATATACTATTTATACTTCTCCACACCACTGGCTTACTTTTTTCTGTCATCTGAACCCCAGTTTATTAACACATTAATTCAAGAATACCCATCCCTAGTAGTTGTACTTCCCAATGCACAATCACACACCATTACATACATCTTTATCATCTCACTCAAACACTCATGCACACAACACACATGCATTGCAGAACACCCCAACCCATACCTTCTGTATTTTTTTCAACAGACCCTAAAGCATGCCTACCAATGAGCAACTCCGTAGAAAGGAACGCAGAAGTAGAGCAAATGAAAAGAAAAGTCTCGAACATAAACATCCATCTACAGCAGAATTTGTAAAAAAAAGTTGAAACACAACAGCTAATACAGCCATGTAGTGAAACAGAAGAAGTTTCTAGTACAAACACTTTGCCTCCTCTATCAAAAAGTAAAACAACCCAAAAAACAATTAACACGAAAATCAACTATCACTACAAGTAAAACTTCTTCTATAAATCTTGATATAGTACAAAGTAAGCATACCAAGAAAAGTATTTTAGCCAAAATGTTCCGTCACAAAGTCCTTCAAAATCTTATAAAAACAGGAGAGAAACCAGGTTCAACACTTCAAACCTATCGTAGGAAAGTAATCTTAGAAGCGTTGATAGACAGTGCACTTCTTCTCAAAAGAAAGTTCTTTATTTTAGTGTTAAACAGAATGAAACCACTAACAAAACTAATAACTAAATTACAAAAAAGACTTCTCAATAAACGAAATGTCAACAGAAATAACTTCTTAAATATCTGTGGAGGTGAATGGAGTCACACTACAAGCACAGAACCATACTTTAATGAAGAAGCCTACAAACAAAAGCAAACAAATACAATTGCCATGCATAGCAGTGGTCGAGGTTATGAAAAAGTTAATAATACCATAATGGAACAAGAAGTACTCCTTACAAAAATATTCCCTGAAAACGTAGATTTACCCCTCCATTCAACTGAATCAGAACATCTAGTGTACAAATGGCCATGCACGTCAATGTGTAACATTCCCAAAAAAATGTTCGTCTTTACGCCAATTCCTCAATCAAAATGTGAAAAGCAAAGACAAAATCAAAATTAAACTACTGCAAAATGTGGATGCTTGTCCAGTACGCAATTACACAGGACAACAAGGACATTCATTGGCCTGCATTACAGGACCTACTTGCAAAACACCCTTTCATGATATCAAAAGGATATCAACACATCATGCAAGTATAAGAAATCTATTTTATAAACTGTACTATGCTAAAAGTCCTGCTTTAGCACTAGCCAATTTAAATAACATTCTTCTGCATGGTATAGCAAAAGACCTACTAGAAGAAATCGACTATATCCAGACAAAATATTTTGGAAGTGAAACTCACTTGCAAGATGAATTAGCTGTAAACCAACTTCGAAACAAATCTGCACAAGGCAACCTTTCACTACACACATACAAAAAAGAAATACTAAAATTTGAAAGTACTTCAGCTGAAGTACCGAACCACGTGTATGTATGTTGCCGCAGAACTTTTTATAAAAGTAACACAAAAACTGTAGACCTATCATACAAAATAGAAGACAATGAAGATTCTAAATGGTTTGAATAAGCTCTCTACCTTATAGCAGAAAACAAATACGAAATAACTGACCCCATAATACTTTGCAGTTACTGCACTACAAAACTTGACAACAACCAAACTCCTTCACGTGCTATCACAAATAACTTGGAATTATATCCACTACCAAAACCCCTTCAACAACTTAATTTATATGAGAGCATCATGATTCAAACAGTGCACCCATTTCAAGCAATAATACGCCTTCAACCAAAAACTGCAAAATTACCTCCCTCTGAATTAGTAAAAGGTATTTGTGGAAAAGTAGTGTATTTACCATTAGATCTAAAAGAAAATGTGCACACTCTAGGAGTGCAACATCCAATGCAGCAATCTTTAATTATCTTGGTAAATGGAGTACCTACAAAAGACAAAAAAATTTGGCAACAACTGGTAGATTTACATAAAGTTAGAGAAGCCCTGCAATATCTTAAAGAGAATAATGAATATTACAAAGAAATTAATATTGAAGAGAACTTGAAAGATACAACTGAAATAATTCAAGAAACACAAGAAGCTGGTCAATTTGAGCTCCTAGATTCTGCAACAATATCAAACACTTTAGACCATTATACAATTCATCCATTGCACTCTAATTACACCATAGAAGATGCACTGGAAACGTACCAAATGCGTCAAACAAAATGACCACCAATCAGCATATGGGAAAAAAGTATAGAAGCACGTGCTTTTCCTCTACTCTTTCCTACTTTCAAAGGAGGAAGATACGATGATAGACCTATTCAAATATCAGCATCAGAATATCGCTCATTACGAATGTATTCTGAAGATCCCAGATTTCGACAAAATGTGGAATACATATTCCACCTACTCTTTGAAAGTGAACTAGCAACTTTATGTTACGGAGTTGCACATATATTAAAATCAGGATCACACTTTCAAAATATGACAGCTACACAATTATTACAGAAAGTTCAACAAAAAGATGAGGTTTTAGAAGCAAATCTTACAAATCTATTAGCAAATATGCGTGGTACTAAAGAGTACTGGTTTCAGCGTCATGGAGATGTACGTTGTATGATCAGAAACCTTGGCCCACCCACTTGGTTTGTTACATTAAGTTGTGCAGAATATGCATGGGAAGATTTACATGCTTTCCTACGCATATCAAACGAAAACAAAACAAACATAGATATACTAACACCTGGAGAACTTTGTTCACAGGATCCTGTTAATGTTTCAAGATATTTTCACCATCGCTTCATTGCTATGCTACATTTTATTTGTAACAAAACTTTTCCTCCCCTTGGAGAAGTGCAACACTTCTTTTGGAGAAAAGAATACCAAGCCAGAGGAGCACCACACGTCCACATGCTTTTATGGATTAAAGATGCTCCTAAATTTGGTCAAGACAGTGAAGCCACTGTTTTACAGTTTATTGAAAAATATGTCACTTGTGAAATTCCATCAGAATCTGCAAATAGTGATCTTCATGCAAAAATAATTTACAATTCCAAAGACACAAATGTGGCAAATATTGTCGTCGCAAATACAAAAACAAAGGAAAATGCTACACCAAATGCCGATTTGGTTTCCCTAGACCAGTTACAAATACAGGTCAAGTGAACAACCTCATGTCTTCAGTTAGACAGAGTGTTAAAGGTAAGTCACCTAAAAATACATATTGCATAAAAAGAAAAGAAGAAGAAAAATATATCAATGATTACAATGCAATCATTGCCCACTTCTGGAATGCAAACATAGATGTGCAGTACATTGCAGGCAATTCTACTGCAGTTGCACGATATGTCACAGCATACTTAACCAAATCAGAAAGGACAGAGCTCCAAGACTTCAGGAATGACCTGTCATCAGATAAAACAGTGTGTCAGAAATTATACAGCATGGGCATAAAAATGCAGTCCCATAGAGAATGTGGATCCTATGAAGCAGCTGATCGATTTACTGGTACTGCATTGTATGGTAAATCTGCAAATATAGCATGGCTAAGTCTTGGTCCAGCTAAATCTAGAAAAAGAGTTCTAAAATCATGCGAAGATATAGAAACAATAGCCAAACAAGATCCCAACAGCCAAGACATTCTAAAAAACAATTTATTAGACACATACTACCCAAACAGGAGTACTACTTTGGAAACCATGAGCCTATACCACATAGCCCAAAACTACACATACAAAAATAATATAAAACCTGATGAACAAAACCGTAAATACAAAGTGACAAACTGAGAAGGCAGCTTAGTAAAACTCGCCAAACCAAATTTAATTAATCATATCAAATTGTCATTAAAGACTCCTCAACATAAAGAAGTATATTACATGTCCCTGCTACAACTCTTTAAACCATGGAGAAAAGAAGAAGAAATACTCGATAACTATGACTCATATGAAGACGCTTTCAAAGCAAATTAAAGCAGTATAACTGATGTAAACTTTGCACAGTACAAAACAATGTTGCACAATGAACAGCAACACGAAGAAGAACTCCAGGCCCAACTAGATAAGGACACTCCTGACAGTAGTCAACCTTCTATCACAGGAAGCCAAGAACCACTGGGAGACCCACTAATAACAAATGAGGCAGAAATAGCTATGATAGAAGTAGAAAACACCATGTGTCAGCATGAAGAAAAAGAAGACTTAACTATACTACAATCAAAGCTAAACAATGAGCAACGTAGCATTTTTCAAGAAGTAACAAAAGAAATTGCACATGGTGTACAACATGAAATCAAAGAATGCACCTGTCAAAATTACAAACCTATACTATTGTATGTCAGTGGTGAAGCTGGTTCTGGCAAAACATCCCTAATCAAAATCATCAGTAAGTTCCTTCAACAATTGACAAACAACAAACTGTCAGCTGTTGTCACTGCCCCCACAGGTTTAGCTGCCTACAACATAGTTGGCGTCACTTTCCACCGATTACTACTCCTGCCAGTAGAACACCAAAACAAATTAGATTATTACAAACTTTCTGCAGAAGCTGCAATGGAACTACGCAGAGTATTGAAACAAATGAAAATGCTACTAATAGATGAAGTGAGCATGGTGTCCAACCTAATGTTGGCTTTGATTCACCTCAGATTACAAGAAGTACTCAAAACAAACTATGAAGAGCTATTTACAGGAAAACACATTATTGTTTTCAGAGATCTTCTTCAATTGACACAGTAAAAGGTGAGCCTATTTTTAAAACATTAGGACACAAACTCTGCCGTAAAACTGTTGACAGCATTGGAAATGTCAACCTTTGGCAACATTTCCATTACAGAGAATTAACAGAAAACATGCGCCAATCTGCAGATCTCACTTATGCCAACATCTTAAAAAGTATCAGAGTTGGTATACTTTCTAAAGAAGCAGAAGCAATATTGAAAACCCGGCACATTCATGCACTTTATGGTGATAATGTATGTGCTACAGATGTTATGGAACAATTAGCCCACAAAAATGTCAATTGTATGGCCTTAATGCCAACTCTTGCAAGCTGTTTCAAATTCAATGAAATAATGTTAAGTAAAGAAATGCAACCAATAATGGAAATTAGCGCCACAGACAAACTAGATGTACATGGAATGACACTACCCATGTGTGACCAAGCCACAACAAGACTAAATAGTTTAGAAAAATCAATCTCAAACACATCAGGCTTGGAAAAGATATTAAAATTATCCTTAAATTGCAGAGTAATGCTGAAACGTAAACTTGACGTGGACCAAGTGCTAGTTAATGGAGCACTGGGTACAGTTGTTGGCTTTCAAACATACCCACGTGCCAACAAAATTCAGTTTGTCAATATTCTCTTTGACAAACTTTCAGAAGTAAGAAGAATGGGACCCTCAACAGCTCGATTCCTTCTCTTCAAAGACATTTATGTACGCAGAGAACAATTTTCTCTAACTCTTGCATACACAGTCACCATTCATAAATCACAAGGCCTTACCCTAGACAAAGCAATGATAGACATTGGTAACACAGTCTTTAAAGAAGGCATGAGCTATGTAGCACTATCATGCTTACGTACACTTGAGGGTCTATTTCTAATCAACTTTGATGCAAGTAAAATAAACGCTGATTTTCCTTGCATTTTAGAATACAATAGACTTCGTTCACTATACACTCCCCATCTAAACACATATTCTGTTCCACAAAAAGGAAAACATAAAAGAAAAATAAATCAAACAGAAAAGCAACAGGATGTCACTGCAAATCCTCCAAAGAGAGTAAAAGAAAGTAATACGTCATCAAGTGCCACAAGCAAAAAAGAATCAATTAGGGAAAGTAAACCAGGTACTTCTTCAAAGAAGGAAGACACACTCCAAAAAAGCCATCAGATACAGAACTACCTGGTCCATTTAAACTCTCAAATATAGTTGGTGTAAGTTGCTACGCAAATGTAGCAATGAATATTCTATTTCAATTACCACCAATTGTTGAGAACATTTACTTACACAGTACAGACCCATTGTGTTTGCAAATGTTAGTACTACACAGAAGTACAGCAAATAATCCTGACAACACGTATAGGCCCTCATTACAAGTCAGGCGTTAAGGGGTTAACGGCGCCGTAAAGAGCGTTGGCGCCGTTAAACCCTTAACGCCTGATCCACACTTTAATGCCTGCTTTTTGGAGGTGTTAAAGTCCAAGGCGCTAAGCGACCTTGGTGCTAATTACGGCACCGTAATTTACGGTGCCGTAATTAGTGCCTTCCCCATCCCCATTATGCCCTATGGGGCAAAAATGGGAATGGGGAAGGGCAAATGGTGAATGGGGAATTACCGCCTCACTCACCTTGGAATGGGGCGGTAATTCCGCCATCCACCATGGCGGAATCCGGCATGGACCATGGTGCTAATAGCACCATGGTCCACCGCCTGACTTGTAATGAGGGCCATAGTGTTTATGGAATAAGACAACAATTGGACTACTGTGCTGGAATGGTGAAATTCACTATAAACTCACAGGAAGATCCACAAGAATTTCTAATGTACTTACTATTAGTACTGGAAAACAAAAACATACCTATAAATGAAATCTTCCAGATTTCATACATGTGGAAACATACATGCACTCTCTGCAACAATGTGACACAAGAACAAATCCCCAATGAGCACTTTGTGTATATATCAATACCTAATTGTGAATCCGTTCCATTTCAGCAACTTGTACAAAATGCAAACCACGGTAGAATATGTTCGACCTGCAATTCAGATAATCGCTCCACGTTAGTAATACAAACACATAGTAAATACGTAATACTAATGCTTCTACGTTACAATGCAGATGGTACCAAAAAGAAATGCAAGCTGACTGGATTCACACATGGTCAAATATCACTTGGTAGGAAAACCTTCACAACAATAGGTATAATCTACCACGCAGGAGCCACAACCAACTCAGGGCACTACACTGCATATATAAAAAAGAAATGTGGATGGTTTGAATGTAATGATAGTACCGTTACTCTAAAGCAAAGATTACCAGCAAATCTTACAAACGCTTATTTAGTGTTCTTAAAACCAAAATTTGATAACTAAACTGTACTTAAACCTTAAGTACACTTGTAGTAAAAAAATATAAACTGTCACAATATTCCAAAAGCTATCTAACTGCCCAAAGTTGCTACAACATCTAATCAGATAAATTAATACCACTCAAATAGAGCAAAAAATAGACAGTTAGAATACGCCAATTGGTATCTAACTGTCCCAAACGTTAGAAATATCCAAATAAGAGCAAAAAATAGACAGTTAGAATACGCCAATTGGTATCTAACTGTCCCAAAATTTAGAAATATCCACATAGATAAAGCAATACCACGAAATTATATAAAAAAATAAACAGTTAGAATGTGCCTACTGGTATCTAACTGCTCCAAAATTTTACAATATCCAAACAAATATCTAATATCTTACTGCTCCCAAAAACTGGAACAATCCAATGTATAAAGCATTAGCCAGAAACAACAAGTAAACACTGAAAACAAACACACAAATAAACTGTAGCATAACAGAAAAAGGTTTTTTTTAAATCCAACATGGATTTTTTTTCTCCCACAGACCCAATGATTTTAGCAACAAACACAGAAACTGAGCAAATTGCACAGTACTCTGGTTTGTCATCTACTAAATATGAGGGTAAAAAAAAAGAAAAAATTGTGATTGTACAATGTAATAAGTCTTTATAAAATACTAATACTAACATGCTATTTTCTTTTATCACAGAAATGAACAAGAAAAACATGGACTCCCCTTACTAAACCAAATAGTAAGTATAACATGATAAATACAACCATCGCAGCATATCACACCCATACTGCCTTATAACATTGTTCCTTATAAATTTGTTTTTGACCCAAAGTTATAAACCACTATGAGTGTAATATGCTGCGGTGCTTGTGGCCAGGGCATAGACTCTTCGGTGCATGGCATATGAGTGTGATATGCTGCGGTAGTTGTGGCCAGGGCATAGAGTCTTGGGTGCATGGCCAAATGACCATGCACCCAACATTCTATACCCTGGCCACAACCACCGCAGCATATCACACCCATAGATTCAAGCATTTGAACCATTTTAATGTCCGCGGACACAAGGAAGTTCCTAGAACACATTCAACTTGCCAGAGGACGATACGGACAGCGTCATCAGGACACCCCCATTTTTCTTTATGTACGAACATTTCTGGACACCGCGAGTGTTCTTAGCACACTTTCAGCTTGACAACGAACAATACAGACAACGTCTTCAGGACACCCCCTGCGAACATTCCAGGACCCCACGCGTCTTCTTAGAACACTTTCAACATGACACTGATTCCATTCTGTTTATTTACGAACATTTCAGAACAGCCGTGTTGTCCGCAGACAAATCGAACACAACAAAAGCATCTAGCACATAAAAAAAATACAACATTGCCCCTATCTCATACTCCCCCACCCTCTCCAAACACTCTTACACACCAACACACTCCACTAAATACAATTTTAAAACCATGTTTCACCTAGCTGTCAGCGGTCGTCCGCAAATACAAGATGGCGGGTGCCACCAAATATCTGACGCTCCACGCCCCACGCCATCCAATCAGCGAACACGTCGGATGTCCGCGGACATCGTGCAAGCCGCTCAGCCAATCAGGGCACCGTCCGCGGACAAACCGGGAAGTCCGTCCGCAGAGCGAACGGAGATATCACTAATTTTTTTGTCTTACATTTTGGTCATTTTTAAAAAAACTACTGGACGGATTTACACCAAATTTGCAAAAGCACGCTTTTGGGACTAAGTCCCCACTCCTGCCACAAATTTGGTGTAAATCCATCCAGTGGTTTGGGCTGTAGGCGTGCGCAAAGTTTTTTCCCATTATGTCTATGGGAAAAAACAAAAGTTTTGGGATCCCCCGTATAACTTTCCCCCCCCGGACCAAACCTCTCCAAACTTTGCAAAAGAATTCAGGGTTGGCCATATACTTTTTGTGCAAAGTTTGGTGAGGATTCGTCCAGGGGGAGCGAAGTTATAAGCCACCCAAAAAATGCTCTTCCTATGGAAACACCAACTTAACCATAACTACATGGACGCTACCACGTCCATGTAATATATATATATATATATATATATTCAATGAAAAAACTTTGTTAAAGGGACGTTATGGTTAAGTTTCGCTACTAAAAACCTATGAAATTCAGTGAAAAAACTTTGTCAAAGGGACGTTATGGTTCCAAGTAAAACCAAAAAACCCTTGAAATTCGCCAGTAATGGTAAACTAAGCAACCATAACTCGCGCCACCACCGTGCACTGCTAAGACTAACACCCAGGACATCAAAGAGGACATCACAAATGTCATTGATGACATCACTGATGACATCACATGTGTATGTACTTTTCATGAAATATGTGTACAAGGGATTCTTATTATAATGTTGCGAAACAAGTGTCAAGGATCATTGCAATAAATATCATACCCTAATTAGTTCATTGAACGATGCATTGATATAAATAGCATTCTATTATGGGGTTCTATCTAGTATACTAAGCTACTCATACAGAAACATAACATTGTGTGTAGCGTACAAGATGAAGGTATAATATTCGTAATGTTAATATGTTGAATAATGAAATGATAATTGTTTTCTTAATAGATTTTTGTGTACTGTGAAATATGTAATAAGTAGCTAATAAAACACATGTATTACATAATTGCATTACTATAGACAAAACACAAAGACACAAGAACACATACCAAAATGGGTATATACAGGGAAAGTGAAGTTAGCAAAAAAGCACAAGTAGTAGCAGAAACAATTCATAATTTAACATATTATTTTCATGCAAATAAATGATTGCTCTGTTTCAAAGCTGCTATTTACCTTATGTATATGTATCACTTGATGTGATTGGACCCTAAGGAAAGTAGTGTGAGTACAATGTATACAAATATGACCATATACAGGGAAAGTACAGCCATAAAAAAACAACAGAACTATCAGAAAGTGCTCATAAATCTATTGATTATCTTTATGCACAAAAAGGATTGCTGTCTTTCAAGCTTGTGTCTTCCCGTATGTATATGTTTCATATTAGGTGACTGGACTCTAAGGGAATTACTTTAAGAACCTACTTGAAGGATACGTCTACAAATAAAATAAAATGTTTAGTTTCTGACTGTTACTGAAGAAAACCATGTGGCCTAGATATGTCACCAAAATAATAAAGAGTGAGCCAGACATGTGATGTCATCAGTGATGTCATCAATGACATTTGTGATGTCATCTTTGATGTCCTGGGTGTTAGTCTTAGCAGTGCATGGTGGTGGTGCGAGTTATGCTTGCTTAGCTTACCATAACTGGCGAATTTCAAGGGTTTTTCGGTTTTACTTGGAACCATAACGTCACTTTGACAACGTTTTTTCACTGAATTTCATAGGTTTTTAGTAGCGCAACTTAGCCATAACGTCCCTTTGACAACGTTTTTTCGCTGAATTTCATAGGTTTTTAGTAGCGCAACTTAACCATAACGTCCCTTTAACAAATTATTTTCATTGAATTTCATAGGTTTTTATTAGTGCAACTTAACCATAACGTCCCTATAACACATTTTTATTTTACTGAATTTTATAGGTTTTTATTAGTGCAAAGTCACCATAACATCCTTTTCAATAGATGAAGACCACTAGCATCTTAGGTCCTCAAAGTGGGAACACCGGGTGGTTACAAAAAAAAAACATTTTCTTTCCTACACCGGAAGGAAAATCTTTTACCAAGATGGCCACCATGGAAAGGGAAGGCGGGGTGTATAAAGAGAACACAACAGTGCATGAGCGGGGGGTGGGAGGGAACAGGGGAGACACATGGGCATGAGCGGGGGGTGAGAGGGAACAGGGTACAAACGGGGCATGAGCAGGGGGTGGCGGGAAAAGGAAGGAAACACGGGGCATGAGAGGGGGTGGGGGGAACACGAGAGAGACACGGGCCATGAGCAGTGGGTGGGGGGAACAGGGGAGACACGGGCATGAGCGGGGGTGGGAAGGAACATGAGGGAGAGACAGGGTAAGAGCGGGGGGTGGGGAGGAACACGAGGGAGACACAGGGCATGAGCGGGGGGTGGAGGAGAACATAAGGGAGACACGGGGTATGAGCAGGGGGTGGGGGAAACAGGGCACACACGGGGCATGAGCGGGGGGTGGGGGAATAAGGCACACACGGGGCGTGAGCTGGGGTGGGGGGAAGGAGAGAGATAGGGGGCATGAGCGGGGAGGTGGGTTGAACACGAGGGAAACACGGGGCATGAGCGGGGGCTGGGGGGTAACACGAGGGAAACACGGGGCATGAGCGGGGGGTGGGGGGAACACGAGGGAGACACGGGGCATGAGCGGGGGGTGGGGGCAGGAGGAGACACACGGGGCATGAGCAGGCTGTGAGGGGGTACACGATGGAGACACAGGGCATGAGTGGGATGGGGTGAACACGAGGGAGACATGGGGCATGAGCGGGGTGGGGGCAACAGGAGACACAAGGGGCATGAGCGGGGGGTGAGGGGGTACACAAGGGAGACACGGGGCATGAGCGGGGGGTGGGGGGAACACGAGGGAGACACAGGGCATGAGCGGGGGTGGGGGGAACAGGGCACATGGGGCATGAGCTGGGGTGGGGTGAACAGGGCGCACACGGGACATGAGCGGGGGTGGGGGAACAGGGCACACACAGGGGCATGAGCGGGGGTGGGGGAACAGGGCGCACACACAGGGCATGAGCGTGGGGTGTGGGGAAAGGAGAGAGACACGGGGCATGAGTGGGTGGTGGGGGAACACGAGGGGGACACGGGGCATGAGCGGGAGGGGTTGGGGGAACACGAGGGAGACATGGGGCATGAGCGGGGAGTGGGGGCAACAGGAGGCACGGGGCATGAGCAGGGTGTGGGGGGAACACGAGGGAGACACAGGGCATGAGTGGGGGTGGGGAGTAAAACGAGGGAGACACGGGGCATGAGCGGGGGGTAACACGGGGCATGGGTGGGGATGCGGGGAACACGAGGGAAACACGGGGCAAGATCAGGGGGGTGGGGGTGGGGGTACAGGAGGGAGACACGGGACATGACCAGAGGGTGGGGGGGCAACAGGAGACACGGGGCATGAGCTGGGGGTGGGGGGTACACGAGGGAAACATGGGGCATGAGTGGGGGGTGGGGGGGACAGAGGAGACACGGAGCATGAGCGGGGTGTTGGAGGGGACAGGGGAGACACGGGGCATGAGCGGGAGTGGGGAGAATAGGAGAGAGACACAGGGCATGAGCGGGGGTGGTGGGAACAAGGGAGACACGGGGCATGAGCGGGGGGTGGGGATGAAAGGAGGGAGACCCGGGGCATGAGCGCGGGTGGGGGAAACAGGGGAGACACGGGGCATGAGCGGGGGGTGGGGGTAACACAAGGGAGACAGGGCATGAGCGGGGGTGGGGGTAACACAAGGGAGACACGGGCATGAGCAGGGGGTGGTGGGGTAACACAAGGGAGACACGGGGCATGAGCTGGGGGTGGGGGGTAACAGGGGAGACAGGTCATGAGCGGGGGGTGGGGGAACAGGGCAAACGGGCATGAGCGGGGTGTGGGGGGAACAGGGGGGACACACGGGGCATGAGCGGGGGGGTGGGGGGAAAGGAGGGAGACACGGGGCATGAGCAGGGGGTGGGGGGAAGGGGAGAGACACACGGGGCATGATCAGGGGGTGGGGGAAGGGGAGAGACACACTGGGGAA
Organism: Ambystoma mexicanum; assembly: GCF_040938575.1. NCBI lineage: Eukaryota > Metazoa > Chordata > Amphibia > Caudata > Ambystomatidae > Ambystoma > Ambystoma mexicanum. The sequence goes on along the minus strand of NC_090927.1, from coordinate 532,186,494 downwards.
TGAGCGGGGGTGGGAGAAAGGGGAGAGACACACGGGGCATGAGCGGGGGTGGGGGGAAGGGGAGAGAGACATGGGGCATGAGCGGGGGTGGGGGAAGGGGAGGGACACAGGGCATGAGTGGGGGGTGGGTGGAAGGGTTGAGAGACACGGGGCATGAGCGGGGGGTGGGGGGAAGGGGAGAGACACACGGGGCATGAGCAGGGGGTGGGGGGAAGGGGAGAGACAGAAGGGCGTGGGGTGGGGGGGAGGGAAGAGACACACAGGGCCTGAGCGGGGGGTGGGGGAAAGGAGAGACACACGGGGCATGAGCGGGGGTGGGGAGAATAGGAGAGAGACACAGGGCATGAGCGGGGGGTGGGGGGGAAGGGGAGAGACACACGGGGCATGAGCGGGGGGTCGGGGGGAAGGGGAGAGACACATGGGGCATGAGCGGGGGGTGGGGGTATGGGGAGAGACACAGGGGCATGAGCGGGGGGTGGAGGGAAGGGGAGAGAGGTACGTGGCATGAGCGAGAGGTGGGGGGAACAGTAGGGAGACACGGGGCATGAGCGGGGGGTGGGGAGAAGGGGAAAGACACACGAGGCATGAGCGGGGGGTGGGGTGGAAGGGGTGAGACACACTGGGCATGAGCGGGGGTGGGGAGAAGGAGAGAGAAACACGGGGCATGAGTGGGGGGTGGGGGGAAGGGGAGAGACACACGGGGCATGAGTGAGGGGTGGGGGGGAAGGGGAGAGACACGGGGCATTAGCAGGGGTGGGGGGAGGGGAGAGACACACGGGGAATGAGCAGGGGGGTGGGGGAAAGGAGGGAGACACGAGGCATGAGCGGGGGTGGGGGGAAGGGGAGAGACACACGGGGCATGAGCGGGGGTGGGGGAAGGGGAGAGACACACGGGGAATGAGCAGGGGGGTGGGGGAAAGGAGGGAGACACGAGGCATGAGCGGGGGTGGGGGGAAGGGGAGAGACACACGGGGCATGAGCGGGGGGTGGGGGAAGGGGAGAGAGACACGGGGCATGAGCGGGGTGGAGGAAGGGGAGAGAGACACGGGGCATGAGCGGGGGGTGGGGGGAGGGGAGAGACACATGGGGCATGAGCGGGGGGTGGGGGGAAAGGAGGGAGACACAGGGCATGCGCAGGGGGTGGGGGAAGGGGAGAGACACACGGGGCATGAGCGGGGGGTGGGGGAAGGGGAGAGAGACACGGGGCATGAGCGGGGTGGAGGAAGGGGAGAGAGACACGGGGCATGAGCGGGGGGTGGGGGGAGGGGAGAGACACATGGGGCAAGAGCGGGGGGTGGGGGGAAAGGAGGGAGACACAGGGCATGCGCAGGGGGTGGGGGGGAAGGGGAGAGACACACGGGGCATGAGCAAGGGGTGGGGGAAGGGGAGAGAGACACGGGGCATGAGCGGGGGGTGGGGGGAAGGGGAGAGACACACAGGGCATGAGTGGGGGTGGGGGGAACAGTAGGGAGACATGGGGCATGAGCGGGGGTGGGAGGGAAGGGGAGAGAGACACGGGGCATGAGCGGGGGGTGGGGGGAAGGGGAGAGAGACACGGGGCATGAGCGGGGGTAGGGGGGAAGGGGAGAGACACACAGGGCATGACCGGGGGTGGGGAGAAAGGGAGAGAGACACGGGGCATGAGCGGGGGGGTGGGGGGAACACGAGGGAGACACGGGGCATGAGCGGGGGGTGGGAGCAAGAGGAGACACACGGGGCATGAGCAGGGGGTGAGGGGGTACACGATGGAGACACAGGGCATGAGTGGGATGGGGCGAACACGAGGGAGACATGGGGCATGAGAGGGGGTGGGGGCAACAGGAGACACAAGGGGCATGAGCGGGGGTGGGGGGAACAGGGCGCACACGGGACATGAGCGGGGGTGGGGGAACAGGGCACACACAGGGGCATGAGCGGGGGTGGGGGAGCAGGACGCACACACGGGGCATGAGCATGGGGTGTGGGGAAAGGGGAGAGACACGGGGCATGAGTGGGTGGTGGGGGAACACGAGGGGGACACGGGGTATGAGCGGGAGGGGGTGGGGGAACACGAGGGAGACATGGGGCATGAGCGGGGAGTGGGGGCAACAGGAGGCACGGGGCATGAGCAGGGTGTGGGGGGAACACGAGGGAGACACAGGGCATGAGTGGGGGTGGGGAGTAAAACGAGGGAGACACGGGGCATGAGCGGGGGTAACACGGGGCATGGGTGGGGGGATGCGGGGAACACGAGGGAAACACGGGGCATGATCAGGGGGGTGGGGGGTGGGGGTACAGGAGGGAGACACCGGACATGACCAGAGTGTGGGGGGGCAACAGGAGACACGGGGCATGAGCTGGGGGTGGGGGGTACACGAGGGAAACACGGGGCATGAGTGGGGGGTGGGGGGGACATGGGAGACACGGAGCATGAGCAGGGTGTTGGGGGACAGGGGAGACACGGGGCATGAGCGGGGGTGGGGAGAATAGGAGAGAGACCCGGGGCATGAGCGGGGGGTGGGGGTAACACAAGGGAGACAGGGCATGAGCGGGGGTGGAGGGGGTAACACAAGGGAGACACGGGCATGAGCAGGGGGTGGTGGGGTAACACAAGGGAGACACAGGGCATGAGCTGGGGGTGGGGGGTAACAGGGGAGACAGGTCATGAGCGGGGGTGGGGGGAACAGGTCACACGGGGCATGAGCGGGAGGTGGGGGGGAACAGGGGAGACACACGTGGCATGAGCGGGGGGGTGGGGGGGAAAGGAGGGAGACACGGGGCATGAGCGGGGGGTAGGGGGAAGGGGAGAGACACACGGGCATGAGCGGGGCGGGGGCGAAGGGGAGAGAGACATGGGGCATGAGCAGGGGTGGGGGGAAGGGGAGGGACATGGGGCATGAGCGGGGCGTGGGTGTAAGGGTTGAGAGACACGGGGCATGAGCGGGGTATGGGGGGAAGGGGAGAGACACACGGGGCATGGGGGGAAGGGGAGAGACACACGGGGCATGAGCAGGGGGTGGGGGGAAGGGGAGAGACAGACGGGGCGTGGGGTGGGGGGAGGGGAGAGACACACGGGGCATGAGCGGGGGGTGGGGGAAAGGAGGGTGACACGGGCATGAGTGGGTAGTGGGGGGGAAGGCGAGAGACACATGGGGCATGAGCGGGAGGTGGGGGGCAGGGGAGAGACACACGGGGTGTGAGCAAGGGGTGGGGGGAAGGGGAGAGAGACACGGGGCATGAGCGGGGGGTGGGGGGAAGGGGAGAGACACACGGGGCATGAGCGGGTTGGTGGGGGGGAAGGGGAGAGACACATGGGGCATGAGTGGGGGGTGGGGGGATGGGGAGAGACACAGGGGGCATGAGCAGGGGGTGGAGGGAAGGGGAGAGAGGTACGTGGCATGAGCGAGAGGTGGGGGAACAGTAAGGAGACACGGGGCATGAGCGGGGGGTGGGGAGAAGGGGAAAGACACACGAGGCCTGAGCGGGGGGTGGGGTGGAAGGGGTGAGACACACGGGGCATGAGCGGGGGTGGGGGAAAGGGGAGAGACACACAGGGCATGAGTGGGGGGAAGGGGAGAGACACACGGGGCATGAGTGAGGGGTGGGGGAGAAGGGGAGAGACACGGGGCATTAGCAGGGGTGGGGGAGAGACACACGGGGAATGAGCAGGGGGGTGGAGGGGAAGGGGCGAGAGACACAGGGCATGAGCGGGGGTGGGGGGAAGGGGAGAGACACACAGGGCATGAGCAGGGGGTGGGGGAAGGGGAGAGAGACACGGGGCATGAGCGGGGTGGAGGAAGGGGAGAGAGACACGGGGCATGAGCGGGGGGTGGGGGGAAGGGGAGAGACACAGGGCATTAGCAGGGGGGTGGGGGGAGAGGAGAGACACATGGGGCATGAGCGGGGGGGTGGGGGGAAAGGAGGGAGACACAGGGCATGAGCAGGGGGTGGGGGGAAGGGGAGAGACACACGGGGCATGAGCAAGTGGTGGGGGAAGGGGAGAGAGACACGGGGCATGAGCGGGGGGTGGGGGGAAGGGGAGAGACACACGGGCATGAGCAGGGGGTGGGGGGAAGGGGAGAGAGACACGGGGCATGAGTGGGGGGGTGGGGGGAACAGTAGGGAGACACGGGGCATGAGCGGGGGGTGGGGGGGAAGGGGAGAGGGACACGGGCATGAGCGGGGGGTGGGTTGAAGGGGAGAGAGACACAGGGCATGATCGGGGGGTAGGGGGGAAGGGGAGAGACACAGGGGGCATGACCGGAGGTGGGGGGAAGGGGAGAGACACACGGGGCATGAACGGGGGGGTGGGGGGAAGGGGAGAGAGACACGGAGCATGAGCGGGGGTGGGGGGAAGGGTCGAGACACGGGGCATGAGCGGGGTGGGTTGGAAGGTGAGAGAGACACGGGGCATGAGTGGGGGGTGGGGGGAAGGGGAGAGACACGAGGGGCATGAGCAGGGGGTGGGGGAAGGGGAGAGAGACACAGGGCATGGGCGGGGGTGGTGGGGAAGGAAGAGACACACGGGGCATGAGCGGGGGGTGGGGGAATGGAGGGAGACACAGGGCATGAGCGGGGAGTGGGGGGGAAGGGGAGAGACACACGGGGCATGCGCAGGTGGTGGGGGAAGGGGAGAGACACACGGGGCATGAGCGGGGGTTGGGGGGAAGGGGAGAGACACACAGGGCATGAGCGGGGTGTCGGGGGAAAGGAGGGAGACACGGGGCATGAGCAGGGGGTGGGGGGAAGGGGAGAGAAACATGGGGCATAAGCGGGGGGTGGGTGGGAAGGGGAGAGTCACATGGGGCCATGGGGCATGAGTGGGGGGTGGGGGGAAGGGGAGAGAGACACAGGGCATGAGCGGGGGAAGGGGAGAGACACACGGGGCATGAGCGGGGGTGGGGGGGGAGGGGAGAGACACATGGGTCATGAGCGGGGGGTGGGGGGAAGGGGAGAGACACGGGGCATGAGCGGGGGGTGGGGGGTAACACAAGGGAGACACAGGGCATGAGCGGGGGTGGGGGGTAACAGGGGAGACAGGCCATGGGAGGGGAGTAAACACAAGGGAGACACAGGGCATGTGCGGGGGTGGGGGGAAGGCGAGAGAAACATGGGGCATAAGCGGGGGGTGGGTGGGAAGGGGAGAGTCACATGGGACCATGGGGCATGAGCGGGGGGTGGGGGGAAGGGGAGAGAGACACGGGGAATGAGCGGGGGGTGGGGGGGAAGGGGAGAGAGACACGAGGCATGAGCGGAGCGGGGGGTGGGGGGAAGGGGAGAGAGACACGGGGCATGAGCGGGGGTGGGGGGAAGGGGAGAGAGACACGGGGCATGAACGGGGGTGGGGGAACAGTAGGGAGACACAGGGCATGAGCGGGGTTGGGGGGAAGGGGAGAGACACACGGGGCATGAGCAGGGGGTGGGGGAAGGGGAGAGACACACAGGGCATGAGCAGGTGGTGGGGGAAGGGGAGAGACACGAGGCATGAGCAGGGGGTGGGGGGAAGGGGAGAGAGACACAGGGCATGAGCGGGGGGTGGGGGAATGGGAGAGACACACAGGGCATGAGCAGGGGGTGGGGGGGAAGGGGAGAGACAGACGGGGCATGAGCGGGGGTTGGGGGGAAGGGGAGAGACACACACGGCATGAGCGGGGGTGGAGGGGAAGGGGAGAGACACACAGGGCATGAGGGGGTGTGGGGGGAAAGGGGAGCGACACACGGGGCATGAGCAGGGGGTGGGGGAAAGGAGGGAGACATGGGGCATGAGCAGGGGGTGGGGGGAAGGGGAGAGAAACATGGGGCATAAGCGGGGGGTTGGTAAGCAAAGGGGAGAGTCACACGGGGCATGAGCGGGGGGTGGGGGGAAGGGGAGAGACACACGGGGCATGAGCAGGGGGTGGGGGGAAGGGGAGAGACACACGGAGCATGAGCGAGTGGGGGTGGGAGAAAGGGGAGAGACACACGGGCATGAGCGGGGCGGGGGCGAAGGGGAGAGAGACATGGGGCATGAGCGGGGGTGGGGGGAAGGGGTAGGACATGGGGCATGAGCGGGGGGTGGGTGTAAGGGTTGAGAGACACGGGGCATGAGCAGGGTATGGGGGGAAGGGGAGAGACACACGGGGCATGGGGGAAGGGGAGAGACACACGGGGCATGAGCAGGGGGTGGGGGGAAGGGGAGAGACAGACGGGGCGTGGGGTGGGGGGAGGGGAGAGACACAAAGGGCATGAGCGGGGGGTGGGGGAAAGGAGGGTGACACGGGCATGAGTGGGTAGTGGGGGGAAGGCGAGAGACACATGGGGCATGTGCGGGAGGTGGGGGGCAGGGGAGAGACACACGGGGTGTGAGCAAGGGGTGGGGGAAGGGGAGAGAGACACGGGGCATGAGCTGGGGGTGGGGGGAAGGGGAGAGACACACGGGGCATGAGCGGGGGGTGGGGGGATGGGGAGAGACACAGGGGGCATGAGCGGGGGGTGGAGGGAAGGGGAGAGAGGTACGTGGCATGAGCGAGAGGTGGGGGAACAGTAAGGAGACACGGGGCATGAGCGGGGGGTGGGGAGAAGGGGAAAGACACACGAGGCCTGAGCGGGGGGTGGGGTGGAAGGGGTGAGACACACGGAGCATGAGCGGGGGTGGGGGAAAGGGGAGAGACACACAGGGCATGAGTGGGGGGAAGGGGAGAGACACACGGGGCATGAGTGAGGGGTGGGGGGGAAGGGGAGAGACACGGGGCATTAGCAGGGGTGGGGGGAGAGACACACGGGGAATGAGCAGGGGGGTGGGGGAAGGGGAGAGAGACACGGGGCATGAGCGGGGGGTGGGGGGAAAGGAGGGAGACACAGGGCATGAGCAGGGGGTGGGGGGCAGGGGAGAGACACACGGGGTGTGAGCAAGGGGTGGGGGAAGGGGAGAGAGACACGGGGCATGAGCTGGGGGTGGGGGGAAGGGGAGAGACACACGGGGCATGAGCGGGGGGTGGGGGGATGGGGAGAGACACAGGGGGCATGAGCGGGGGGTGGAGGGAAGGGGAGAGAGGTACGTGGCATGAGCGAGAGGTGGGGGAACAGTAAGGAGACACGGGGCATGAGCGGGGGGTGGGGAGAAGGGGAAAGACACACGAGGCCTGAGCGGGGGGTGGGGTGGAAGGGGTGAGACACACGGAGCATGAGCGGGGGTGGGGGAAAGGGGAGAGACACACAGGGCATGAGTGGGGGGAAGGGGAGAGACACACGGGGCATGAGTGAGGGGTGGGGGGGAAGGGGAGAGACACGGGGCATTAGCAGGGGTGGGGGGAGAGACACACGGGGAATGAGCAGGGGGGTGGGGGGAAAGGAGGGAGACACGGGGCATGAGCGGGGGGTGGAGGGGAAGGGGCGAGAGACACAGGGCATGAGCGGGGGTGGGGGGAAGGGGAGAGACACACAGGGCATGAGCAGGGGGTGGGGGAAGGGGAGAGAGACACGGGGCATGAGCGGGGGGTGGGGGGAAAGGAGGGAGACACAGGGCATGAGCAGGGGGTGGGGGGGAAGGGGAGAGACACACGGGGCATGAGCAAGGGGTGGGGGAAGGGGAGAGAGACACGGGGCATGAGCGGGGGGTGGGGGGAAGGGGAGAGACACAGGGCATTAGCAGGGGGGTGGGGGGAGAGGAGAGACACATGGGGCATGAGCGGGGGGTGGGGGGAAAGGAGGGAGACACAGGGCATGAGCAGGGGGTGGGGGGAAGGGGAGAGACACACGGGGCATGAGCAAGGGGTGGGGGAAGGGGAGAGAGACACGGGGCATGAGCGGGGGGTGGGGGGAAGGGGAGAGACACACGGGCATGAGCAGGGGGTGGGGGGAAGGGGAGAGAGACACGGGGCATGAGTGGGGGGGTGGGGGGAACAGTAGGGAGACACGGGGCATGAGCGGGGGGTGGGGGGGAAGGGGAGAGAGACACGGGGCATGAGCGGGGGGGTGGGTTGAAGGGGAGAGAGACACAGGGCATGATCGGGGGGTAGAGGGGAAGGGGAGAGACACAGGGGGCATGACCGGAGGTGGGGGGAAGGGTAGAGACACACGGGGCATGAGCGGGGGGTTGGGGGGAAGGGGAGAGAGACACGGAGCATGAGCGGGGGTGGGGGGAAGGGTCGAGACACGGGGCATGAGCGGGGTGGGTTGGAAGGTGAGAGAGACACGGGGCATGAGCAGGGGGTGGGGGAAGGGGAGAGAGACACGGGGCATGGGCGGGGGGTGGTGGGGAAGGGAGAGACACACGGGGCATGAGCGGGGGATGGGGGAAAGGAGGGAGACACAGGGCATGAGCGGGGAGTGGGGGGGAAGGGGAGAGACACACGGGGCATGCGCAGGTGGTGGGGGAAGGGGAGAGACACACGGGGCATGAACATGGGGTGGGGGAAGGGGAGAGAGACACAGGGCATGAGCGGGGGTGGGGGAAGGGGAGAGACACACAGGGCATGAGCGGGGGGTGGGGGGGAAGGGGAGAGACACACGGGGCATGAGCGGGGGTTGGGGGGAAGGGGAGAGACACACAGGGCATGAGCGGGGTGTGGGGGGAAAGGAGGGAGACACGGGGCATGAGCAGGGGGTGGGGGGAAGGGGAGAGAAACATGGGGCATAAGCGGGGGGTGGGTGGGAAGGGGAGAGTCACATGGGGCCATGGGGCATGAGTGGGGGGTGGGGGGAAGGGGAGAGAGACACAGGGCATGAGCGGGGGAAGGGGAGAGACACACGGGGCATGAGCGGGGGTTGGGGGGGAGGGGAGAGACACATGGGTCATGAGCGGGGGGTGGGGGGAAGGGGAGAGACACGGGGCATGAGCGGGGGGTGGGGGGTAACACAAGGGAGACACGGGGCATGAGCAGGGGTGGGGGTAACAGGGGAGACAGGCCATGGGAGGGGAGTAAACACAAGGGAGACACAGGGCATGTGCGGGGGTGGGGGGAAGGCGAGAGAAACATGGGGCATAAGCGGGGGGTGGGTGGGAAGGGGAGATTCACATGGGACCATGGGGCATGAGCGGGGGGTGGGGGGAAGGGGAGAGAGACACGGGGAATGAGCGGGGGTGGGGGGGAAGGGGAGAGAGACACGAGGCATGAGCGGGGGGTGGGGGGAAGGGGAGAGAGACACGGGGCATGAGCGGGGGTGGGGGGAAGGGGAGAGAGACACGGGGCATGAACGGGGGGTGGGGGAACAGTAGGGAGACACAGGGCATGAGCGGGGTTGGGGGGAAGGGGAGAGACACACGGGGCATGAGCAGGGGGTGGGGGAAGGGGAGAGACACACAGGGCATGAGCAGGTGGTGGGGGAAGGGGAGAGACACACGAGGCATGAGCAGGAGGTGGGGGGAAGGGGAGAGAGACACACGGCATGAGCGGGGGGTGGGGGAATGGGAGAGACACACAGGGCATGAGCAGGGGGTGGGGGGAAGGGGAGAGACAGACGGGGCATGAGCGGGGGTTGGGGGGAAGGGGAGAGACACACACGGCATGAGCGGGGGTGGAGGGGAAGGGGAGAGACACACAGGGCATGAGGGGGCGTGGGGGGAAAGGGGAGAGACACACGGGGCATGAGCAGGGGGTGGGGGAAAGGAGGGAGACATGGGGCATGAGCAGGGGGTGGGGGGAAGGGGAGAGAAACATGGGGCATAAGCGGGGGGTTGGTAAGCAAAGGGGAGAGTCACATGGGGCATGAGCGGGGGGTGGGGGGAAAGGGAGACAGAGACACGGGGCATGAGCAGGGGGTGGGGGGGAAGGGGAGAAAGACACGAGCCATGAGCGGGGGTGGGGGGAAGGGGAGAGAGACACGGGGCATGAGCGGGGGTGGGGGAAGGGGAGAGAGACACGGGGCATGAGCGGGGGTGGGGGAACAGTAGGGAGACACAGGGCATGAGCGGGGGGTGGGGGGAAGGGGAAAGAAACACAGGCATGAGCGGGGGTGGGGGAAGGGGAGAGACACACAGGGCATGAGCGGGGGTTGGGGGGAGGGGAGAGACACATGGGTCATGAGCGGGGGGAAGGGGAGAGACACGGGGCATGAGCGGGGGGTGGGGGGTAACACAAGGGAGACACGGGGCATGAGCGGGGGTGGGGGGTAACAGGGGAGACAGGCCATGGGAGGGGAGGTAACACAAGGGAGACACAGGGCATGAGCGGGGGTGGGGGGAAGGGGAGAGAAACATGGGGCATAAGCGGGGGGTGGGTGTGAAGGGGAGAGTCAAATGGGGCCATGGGGCATGAGCGGGGGGTGGGGGGAAGGGGAGAGAGACACGGGGCATGAGCGGGGGGTGGGGGGGAAGGTTAGAGAGACACAAGGCATGAGCGGGGGGTGGGGGGAAGGGGAGAGAGACACGGGGCATGAGCGGGGGTGGGGGGAAGGGGAGAGAGACACAGAGCATGAGCGGGGGGTGGGGGAACAGTAGGGAGACACAGGGCATGAGCGGGGGTGGGGGGAATGGGAGAGACACGGGGCATGAGCGGGGGGTGGGGGGTAACACAAGGGAGACACGGGGCATGAGCGGGGGTGGGGGGTAACAGGGGTGACAGGCCATGGGAGGGGAGGTAACACAAGGGAGACACAGGGCATGAGCGGGGGTGGGGGTAGGGGAGAGAAACATGGGGCATAAGCGGGGGGTGGGTGGGAAGGGGAGAGTCACATGGGGCCATGGGGCATGAGCGGGGGGTGGGGGGAAGGGGAGAGAGACACGGGGCATGAGCGGGGGGAAGGGGGAAGGGGAGAGAGACACGAGGCATGAGCGGGGGGTGGGGGGAAGGGGAGAGAGACACGGGGCATGAGTGGGGGTGGGGGGAAGGGGAGAGAGACACGGGGCATGAGCGGGGGGTGGGGGAACAGTAGGGAGACACAGGGCATGAGTGGGGGTGGGGGGGGAAGGGAGAGAGACACACGGGGCATGAGCAGGGGGTGGGGGAAGGGGAGAGACACACAGGGCATGAGCAGGTGGTGTGGGAAGGGGAGAGACACACGAGGCCTGAGCAGGGGGTGGGGGGAAGGGGAGAGAGACACAGGGCATGAGCGGGGTGGGGGAATGGGAGAGACACACAGGGCATGAGCGGGGGGGTGGGGGAAGGGAGAGACACACGGGCATGAGCGGGGGTTGGGGGGAAGGGGAGAGACACACACGGCAGGAGCGGGGGGTGGAGGGGAAGGGGAGAGACACACAGGGCATGAGGGGGTGTGGGGGGAAAGGGGAGAGACACACGGGGCATGAGCGGGCGGTGGGGGCAAAGGAGGGTGACATGGGGCATGAGCAGGGGGTGGGGGAAGGGGAGAGAAACATGGGGCATAAGCGGGGGGAGGGTGGGAAGGGGAGAGTCACATGGGGCATGAGCGGGGGGTGGGGGGGAAGGGGAGAGAGACACGGGGCATGAGCAGGGGGTGGGGGGGAAGGGGAGAAAGACACGAGCCATGAGCGGGGGGTGGGGGGAAGGGGAGAGAGACACGGGGCATGAGCGGGGGTGGGGGGGAAGGGGAGAGAGACACGGGCATGAGCGGGGGTGGGGGAACAGTAGGGAGACACAGGGCATGAGCGGGGTTGGGGGGAAGGGGAGAGAGACACGGGCATGAGCGGGGGGGTGGTGGGGAAGGGGAGAGACACACGGGGCATGAGCGGGGGTTGGGGAGGGGAGAGACACATGGGTCATGAGCGGGGGGTGGGGTGAAGGGGGAGAGACACGGGGCATGAGGTGGGGTGGGGGGTAACACAAGGGAGACACGGGGCATGAGCGGGGGTGGGGGGTAACAGGGGAGACAGGCCATGGAGGGGAGGTAACACCAGGGAGACACAGGGCATGAGCGGGGGTGGGGGGAAGGGATAGAAACATGGGGCATAAGCGGGGGGTGGGTGGGAAGGGGAGAGTCTCAGGGGCCATGGGCATGAGTAGGGGGTGGGGGCAAGGGAGAGAGACAATGGGAATGAGCGGGGGGTGGGGGAAGGGGAGAGAGACACGAGGCATGAGCGGTGGGTGGGGGGAAGGGGAGAGAGACACAGGCATGAGCGGGGGTGGGGGGAAGGGGAGAGAGACAAGGGGCATGAGCGGGGGGTGGGGGAACAGTAGGGAGACACAGGGCATGAGCGGGGTGGGGGAAGGGGAGAGACACACGGGGCATGAGCAGGTGCTGGGGAAGGGGAGAGACACACAGGGCATGAGCAGGTGGTGGGGGAAGGGGAGAGACAGACGAGGCCATGAGCAGGGGGTGTGGGGAAGGGGAGAGAGACACAGGGCATGAGCGGGGCGCGGGGGAACGGGAGAGACACACAGGGCATGAGCAGGGGGCGGGGGGAAGGGGAGAGACACACGGGGCATGAGCGGGGTTTGGGGGGAAGGGGAGAGACACACACGGCATGAGCGGGGGGGAGGGGAAGGGGAGAGACACACAGGGCATGAGGGGTGTGGGGGGAAAGGGGAGAGACACACGGGGCATGAGCGGGGGTGGGGGGAAAGGAGGGAGACAGGGGGCATGAGCAGGGGGTGGGGGAAGGGGAGAGAACATGGGGCATAAGCGGGGGTGGGTGGGAAGGGGAGAGTCACATGGGGCATGAGCGGGAGGTGGGGGGAAGGGGAGAGAGACACGGGGCATGAGCAGGGGGTGGGGGGGAAGGGGAGAAAGACACGAGCCATGAGCAGGGGTGGGGGGAAGGGGAGAGAGACACGGGCATGAGCGGGGGTGGGGGGAAGGGGAAAGAGACACGGGGCATGAGCGGGGGTGGGGGAACAGTAGGGAGACACAGGGCTTGAGCGGGGGTTGGGGGAAGGGGGAGAGAGACACGGGCATGAGCGGGGGGTGGTGGGGAAGGGGAGAGACCACACGGGGCATGAGCGGGGGTTGGGGGGAGGGGAGAGACACATGGGTCATGAGCGGGGGGTGGGGTGAAGGGGAGAGACACGGGGCATGAGCGTGGGGTGGGGGGTAACACAAGGGAGACACGGGGCATGAGCGGGGGTGGGGGTAACAGGGGAGACAGGCCATGGGAGGGGAGGTAACACCAGGGAGACACAGGGCATGAGCGGGGGTGGGGGGAAGGGATAGAAACATGGGGCATAAGCGGGGGGTGGGTGGTGGGAAGGGGAGAGTCTCATGGGGCCTGGGGCATGAGTGGGGGGTGGGGGCAAGGGGAGAGAGACAATGGGAATGAGCGGGGGGTGGGGGAAGGGGGAGAGAGACACGAGGCATGAGCGGGGGGTGGGGGGAAGGGGAGAGAGACACAGGGGCATGAGCGGGGTGGGGGGAAGGGGAGAGAGACAAGGGCATGAGCGGGGGGTGGGGGAACAGTAGGGAGACACAGGGCATGAGCGGGGGTGGGGGGAAGGGGAGAGACACACGGGGCATGAGCAGGTGCTGGGGGAAGGGGAGAGACACACAGGGCATGAGCAGGTGGTGGGGGAAGGGAGAGACAGACGAGGCATGAGCAGGGGGTGGGGGAAGGGGAGAGAGACACAGGCATGAGCGGGGCGCGGGGGAACGGGAGAGACACACAGGGCATGAGCAGGGGGCGGGGGGAAGGGGAGAGACACACGGGGCATGAGCGGGGTTTGGGGGGAAGGGGGAGAGACACACACGGCATGAGCGGGGGGGGAGGGGAAGGGGAGAGACACACAGGGCATGAGGGGGTGTGGGGGGAAAGGGGAGAGACACACGGGCATGAGCGGGGGTGGGGGGGAAAGGAGGGAGACAGAGGGCATGAGCAGGGGTGGGGGGAAGGGGAGAGAAACATGGGGCATAAGCGGGGGGTGGGTGGGAAGGGGAGAGTGACATGGGGCATGAGCAGGGGGTGGGGGGAAGGGGAGAGAGACACGGGGCCATGAGCAGGGGGTGGGGGAGAAGGGGAGAAAGACACGAGCCATGAGCGGGGGGTGGGGGGAAGGGGAGAGAGACACGGGGCATGAGCGAGGGTGGGGGGAAGGGGAGAGAGACACGGGGCATAGCAGGGGTGGGGGAACAGTAGGGAGACACAGGGCATGAGCGGGGGGTGGTGGGGAAGGGGAGAGAGACATGGGCATGAGCGGGGGGTGGGTGGGAAGGGGAGAGTCACATGGGGCCATGGGGCATGAGCCGGGGGTGGGGGGAAGGGGAGAGAGACACGGGGCATGAGCGGGGGGTGGGGGGGAAGGTTAGAGAGACACGAGGCATGAGCGGGGGGTGGGGGGAAGGGGAGAGAGACACGGGACATGAGCGGGGGTGTGGGGAAGGGGAGAGAGACACGGGGGCATGAGCGGGGGTGGGGGAACAGTAGGGAGACAAGGGGGAATGAGCGGGGGGTGGGGGGGAAGGGGAGAGACACGGGGCATGAGCGGGGGGTGGGGGGTAACACAAGGGAGACACAGGGCATGAGCGGGGGTGGGGGGGTAACAGGGGAGACAGGCCATGGGAGGGGAGGTAACACAAGCGAGACACAGGGCATGAGCGGGCGTGGGGGAAGGGGAGAGAAACATGGGGCATAAGCGGGGGGTGGGTGGGAAGGGGAGAGTCACATGGGGCCATGGGGCATGAGCGCGGGGTGGGGGGAAGGGGAGAGAGACACGAGGCATGAGCGGAGTGTGGGGGAAGGGGAGAGTGACACAGGGCATGAGTGGGGGGTGGGGGGAACAGTAGGGAGACACAGGGCATGAGCGGGGGTGGGGGGAGGGGAGAGATACACGGGGCATGAGCAGGGGGTGGGGGAAGGGGAGAGACACACAGGGCATGAGCAGGTGGTGGGGGAAGGGGAGAGACACACGAGGCATGAGCAGGGGGTGGGGGGGAAGGGGAGAGAGACACAGGGCATGAGCGGGGGGTGGGGGGACGGGCGAGACTCACAGGGCATGAGCGGGGGGTGGGAAGGAAGGGGAGAGACACATGGGGCATGAGCGGGGGTTGGGGGGAAGGGGAGAGACACACACGGCATGAGCGGGGGGTGAGGGGAAGGGGAGAGACACAGGGCATGAGGGGGTGTGGGGGGAAAGGGGAGAGACACACGGGGCATGAGCGGGGGGTGGGGGGAAAGGAGGGAGACATGGGGCATGAGCAGGGGGTGGGGGGAAGGGGAGAGAAACATGGGGGCATAAGCAGGGGGTGGGTGGGAAGGGGAGAGTCACATGGGGCATGAGCGGGGGGTGGGGGGAAGGGGAGAGAGACACGGGGCATGAGCAGGGGGTGGGGGGAAGGGGAGAAAGAAACGAGCCATGAGCGGGGGGTGGGGGGAAGGGGAGAGAGACACGGGGCATGAGCGGGGGTGGGGGGAAGGGGAGAGAGACACGGGGCATGAGCGGGGGTGGGGGCACAGTAGGGAGACACAAGGCATGAGCGGGGGTGGGGGGAAAGGGAGAGAAACACAGGCATGAGCGGGGGGTGGGGGGGAAGGGGAGAGACACACGGGGCATGAGCGGGGGGTGGAGGGAAGGGGAGAGACACGGGGCATGACCGGGGGGTGGGGGGTAACACAAGGGAGACACGGGGCATGAGCGGGGGTGGGGGGTAACAGGGGAGACAGGCCATGGGAAGGGAGGTAACACAAGGGAGACACAGGGCATGAGCGGGGGTGGGGGGAAGGGGAGAGAGACACGGGCATGAGCGGGGGTGGGGGGAAAGGAGGGCGACACGGGCATGAGGGGGGGGTGAGGGGGAAGGGGAGAGGCACACGGGGCATGAGCGGGGGGTGGGGGAAGGGGAGAAGCACACTGGGCATGAGCAGGGGGTGGGGGGAAAGGAGGGAGACACAGGTCATGAGTGGGGGTGGGGGGAAGGGGAGAGACACACGGGGGCCTGAGCGGGGGGTGGGGGGGAAGGGGAGAGACACACAGGGCATGAGCGGGGGGTGGGGGGGAAGGGAGAGGCACACAGGACATGAGCAGGGGGTGGGGGGAAAGGAGGGAGACACAGGTCATGAGTGGGGGGTGGGGGGAAGGGGAGAGAAGAGAAACATGGGGCATGAGCAGGGGGTGGGTGGGAAGGGGAGGACACATGGGGCATGAGCGGGGGGTGGGGGTAAGTTGAGAGAGACACGGAGCATGAGCAGGGGGTGGGGAAAGGGGAGAGAGAAACGGGGAATGAACGGGGGTGTGGGGAAGGGGAGAGAGACACGGGCATGAGCGAGGGGTGGGGGGTAACACGAGGGAGATACGGGGCATGAGCAGGGGGTGGGGGTAACACAAGGGAGACAGGGGCATGAGCGGGGGGTGGGGGTGAAGGGGAGAGACACGGGGCATGAGCGGGGGTTGGGGGGGAGGGGAGAGACACATGGGGCATGAGCGGGGGTGGGGGAAGGGGAGAGACACGGGGCATGAGCGGAGGGTGGGGAGTAACACATGGGAGACACGGGGAATGAGACTGGGTTGGGGGGTAAAAGGGGAGACAGGGCATGGGGTGGGGAGGTAACACAAGGGAGACACAGGGCATGAGCGGAGGGTGGGGGGAAGGGGAGAGAGACACGGGCATGAGCGGAGGGTGGGGGAAAGGAGGGAGACACAGGTATGAGCGGGGGGTGGGGGGAAGGGGAGAGACACGGGGTATGAGCGGGGGGTGGGGGGTAGGGGAGAGACACACGGGGCATGAGCGGGGGGTGGGGGGGAGGGGTGAGACACACGGGACATGAGCGGGGGGTGGGGGGAAGGGGTGAGACACACGGGGCATGAGCAGGGGGTGGGGGGAACAGTAGGGAGACACGGGGCATGAGTGGGGGGTGGGGGGAAGCGGAGAGACACACGGGGCATGAGCGGGGGTGGGGGGAAGGGATGAGACACACAGGGCATGAGCGGGGTGTGGGGGGAAGGGGAGAGACACACGGGGCATGAGCAGGGGGTGGGGAGGTAACAGGGCAGACAGGTAATGAGTTGGGGTGGGGGGAACAGTAGGGAGACACGAGGCATGAGCAGCGGGTGGGGGGGAGTGGAGAGAGACACGGGCATGAGTGGGGGGCCAGTAGGGAGACACGGGACATGACCGGGGGGTGGGGGGAAGGTTAGAGACACACGGGGCATGAGCAGGGGGTGGGGGGAACAGGAGGGAGACACGGGGCATGAGCAGGGGGTGGGGGAAGGGGAGAGACACACGGGGCATGAGCAGGGGGTGGGAGGTAACAGGGGAGACAGGTAATGAGTTGGGGGTGGGGGGAACAGTAGGGAGACACGGGGCATGAGCAGGGGGTGGGGGGGAGTGGAGAGAGACACGGGCATGAGTGGGGGTGGGGGGAACAGTAGGGAGACACGGGACATGACCGGGGGTGGGGGGAAGGGAGAGACACAGGGGCATGAGCGGGGGGTGGGGGGTAACACAAGGGAGACACGGGGCATGAGCGGGGGTAGGGGGTAACAGGGGAGACAGGCCATGGGAGGGGAGGTAACACAAGGGAAACACAGGGCATGAGCGGGGGTGGGGGGAAGGTGAGAGAAACATGGGGCATAAGGGGGGTGGGTGGGAAGGGGAGAGTCACATGGGGCCATGGGGCATGAGCGGGGGGTGGGGGGAAGGGGAGAGAGACACGGGGGAATGAGCAGGGGGTGGGGGGGGAGGGGAGAGAGACATGGGGCATGAGCGGGGGTGGGGGGAAGGGGGAGGGACATGGGGAATGAGCGGGGGTGGGTGTAAGGATTGAGAGACACGGGGCATGAGCGGGGGATGGGGGAAGGGGAGAGACACACGGGGCATGAGCAGGGGGTGGGGGGAAGGGGAGAGACAGACGGGCGTGGGGTGGGGGGAGGGGGAGAGACACACAGGGCATGAGCGGGGGTGGGGGGAAAGGAGGGTGACACGGGCATGAGCGGGTAGTGGGGGGAAGGGGAGAGACACACGGGGCATGAGCGGGAGGTGGGGGGCAGGGGAGAGACACATGGGGTGTGAGCAAGGGGTGGGGAAGGGGAGAGAGACACGGGGCATGAGCGGGGGGTGGGGGGAAGGGGACAGGCACACGGGGCATGAGCGCGGGGTGGGGGGGAAGGGGAGAGATACATGGGGCATCAGCGGGGGGTGGGGGATGGGGAGAGACACAGGGGGCATGAGCGGGGGGTGGAGGGAATGGGGAGAGAGGTACGTGGCATGAGCGAGAGGTGGGGGAACAGTAAGGAGACACGGGGCATGAGCGGGGGGTGGGGAGAAGGGGAAAGACACACGAGGCCTGAGCGGGGGGTGGGGTGGAAGGGGTGAGACACACGGGGCATGAGCGGGGGTGGGGGAAAGGGGAGAGACACACGGGGCATGAGTGGGGGGAAGGGGAGAGACACACGGGGCATGAGTGAGGGGTGGGGGGAAGGGGAGAGACACGGGGCATTAGCAGGGGTGGTGGGGAGAGACACACGGGGAATGAGCAGGGGGGTGGGGGGAAAGGAGGGAGACACGGGGCAAGAGCGGGGGTGAGGGGGAAGGGGCGAGAGACACAGGGCATGAGCGGGGGTGGGGGGAAGGGGAGAGACACACAGGGCATGAGCAGGGGGTGGGGGGAAGGGGAGAGAGACACGGGGCATGAGCGGGGTGGAGGAAGGGGAGAGAGACACGGGGCATGAGCGGGGGGTGGGGGGAAGGGGAGAGACACAGAGCTTTAGCAGGGGGGTGGGGGGAGAGGAGAGACACATGGGGCATGAGCGGGGGGGTGGGGGGAAAGGGAGGGAGACACAGGGCATGAGCAGGGGGTGGGGGGGAAGGGGAGAGACACACGGGGCATGAGCAAGGGGTGGGGGAAGGGGAGAGAGACATGGGGCATGAGCAGGGGGTGGGGGAAGGGGAGAGACACACGGGGCATGAGCAGGGGGTGGGGGGAAGGGGAGAGAGACACGGGGCATGAGTGCGGGGGTGGGGGAACAGTAGGGAGACACAGGGCATGAGCAGGGGGTGGGGGGGAGGGGGAGAGAGACACGGCATGAGCGGGGGGTGGGGGGAAGGGGAGAGAGACACAGGGCATGATCGGGGGGTAGGGGGGAAGGGGAGAGACACAGGGGCATGACCAGGGGTGGGGGGAAGGGGAGAGACACACGGGGCATGAGCGGGGGGTGGGGGGAAGGGGAGAGAGACACGGAGCATGAGCGGGGGTGGGTTGGAAGGGGAGAGAGACACGGGGCATGAGCGGGGTGGGTTGGAAGGGGAGAGAGACACGGGGCATGAGTGGGGGTGGGGGGAAGGGGAGAGACACGAGGGGCATGAGCAGGGGGTGGGGAAGGGAGAGACACACGGGGCATGAGCGGGGGGTGGGGGGAAAGGAGGGAGACACAGGGCATGAGCGGGGAGTGGGGGGAAGGGGAGAGACACACGGGGCATGCGCAGGTGGTGGGGGGAAGGGGAGAGACACACGGGGCATGAGCAGGGGGTGGGGGAAGGGGAGAGAGACACAGGGCATGAGCGGGGGTGGGGGAAGGGGAGAGACACACAGGGCATGAGCGGGGGTGGGGGGGAAGGGGGAGAGACACACGGGGCATGAGCGGGGGTTGGGGGGAAGGGGAGAGACACACAGGGCATGAGCGGGGGGTGGGGGAAAGGAGGGAGACACGGGGCATGAGCAGGGGGTGGGGGGAAGGGGGAGAGAAACATGGGGCATAAGCGGGGGTGGGTGGAAGCGGAGAGTCACATGGGGCCATGGGGCATGAGTGGGGGTGGGGGGAAGGGGAGAGAGACACGGGGCATGAGCGGGGGAAGGGGAGAGACACACAGGGCATGAGCGGGGGTTGGGGGGGGAGGGGAGAGACACATGGTTCATGAGCGGGGGGTGGGGGGAAGGGGAGAGACACGGGGCATGAGCGGGGGGTGGGGGGTAACACAAGGGAGACACGGGGCATGAGCGGGGGTGGGGGGAAGGGGAGAGAAACATGGGGCATAAGCGGGTAGTAGGTGGGAAGGGGAGAGTCACATGGGGCCATAGGGCATGAGCGGGGGGTGGGGGGAAGGGGAGAGAGACACGGGGAATGAGCGGGGGTGGGGGGGAAGGGGAGAGAGACACGAGGCATGAGCGGGGGGTGGGGGGAAGGGAAGAGAGACACGTGGCATGAGCGGGGGTGGGGGGAAGGGGAGAGAGACAGGGGGCATGAGCGGGGGGTGGGGGAACAGTTAGGGAGACACAGGGCATGAGCGGGGGGTGGGGGAACGGGAGAGACACACAGGGCATGAGCAGGGGGTGGGGGGGGAAGGGGAGAGACACACGGGGCATGAGTGGGGGTTGGGGGGAAGGGGAGAGACACACACGGCATGAGCGGGGGTGGAGGGGAAGGGGAGAGACACGGGGCATGAGCGGGGGGTGGGGGTAACACAAGGGAGCCACGGGGCATGAGCGGGGGTGGGGGGTAACAGGGGTGAGAGGCCATGGGAGGGGAGGTAACACAAGGGAGACACAGGGCATGAGCAGGTGGTGGGGGAAGGGGAGAGACACACGAGGCATGAGCAGGGGGTGGGGGGAAGGGGAGAGAGACACAGGGCATGAGCGGGGGGTGGGGGAACGGGAGAGACACACAGGGCATGAGCAGGGGGTGGGGGGGAAGGGGAGAGACACACGGGGCATGAGCGGGGGGTGGGGGAACAGTAGGGAGACACAGGGCATGAGCGGGGGGTGGGGGGAAGGGGAGAGACACGGGGCATGAGCGGGGGGTGGGGGTAACACAAGGGAGCCACGGGGCATGAGCGGGGGTGGGGGGTAACAGGGGTGACAGGCCATGGGAGGGGAGGTAACACAAGGGAGACACAGGGCATGAGCGGGGGTGGGGGGAAGGGGAGAGAAACATGGGGCATAAGCGGGGGGTGGGTGGGAACGGGAGAGTCACATGGGGCCATGGGGCATGAGCGGGGGGTGGGGGGAGGGGAGAGAGACACAGGGCATGAGCGGGGAGTGGGGGGAAGGGGAGAGAGACACGAGGCATGAGCGGGGGGTGGGGGGAAGGGGAGAGAGACACGGGGCATGAGCAGGGGTGGGGGGAAGGGGAGAGAGACACGGGGCATGAGCGGGGGGTGGGGGAACAGTAGGGAGACACAGGGCATGAGCGGGGGTGGGGGGAAGGGGGAGAGACACACGGGGCATGAGCAGGGGGTGGGGGAAGGGGAGAGACACCCAGGGCATGAGCAGGTGGTGGGGGAAGGGGAGAGACACACGAGGCATGAGCAGGGGGTGGGGGGAAGGGGAGAGAGATACAGGGCATGAGCGGGGGGTGGGGGAACGGGAGAGACACACAGGGCATGAGCGGGGGGTGGGGGGGAAGGGGAGAGACACACGGGGCACGAGCGGGGGTTGGGGGGAAGGGGAGAGACACACACGGCATGAGCGGGGGGTGGAGGGGAAGGGGAGAGACACACAGGGCATGAGGGGGTGTGGGGGGAAAGGGGAGAGACACACGGGGCATGAGCGGGGGGTGGGGGGAAAGGAGGGAGACATGGGGCATGAGCAGGGGGTGGGGGGAAGGGGAGAGAAACATGGGGCATAAGCGGGGTGGGTGGGAAGGGGAGAGTCACATGGGGCATGAGCGGGGGGTGGGGGGAAGGGGAGAGAGACACGGGGCATGAGCAGGGGGTGGGGGGGAAGGGGAGAAAGACACGAGCCATGAGCAGGGGGTGGGGGGAAGGGGAGAGAGACACGGGGCATGAGCGGGGGTGGGGGAAGGGGAGAGAGACACCGGGCATGAGCGGGGGTGGGGGAACAGTAGGGAGACACAGGGCATGAGCGGGCTGTGGGGGGAAGGGGAGAGAGACACGGGCATGAGCGGGGGGTGGGGGGGAAGGGGAGAGACACACGGGGCATGAGCGGGGGTTGGGGGGGAGGGGAGAGACACATGGGTCATGAGCGGGGGGTGGGGGGAAGGGGAGAGACACGGGGCATGAGCGGGGGGTGGGGGGTAACACAAGGGAGACACGGGGCATGAGCGGGGGTGGGGGGTAACAGGGGAGACAGGCCATGGGAGGGGAGGTAACACAAGGGAGACACAGGGCATGAGCGGGGGTGGGGAGAAGGGGAGAGAAACATGGGGCATAAGCGGGGGGTGGGTGGGAAGGGGAGAGTCACATGGGGCCATGGGGCATGAGCGGGGGGTGGGGGGAAAGGGAGAGAGACACGGGGAATGAGCGGGGGGTGGAGGGGAAGGGGAGAGAGACACGATGCATGAGCGGGTGGTGGGGGGAAGGGGAGAGAGACACAGGGCATGAGCGGGGGTGGGGGAAGGGGAGAGAGACACGGGGAATGAGCGGGGGGTGGGGGAACAGGAGGGAGACAAAGGGCATTAGCGGGGGTGGGGGGAAGGGGAGAGACACACGGGGCGTGAGCAGGGGGTGGGGGAAGGGGAGAGACACACGAGGCATGAGCAGGCGGTGGGGGGAAGGGGAGAGACACACAGGGCATGAGCAGGTGGTGGGGGAAGGGGAGAGACACACGAGGCATGAGCAGGCGGTGGGGGGAAGGGGAGAGAGACACAGGGCATGAGCGGGGGTGGGGGAACGGGAGAGGCACACAGGGCATGAGCAGGGGGTGGGGGGGAAGGGGAGAGACACACGGGGCATGAGTGGGGTTTGGGGGGAAGGGGAGAGACACACACGGCATGAGCGGGGGTGGAGGGGAAGGGGAGAGACACACAGGGCATGAGGGGGTGTGGGGGGAAAGGGGAGAGACACACGGGGCATGAGCGGGGGGTGGGGGGAAAGGAGGGAGACATGGGGCATGAGCAGGGGGTGGGGGGAAGGGGAGAGAAACATGGGGCATAAGCGGGGGGTGGGTGGGAAGGGGAGAGTCACATGGGGCATGAGCGGGGGGTGGGGGGAAGGGGAGAGAGACACGGGGCATGAGCAGGGGGTGGGGGAGAAGGGGAGAAAGACACGAGCCATGAGCGGGGGGTGGGGGGAAGGGGAGAGAGACACGGGGCATGAGCGGGGGTGGGGGGAAGGGGAGAGAGACACGGGGCATGAGCGGGGGTGGTGGAACAGTAGGGAGACACAGGGCATGAGCGGGGGGTGGGGGGAAGGGGAGAGAGGCACAGGCATGAGCGGGGGGGGGGGGGGAGAGACACACGGGGCATGAGCGGGGGTTGGGGGGAGGGGAGAGACACATGGGTCATGAGCGTGGGGTGGGGGGAAGGGGAGAGACACGGGGCATGAGCGGGGGGTGGGGGGTAACACAAGGGAGACACGGGGCATGAGCGGGGGTGGGGGGTAACAGGGGAGACAGACCATGGGAGGGGAGGTAACACAAGGGAGACACAGGGCATGAGCGGGGCTGGGGGGAAGGGGAGAGAAACATGGGGCATAAGCGGGGGGTGGGTGGGAAGGGGAGAGTCACATGGGGCCATGGGGCATGAGCGGGGGTGGGGGGAAGGGGAGAGAGACACGGGGCATGAGCGGGGGTGGGGGGAAGGGGAGAGAGACACGGGGCATGAGCGGGGGGTGGGGGAACAGTAGGGAGACACAGGGCATGAGCGGGGGGTGGGGGGAACGGGAGAGACACGGGGCATGAGCGGGGGGTGGGGGGTAACACAAGGGAGACACGGGGCATGAGCGGGGGTGGGGGGTAACAGGGGAGACAGGCCATGGGAGGGGAGGTAACACAAGGGAGACACAGGGCATGAGCGGGGGTGGGGGGAAGGGGAGAGACACATGGGGCATAAGCGGGGGGTGGGTGGGAAGGGGAGAGTCACATGGGGCCATGGGGCATGAGCGGGGGGTGGGGGGAAGAGGAGAGAGACATGGGGCATGAGCCGGGGTGGGGGGAAGGGGAGAGAGACACGAGGCATGAGCGGGGTGTGGGGGGAAGGGCAGAGAGACACAGGGCATGAGCGGGGGGTGGGGGAACAGTAGGGAGACACAGGGCATGAGCGGGGGTGGGGGGAAGGGGAGAGACACACGGAGCATGAGCAGGGGGTGGGGGAAGGGGAGAGACACACAGGGCATGAGCAGGTGGTGGGGGAAGGGGAGAGACACACGAGGCATGAGCAGGGGGTGGGGGGAAGGGGAGAGAGACACAGGGCATGAGCGGGGGGTGGGGGAACGGGAGAGACACACAGGGCATGAGCGGGGGGTGGGGGGGAAGGGGAGAGACAAAAGGGGCATGAGCGAGGGTTGGGGGGAAGGGGAGAGACACACACGGCATGAGCGGGGGGTGGAGGGGAAGGGGAGAGACACACAGGGCATGAGGGGGTGTGGGGGGAAAGGGGAGAGACACACGGGGCATGAGCGGGGGTGGGGGGAAAGGAGGGAGACATGGGGCATGAGCAGGGGGTGGGGGGAAGGGGAGAGAAACATGGGGCATAAGCAGGGGGTGGGTGGGAAGAGGAGAGTCACATGGGGCATGAGCGGGGGGTGGGGGGAAGGGGAGAGAGACACAGGGCATGAGCGGGGGTGGGGGAAGGGGAGAGAGACACGGGGAATGAGCGGGGGGTGGGGGAACAGGAGGGAGACACAGGGCATTAGCGGGGGTGGGGGGAAGGGGAGAGACACACGGGGCGTGAGCAGGGGGTGGGGGAAGGGGAGAGACACACGAGGCATGAGCAGGCGGTGGGGGGAAGGGGAGAGACACACAGGGCATGAGCAGGTGGTGGGGGAAGGGGAGAGACACACGAGGCATGAGCAGGCGGTGGGGGGAAGGGGAGAGAGACACAGGGCATGAGCGGGGGTGGGGGAACGGGAGAGGCACACAGGGCATGAGCAGGGGGTGGGGGGGAAGGGGAGAGACACACGGGGCATGAGTGGGGTTTGGGGGGAAGGGGAGAGACACACACGGCATGAGCGGGGGTGGAGGGGAAGGGGAGAGACACACAGGGCATGAGGGGGTGTGGGGGGAAAGGGGAGAGACACACGGGGCATGAGCGGGGGGTGGGGGGAAAGGAGGGAGACATGGGGCATGAGCAGGGGGTGGGGGGAAGGGGAGAGAAACATGGGGCATAAGCGGGGGGTGGGTGGGAAGGGGAGAGTCACATGGGGCATGAGCGGGGGGTGGGGGGAAGGGGAGAGAGACACGGGGCATGAGCAGGGGGTGGGGGAGAAGGGGAGAAAGACACGAGCCATGAGCGGGGGGTGGGGGGAAGGGGAGAGAGACACGGGGCATGAGCGGGGGTGGGGGGAAGGGGAGAGAGACACGGGGCATGAGCGGGGGTGGTGGAACAGTAGGGAGACACAGGGCATGAGCGGGGGGTGGGGGGAAGGGGAGAGAGGCACAGGCATGAGCGGGGGGGGGGGGAAGGGGAGAGACACACGGGGCATGAGCGGGGGTTGGGGGGAGGGGAGAGACACATGGGTCATGAGCGTGGGGTGGGGGGAAGGGGAGAGACACGGGGCATGAGCGGGGGGTGGGGGGTAACACAAGGGAGACACGGGGCATGAGCGGGGGTGGGGGGTAACAGGGGAGACAGACCATGGGAGGGGAGGTAACACAAGGGAGACACAGGGCATGAGCGGGGCTGGGGGGAAGGGGAGAGAAACATGGGGCATAAGCGGGGGGTGGGTGGGAAGGGGAGAGTCACATGGGGCCATGGGGCATGAGCGGGGGGTGGGGGGAAGGGGAGAGAGACACGGGGCATGAGCGGGGGTGGGGGGAAGGGGAGAGAGACACGGGGCATGAGCGGGGGGTGGGGGAACAGTAGGGAGACACAGGGCATGAGCGGGGGGTGGGGGGAACGGGAGAGACACGGGGCATGAGCGGGGGGTGGGGGGTAACACAAGGGAGACACGGGGCATGAGCGGGGGTGGGGGGTAACAGGGGAGACAGGCCATGGGAGGGGAGGTAACACAAGGGAGACACAGGGCATGAGCGCGGGTGGGGGGAAGGGGAGAGACACATGGGGCATAAGCGGGGGGTGGGTGGGAAGGGGAGAGTCACATGGGGCCATGGGGCATGAGCGGGGGGTGGGGGGAAGAGGAGAGAGACATGGGGCATGAGCCGGGGTGGGGGGAAGGGGAGAGAGACACGAGGCATGAGCGGGGTGTGGGGGGAAGGGCAGAGAGACACAGGGCATGAGCGGGGGGTGGGGGATCAGTAGGGAGACACAGGGCATGAGCGGGGGTGGGGGGAAGGGGAGAGACACACGGAGCATGAGCAGGGGGTGGGGGAAGGGGAGAGACACACAGGGCATGAGCAGGTGGTGGGGGAAGGGGAGAGACACACGAGGCATGAGCAGGGGGTGGGGGGAAGGGGAGAGAGACACAGGGCATGAGCGGGGGGTGGGGGAACGGGAGAGACACACAGGGCATGAGCGGGGGGTGGGGGGGAAGGGGAGAGACAAAAGGGGCATGAGCGAGGGTTGGGGGGAAGGGGAGAGACACACACGGCATGAGCGGGGGGTGGAGGGGAAGGGGAGAGACACACAGGGCATGAGGGGGTGTGGGGGGGAAAGGGGAGAGACACACGGGGCATGAGCGGGGGTGGGGGGAAAGGAGGGAGACATGGGGCATGAGCAGGGGGTGGGGGGAAGGGGAGAGAAACATGGGGCATAAGCAGGGGGTGGGTGGGAAGAGGAGAGTCACATGGGGCATGAGCGGGGGGTGGGGGAAGGGGAGAGAGACACGGGGCATGAGCAGGGGGTGGGGGGGAAGGGGAGAAAGACACGAGCCATGAGCGGGGGGTGGGGGAAGTGGAGAGAGACACGGGGCATGAGCGGGAGTGGGGGAAGGGGAGAGAGACACGGGGCATGAGCGGGGGTGGGGGAACAGTAGGGAGACACAG
Organism: Ambystoma mexicanum; assembly: GCF_040938575.1. NCBI lineage: Eukaryota > Metazoa > Chordata > Amphibia > Caudata > Ambystomatidae > Ambystoma > Ambystoma mexicanum. The sequence goes on along the minus strand of NC_090927.1, from coordinate 532,159,922 downwards.
GGCATGAGCGGGGGGTGGGGGGAAGGGAAGAGAAACACGGGCATGAGCGGGGGGTGGGGGGAAGGGGTGAGACACACGGGGCATGAGCGGGGGTTGGGGGGGAGGGGAGAGACACATGGGTCATGAGCGGGGGGTGGGGGGAAGGGGAGAGACACGGGGCATGAGCGGGGGGTGGGGGTAACACAAGGGAGACACGGGGCATGAGCGGGGTGGGGGGTAACAGGGGAGACAGGCCATGGGAGGGGAGGTAACACAAGGGAGACACAGGGCATGAGCGGGGGTTGGGGGAAGGGGAGAGAGACACGGGCATGAGCGGGGGGTGGGGGGAAAGGAGGGAGACACGGGCATGAGCGGGGGGTGAGGGGGAAGGGGAGAGGCACACGGGGCATGAGCGGGGTTTGGGGGGGAAGGGGAGAGGCACACTGGGCATGAGCAGGGGGTGGGGGGAAAGGAGGGAGACACAGGTCATGAGCGGGGGTGGGGGGAAGGGGAGAGACACACGGGGCCTGAGCGGGGGGTGGGGGGGAAGGGGAGAGACACACAGGGCATGAGCGGGGGGTGGGGGGGAAGGGGAGAGGCACACAGGACATGAGCAGGGGGTGGGGGAAAGGAGGGAGACACAGGTCATGAGTGGGGGTGGGGGGAAGGGGAGAGAAGAGAAACACGGGGCATGAGCAGGGGGTGGAGGGAAGGGGAGAGAGACACAGGGCATGAGCGGGGGGGTGGGGGGAAGGGGAGAGACACAAGGGGCATGAACGGGGGTGGGGGAAGGGGAGAGAGACACGAGGCATGAGCGGGGGGTGGGAGGGAAGGGGAGAGAGACACGGGGCATGAGTGTGGGGTGGGGCGGGAGGGGAGAGAGACACGAGGCATGAGCGGGGGGGAAGGGGAAAGAGACACGAGGCATGAGCGGGGGGTGGGGGGAAGGGGAGAGAGACACGGGGCATGATCGGGGGTGGGGGGAAGGGGAGAGAGACATGGGGTATGAGCAGGGGGTGGGGGGAAGGGGAGAGAGACATGGGGCATGATCGGCGGTGGGGGGAAGGGGAGAGAGACACGGGGTATGAGCAGGGGGTGGGGGGAAGGGGAGAGAGACACGGGCATGAGCGGGGGGTGGGGGTGGGGGGGAAGGGGAGAGACACACGGGGCATGAGCGGGGGGTGGGGGGGAAGGGGAGAGAGACACAGGGCATGAGCGGGGGTGGGGAGAAGGGGAGAGAGACACGGGGCACGAGCAGGGGGTGGGGGGAAGGGGAGAGAGACACGGGGCATGAGCAGGGGGTGGGGGAAGGGGAGATAGACACTGGCATGAGCGGGGGGTGGGGGTGGGAGGGAAGGGGAGAGACACACGGGGCATGAGCAGGGGGTGGGGGGAAGGGGAGAGACACACGGGGCATGAGCGGGGGGTGGGGGGTAACACAAGGGAGACACGGGACATGAGCGGGGGGGTGGGGGGTAACACAAGGGAGACACGGGGCATGAGCTGGGGGTGGGGGGTAACACAAGGGAGACACGGGGCATGAGCGGGAGGTGGGGGGTAACAGGGGAGACAGGTCATGAGCGGGGGGTGGGGGGAACAGTAGGGAGACACGGGGCATGAGTGGGGGGTGGGGGGGAAGTGGAGAGAGACACGGGGCATGAGCGGGGGGTGGGGGGAGGGGGGAGACACACGGGGCATGAGCGGGGGTGGGGGAAAGGAGGGAGACACGGTGCATGAGCGGGGGGTGGGGGAGAGGGGAGAGACACACGGGGCATGAGCGGGGGTGGGGGGAAAGGAGGGAGACACGGTGCATGAGCGGGGGGTGGGGGAGAAGGGGAGATACACACGGGGCTTGAGCTGGGGGGTGGGGGGAAGGGGAGAGAGACAAGGGGCATGAGCGGGGGGTGGGGGGAGGGGGATAGATACACGGGGCATGAGCATGGGGTGGGGGGAAGGGGAGAGACACACGGGGCATGAATGGGGGGGGTAGGGGGGAAGGGGAGATACACACGGGGCTTGAGCGGAGGGTGGGGGGAGGGTAGAGACACACGGGAGACACGGGCATGAGCGGGGAGTGGGGGGGAAGGGGAGAGACACAGGGCATGAGCGGGGGGTGTGGGGTAACACAAGGGAGACACCGGACATGAGCGGTGGTTGGAGGGTAAAAGGGAAGACAGGACATGGGTATGGGGTAACACAAGGGAGACACGGGGCATGAGCGGGGGGTGGGGGGTAACACAAGGGAGACACGGGGCATGAGCTGTGGGTGGGGGGTAACACAAGGGAGACACGGGGCATGAGCGGGGGGTGGGGGGTAACAAGGGAGACAGGTCATGAACGGGGGGTGGAGGGAAGTGGAGAGAGACATGGGGCATGAGCGGGGGTGTGGGGGGAACAGTAGGGAGACACGGGACATGAGCGGGGGGTGGGTGGGAAGGGGAGAGACACACGGCGTGAACGGGGGGTGGGGGGGAAGGAGAGAGACACACAGGGCATGAGCGGGGGTGGGGGGGAAGGGGAGAGACACACGGGGCATGAGCGGGGGGTGGGGGGAGGGGAGAGACACACAGGGCATGAGCGGGGGGTGGGGGGAAAGGAGGGAGCCACGGGGTATGATCGGGGGGTGAGGGGGATGCGGAGAGACACACGGGGCATGAGCGGGGGGGGTGGGGGAAGGGGAGCGAGACACGGGGCATGAGCGGGGGGTGGGGGGAAGGGGATAGACACACGGGGCATGAGCGGGGGGTGGGGGAAGGGGAGAGACACACGGGGCATGAGCTGGGGGGTGGGGGGAAGGGGAGAGACACACAGGGCATGAACGGGGGTGGGGGGAACAGTAGGGCGACACGGGGTATGATCAGGGGGTGGGGGGGAAGGCGAGAGACACACAGGGCATGAGCGGGGGGTAGGGGAAGGGGTGAGACACACGGGGCATGAGCAGGGGGTGGGGGGAACAGTAGGGAGACACGGGGCATGAGCGGGGGGTGGGGGGAAGGGGAGAGACACACGGGGCATGAGCGGGGGGTGGGGGGAAGGGGAGAGACACACGGGGCATGAGCGGGGGGTGGGGGGAAGGGGAGAGACACACGGGGTATGAGCAGGGGGTGGGAGGTAACAGAGGAGACAGGTAATGAGTTGGGGGTGGGGGGAACAGTAGGGAGACACGGGGCATGAGCAGGGGGTGGGGGGAGTGGAGAGAGACACGGGCATGAGTGGGGGGTGGGGGGAACAGTAGGGAGACACGGGAAATGACCGGGGGTGGGGGGAAGGGGAGAGACACACGGGGCATGAGAGGGGAGTGGGGGGAACAGTAGGGAGACACGGGGCATGAGCGGGGGGTGGGGGGAAGGGGAGAGACACACGGGGCATGAGCAGTGGGTGGGGGGTAACAGGGGAGACAGGTCATGAGTGGGGGGTGGTGGGAACAGTAATGAGACACAGGACATGAGCGGGGGGTGGGGGGAAGGGGAGAGACACACGGGGCATGAGCGGGGGGTGGGGGGAACAGTAGGGAGACACGGGGCATGAGCTGAGGGTGGGGGGAAGAGGAGAGACACGGGGCATGAACGGAGGGTGGGGGGAAGGGGATAGACACACGGTGCATGAGCAGGGGGTGGGGGGAAAGGGAGAGACACACGGGGCATGAACGGGGTGTGGGGGGAAGGGGAGAGACACACAGGGCATGTACGGGGGAAAGGAGGGAGACACGGACATGAGCGGTGGGTGGGGGGAAGGGGAGAGACACAGGGCATGAGCGGGGGGTGGGGGTAACACAAGAGAGACACGGGGCATGAGCAGGTGGTGGGGGTAACAGGGGAGACAGGGCATGGGTGGGGGGTAACACAAGGGAGACACAGGTCATGAGTGGGGGGTGGGGGGTTAACACAAGGGAGACACAGGGCATGAGCTGGGGGTGGGGGGTAACACAAGGAAAACACAGGGCATGAGCGAGTGGTGGGGGTAACAGGGGAGACAGGTCATGAGCGGAGGGGTGGGGGGAAGGGGAGAGAGACACGGGGCATGAGCGGGGGGTGAGGGGGAAAGGGGATAGACACACGGGGCATATGCGGGGGGTGGGGGGAAGGGGAGAGACACACGGGGCATGAGCGGGGGTGGGGGGAACATTATGGAGACACAGGGTATGAGCCTAGGGTGGGGGGAAGGGGAGAGACACACAGGGCATGAGCGGTGGTGGGGGAAGGGGAGAGACACACAGGGCATGAGCGGGGGGTGGGGGGAAGAGGAGAGAGACACGGGGCATGAGCGGGGGGTAAGGGGGAAGGGGAGAGACACACAGGCCATGAGCGGGGGCGAACGGGAAAGAGAAACGGAGCATGAGCAGGGGGGTGGGAGGAACACACGGATAATCAGCGAGGGGGGGAACATGGGAGACACGGGCCATGAGCGGGGGTGGGGGGAAAAAGAGAGAGACACGAGGGCCTGTGCCTCACCGCCTTTTCGTGGCTGACGCAGCCCACATCTACACTGTGCAGGCAGCAGATCCCGCTCCGATAAACAAAGATGGCGGGCTTCTCTGAAAATAGACGCACTGCACGCTTCACGGCAGCCAATAGAAAAGCACGTCAGATGTCCGCGGACATCACGCAAGCTGCTTACCCAATCACCGTCCTGTCCGCGGAGCGAACAGGGAAGTGTGTCCGCGAAGCGAACACAGATATCACTAATTTTTTCTGACCTACGGTAGCGGCCATGTATTTATGGTTAAGTTGCTAAACCCTTAGGAAGAGCACTTTTTGGGCGATTTATAACTTCACTCCCTGTGGACAAATCCTCCCCAAACTTTGCAAATCAAGCATATGGCCTACTCTGAATTGCTTTGCAAGGTTTGGTGAGGTGTGGTCCAGGGGGGCAAAGTTATAGGGGGGTCACAAAATGTCTTTTTTTCCCATAGACTAAATGGAGGAAACATTTCTGTCGCACTACAGCCCAAACTGCTGGACGGATTTTCACCAAATTTGCGGCAGGAGTGGCGTCTTGGTCCCGAAAGCGTGCTTTGGTGAAAATCCGTCCAGTTCTTTTTAAAAAAAGAACCACAAAGTGGGTCACACTTTCCTGTTCGCTCCACGGACAGGACACCGATTGGCTAATCGGCTTGCGCCTAGTCTGCGTAAACGCGACATTGTTCGCTGATTGGTTGGGGTGAGGCGTGAGGTGCGTCACATTGTTTCGATGCATCTGCCATGCCATATTGGATCGGCGGACAGGGCGGCATGGAAGTGTGCATAAATCCAATTTTTGGGAGTGTGTTGGTGTGTAGGACTGCTTGGAGAGGCTGGGGGAGTAAGAGATGGGTCAAATGCTGTACTTGCTTAGGTGGGAGAAGGCCTTGATGTGTTTGTGATGTCTGCAGTCACCGGGGTTGTCCACGGACATACTAAACACTGGGCGCACTACTGGCTATTTTACTTTAGTATGATGTTGGTTTTGGGTTGTTAGTAGAGCACTGGGTGAAGAGGATATGTATTGAAAAGTTTGTGCATTGGTTGTAATTATTTTTTAGAATGTTAATTGAAATGGATAGGTTTTGCGGTGGATGTATTATGTTTTTGGGTTGTGGTCATTTGGTAGATGTTTGCTTTTATGGGTGTGTTATGCTGCGGTGGTTGTGGCCAGGGCCTAGAGTCTTAGGTGCATGGCCGAAGGGCCCTTTGGCCCTGCACCCAAGACTCTAGGCCCTGGCCACAACCACTGCAGCATAGCACACCCATGCTATCAAAGATTTTGACTGTGGTATGTAGGCTGCTTAGAGGACATGTTTTCAAAAATGTGTGTTCTGATTGGCAGTAGTGTAATAGTGTTTATAGGATAGTGAGATGATGTGTGTTAGTTTGTTTGTTGGATTGTGTTCAGAATGTTGGTATTGAGGACTAGGCATTTTGGGTTGTATTTAATGGTGAGGTGTTCGTTTGCATGGCTGTGTTATGTTGCGGTGTTTGCGAGTCTAATTATTATATACTTACTGTTTCCTTTATTGAGGCTATATGTAGAGTTTTGGTCAGGCCATGCAAGATTGTAGTGTTTGGCAACAAGCGCTGCAGCATAAGATATCCATAGAAGAAAACATTTTGTATTGTGGTCTATGGTCAGGTGTTTACTTGAATAGGTGTGTTCTGCTGTGGTGTTTGTGAGTCCAATCATTATATACTTACTGTTTGACTTTTTGTGGTTGTATCCAGTTTTTTCATGACATGGGTAGTTGGAGCAGACATTTTTTTCCAATCACTGTGATAAAAGAAAAAATCACATGTTAGTGTAGGTAGGTTATTATTAGTATTGCATTGCATAGTAGACATTTCTGTATTTAGTCGACCCTCATAGTCAGTAATTTAGAAGTACTATAGTTCAAACCAGTGTACTGTGCAATTTGCTCAGTTCCTGTGTTTGTTGATTAAATCATTGGGTCTGTGGGAAAAAAATCCATGCTGGATTAAAATAAACCTTTCTACGTTGTGTTACAATATATTTCTTTCATTGATTTCAAAAGGAGGAATTGAAATGGTGTATGGTTTTTGATTTGGAAGTGGTGGTAGTATTGTTGCAATTAGATAGCAGTAGGTGTAATTCTTTTTTGTTTATTTCTATTTCCATTTTAGTGGTATTCATCTATCTGTTGGCTTGTTGCAGATTCTTGGGGCAGTTAGATACCTGTTGGCTTATTCTAACTCTATATTTCTTGTTGGATTTTAGTTGGATTCATTTATCGGTTTATTTGTTACAAAATCTTGGGGCAGTTAGATACCTGTTGGCATATTATAACTGTTTATTTCTTGTTTCATTTTAGTGGTATTCATTTATCTGTTTGCTTGTTGCAGAATCTTGGGGCAGTTAGATACCTGTTGGCGTATTCTAACTGGTCATAATTTTGAAGTTCAAGTTTTGTTTATGTTCATACACAGATTAGTTATTCAATTTTGGTTTTAAGAATATTAAGTAAGCATTTACAAGATTTGATGGTAATCTCTGTTTTAGAGTAATGGTAATATCATTACATTCGAACCATCCACAATTCTTTTTTTTATATATGCAGTGTAGTGACCTGCATCAGTTGTGGCTCCTGTGTGGTAGATTATACCTATTGTTTTGAAGGTTTTCTTACCAAGTGATACTTGACCATGTGTGAATCCAGTCAGCTTGCAGTTTTTTTTGGTACCATCTGCATTATAACGTAAAAGCATTTCTATTACATATTTACTATGTGTCTGTATTTGTAAGGTGGAACGATTATCGAAATTGAAGGTAGTACATACTCTGCCATTTTTTGCATTTTGCACAAGTTGCTGAAATGGAATGGATTCACAGTTAGGTATGGATACATACACGAAGCGTTCATTGGGAACTTCTTTTTGTACACGATGCCTGCAAAGAGTGCATTTATGTTTCCACATGTATGAAATCTGGAAGATTTCATTTATAGGTATGTTATTGTTTTCCCGTACTTGTAGTAAGTACATTAAACATTCTTGTGGATCTTCTTGTGAGTTTATAGTGAATTTGACCATACCAGCACAGTAGTCCAATTCCTGCCTTATTCCAGAAACACTGTGAGGCCGATTCATGGAATAAATGTGTGCCGAAAATCTCTGCGCAAGTGCGGAAGTCCGTGCGCGTGTAAATCCTGGGATGTGCGCTAAAATCCTGGGTGGCGCACGCGGGCGCACACGTCATATCAAACGGCATGCGCTACGCACACAGCGAAAGCGCACATAGCGCGGCGCACACAACAAAAGTGGGCGGAACAGTGGGCGTAACACGCGGAATGGGGAACAACGCGTGAAAAAGAAGGTGTAACTGGGGAAGTTCTGCAGGGAACTACACGGAACGCCCACACGCACACAAACAACCCGTTATTCATGGATTCGAATACGGGAAACCCGCGCACGGCAAAAGACACGCATAGGTGTCAACGCGTCCGCCACACGAAGGCAGGCGGAAGTGTCCCACGCACAGTATAAAAGTACGCGCAAACAAACACGTATATACAGCTACGATGAATGCCCCATTTGTCGCAGCACTGATCGTGGGACACCGCAAGAGGAGGAGAATAGCCAGGGCATGCATTTTTTCACCCCGGACAAGCCTTTTTGGGATGCCTGATGACCAGGTCTATGGCAGGTATAGGTTTCCACCTCATATCATCCTAGACCCGGTCAGGGAGTGGGAAGATGACCTTACATCCCCCACCCTCTGCTCCCAAGCATTGAGCCCCTTGGAGAAGGTGCTCAATGTCCTGCATTTTTTGGCCACTGGGTCATTTCAGCGGACTACTGTCATAGTGTGAGGGGTCTCACAGGCCACGCAATCACGTTGCCCACACCAGGTCTTGGCAATCATGACAGTGCGCCCCTCAGTCCGCAGGCACATATACATGCCCAGAACACCCGCAGAAAGGCAGGCCATTGTCCAAGACTTTTACAGGGTGGCACACTTCCACAAAGTGCTTGGTGCCACAGATTTCACCCATGTGGCCCTACGTCCACCTAGGGCCACTGAGCACATCTTCCGAAACCGCAAGCACTGGCATTCCATCAACGTGCAGGTGGTATGCGATGCAAAGGGAATCATCACCTCTGTCTATGCAAACTACCCTGGCTCCACCCATGACAGTTTCATATACAGAATGTCCACCCTGAGCCGGGCCCTGGAAGCTGGGCAGCATGGTGACAGATGGCTCCTAGGTGAGTACCAATGCCTGTGCACATGCATGCATGTCACACACACACACAAATACACAAACCCCAATAATCACCTCTCCAGGGGACAGTGCCTACCCTCAGAGCAACCACATGATGACGCCAATCCGGAACCCCACCACACCACCCCAGGTAAGATACAACGCGGCCCATATTGCAACCAGTGCCATAGTGGAGCGCACATTCGGAGTGCTCAAGTCACGCTTCCACTCCCTTGACCGCTCTGGCGGGCAGCTACTCTATGCACCCCCAGTAGTGTGCAGGATCATTGTGGCAGCATGTGTCCTGCACAATGTTGCAACACGGCAGGGTGTACCGGTGGACATGGTGGTGCCCCCATATCCCCAACCACAGGCACAGGCGCTACCCATGGGAGGGGACAGGGCACGTGGCGTGGAAGCCCGGACCCAGCTTGTGGCCACATTTTTCACCTAAGCTCCCACCCCTGCGGAGTGCACACAGGCCTGGCACATACCAGGTGACATTCGATGATGACAAAGAGAAAGTCAACTGTCACAACCTTACCACCCTGAGAATATTGCCATGGAAATGCCACATTGTGTGCATCCCTAGCTACTTAAACATAAGAAATCCTGTGTGACCAAAAGGCACACATGCAAGGTGTGAATCACACAGACCTGCAAAACAGGCCATGACTATCACTGGTATGTCACCCAAACCCTCCCAAACCACAACATGACATGGCAAGCAATAGCTATACACCAACACAGTACCAATAAGGTACACATTGACATGTGAAAAATGTAAAGTGGCATCAGACAATGATGCCTGACGTGGAATCAGATGAAATGATTGACCAACAACCTCCCACCCAAAAGAAGTCCTACCCAAATGCATTCCAACAGTTGTAGTTGTAACATAACAGTGAATGCCTGTCTACATGCACATTGTGCATTGCAAAATCAACAATGCAGCTTCTGTGTGCCATGTCCACCTCCTGCAACACACTGCTCAGCGCACAGCATAGTGAACAGCCATTGTGTGTGACGTACACCCTGAGCATCACATCTAAGCGACAAACTACATCAAAAAGCAAATTACGCATGTACAGGATCCACAATTGGTCATAGATCATGTGCTGCAGGGACACAGTGGCCAATAGAAGGCAAACAGAGTGTACATGTGGACATGGAAGGGTGGTTGGACATGTAGTGGATCATAGTGCGAGTGTGTGGGTCAGTAGGGACATGCACTCAATATATGCATGTGCAATCAAGTGACCATCAGTTTCCTCTGCACATCACATGTGAACATTCACCATGTGTACACCCCAGCATGTCAAGCCACAACTATTCCCTCACACCTGAAAGGTAAACACAACACCGGAACAGGCATTGATCAGCAGAATACATCATGTACATAGGATACCGCAATTACAATGTCAGGGTGCGCATCACACTGTAGGGTAAGGCAACTGTGGAGGACACATCCCTGCCACAGTCGGGAGTCGGACGTCCAGCAGGGGTGGCCACCTCAACAACTGCACCCCAGCCGGAGGAGGATGTGCAGGCAGCAAGAGCCAGGGCACAGGGACAGCAGCAGCAGCAGCAGCAACAAGGTGGGAGCCATGATGGCTCGGGGCCTTCATCATCCGAGGAGCAGGCATCGGCCAGAGGGCAGGAGGACCCAGGATTACAAATGTCTTCCGTGTGGCAGCGGTTGGGCCAGGCCATAGGTGCGGAGCGGCGGCGGGCGGAAGAGGTATGGCTCACAATCGTCCGGGCGGAGAACTCCATGCGGAGGGCACTGAGGCAGGCCGAGTGACTCGAAGCAATTCGCAGGGAGTTGGAGGTCAACATGGCATTGTCCCTGCGAACCCTCGGGGCCATGGAAGAGGACCACCTCCAGGACATTGAGCAGGAGTTCGATGATGCCCTGGCCCGGGAAATCGGGAAGTGAGCCGCCGGACTAGCCCGCCGCCATTGTTTATAGTTTGTAGTTTTAGGTTTCCATTATCTTTTTCATTCATTTGGGGCGCTTGGACTATGCCCCGCCTTTTTGTATATAGTTCTTTATTAGGTAGTTTTTTTGCTAGGTTTCATTTAATTAGTTGGGCTCATGGACCCTGGATTACTTCTTTGTACATAGTTGAACAGTGGATTTATCTATTATTTTTCTCACCATGGAGCAATGGATTTTACTGTTTCTGTTTCCTTTGGATTTGATTTGGTGGCCGGAGACTTTGGACACATTTTCATTTCGATTTATTTGGATTCAGACTTCATGTTTTTCTTTTTGTGTTTTGGACATGCTGCATTTCATCTTTTTTTCAAACATTTTTTTCATGTTTTCATTTGATTACATTCTTTCTGTGTTCAATGCATTTTGGTTTATTACTTTGATGTGTGGTATTCTCTCATTGTTTCATGCATGTCACGGTGTAGGCTTTCACAATCACCAGCACCCATTGTGTGTGTGTGACAGACATGTGTTGATGTACATTCTTGCCATTTGGGTTGTATCATGTAATGGGCATTTCAATGTGGGGTGGATGGGATACTTGGTTAGGTCTTTGCACAGGGGTGGCGTGCGGTTGGATTTGGGAGGCCATGAGGCCCATGATTGTGGATCATGATGACATGTTGGGGGGACATGAGTCGGGCCTGCTGGCAGGTGCCTGTAAATGCTGGGTGGGTGGGGGTGCTGGGGGACATGAGTCGGGGCCTGCTGGCAGGTGCCCGTCAATGCTGGGTGGGTGGGGGTGCTGGGGGACATGAGTCAGGGCCTGAGCCTCACTGGTGGGGGGTGGGGGTGCTGGGGGACATGCGTCAGGGCCTGAGGCTCACTGCTGGGTGGGTGGGGGTGCTGGGGGACATGAGTCGGGGCCTGAGCCTCACTGCTGAGGGTTGGGGGTGCTTGAGGACATGAGTCAGGGCCTGAGGCTCACTGCTGGGTGGGTGGGGGTTCTGGGGGACATGACTCAGGGCCTGAGCCTCACTGCTGGGGGGTGAGGGTGCTGGGGGACATGAGTCAGGGCCTGAGGCCCACTGCTGGGTGGGTGGGGTGCTCGGGGACATGAGTCGGGGCCTGAGCCTCACTGCTGGGTGGGTGGGGGTGCTGGGGGACATGAGTCGGGCCTGAGCCTCACTGCTGGGGGGTGGGGGTGCTGGGGGACATGAGACAGGGCCTGAGGCTCACTGCTGGGTGACTGGGGGGTGCTGGGGGACATGAGTCAGGGCCTGAGGCTCACTGCTGGGTGGGTGGGGATGCTGGGGGACATGAGTCAGGGCCTGAGGCTCACTGCTGGGTGACTGGGGGTGCTGGGGGACATGAGTCAGGGACTGAGGCTCACTGCTGGGTGGGTGGGGGTGCTGGGGGACATGAGTCGGGGCCTGAGCCTCACTTCTGGGGGGTGGGGGTGCTGGGGGACATGAGTTGGGGCCTGCTGGCAGGTGCCTGTCAATGCTGGGTGGGTGCGGGTGCTGGGGGACATCAGTCGGGGCCAGCTGGCAGGTGCCCGTCAATGCTGGGTGGGTGGGGGTGCTGGGGGACATGAGTCGGGGCCTGAGCCTCACTGCTGGGGGTGGGGGTGCTGGGGGACATGAGTCAGGGCCTGAGGCTCACTGCTGGGTGGGTGGGGGTGCTGGGGGACATGAGTCGGGGTCTGAGCCTCACTGCTGGGGGGTGGGGGTGCTGGGGGACATGAGTCAGGGCCTGAGGCTGACTGCTGGGTGGGTGGGCGTGCTGGGGAACATGAGTCAGGGCCTGAGGCTCACTGCTTGGTGACTGGGGGTACTGGGGGACATGAGTCAGGGCCTGAGGCTCACTGCTGGGTGGGTGGGGGTGCTGGAGGACATGAGTCAGGACCTGAGTCTCACTGCTGGGGGGTGGGGGTGCTGGGGGACATGAGTCAGGGCCTGGGGCTCACTGCTGGGTGACCGGGGGTGCTGGGGGACATGAGTCAGGGCCTGAGGCTCACTGCTGGGTGGGTGGGGGTGCTGAGGGACATGAGTCAGGGCCTGAAGCTCACTGCTGGGGGTGACTGGGGGTGCTGGGGGACATGAATCAGGGCCTGAGGCTCACTGCTGGGGGGTGGGGGTGCTGGGGGACATGATTCGGGGCCTGAGCCTCACTGGTGGGGGGTGGGGGTGCTGGGGGACATGAGTCAGGGCCTGAGGCTCACTGCTGGGTGGGTGGGGGTGCTGGGGGACATGAGTCGGGGCCTGAGCCTCACTGCTGGGGGTTGGGGGTGCTGGAGGACATGATTCAGGGCCTGAGGCTCACTGCTGGGTGGGTGGGGGTGCTGGGGGACATGAGTCGGGGCCTGAGCCTCACTGCAGGGGAATGGGGGTGCTGGGGGACATGAGTCAGGGCTTGAGGCTCACTGCTGGGTGGGTGGGGGTGCTGGGGGACATGAGTCAGGGCCCGAGCCTCACTGCTGGGGGTGGGGGTGCTGGGGGACATGAGTCGGGGCCTGAGCCTCACTGATGGGGGGTGGGGGTGCTGGGGGACATGAGTCAGGGCCTGAGGCTCACTGCTGGGTGGGTGGGGGTGCTGGGGGACATGAGTCGGGGCCTGAGCCTCACTGCTGGGGGGTGGGGGTGCTGGGGAACATGAGTCAGCGTCTGAGGCTCACTGCTTGGTGACTGGGTTTATTGGGGGACATGAGTCAGGGCCTGAGGCTCACTGCTGGGTGGGTGGGGGTGCTGGGGGACATGAGTCGGGGCCTGAGCCTCACTGGTGGGGGGTGGGGGTGCTGGGGGACATGAGTCAGGGCCTGAGGCTCACTGCTGGGTGGGTGGGGGTGCTGGGGGACATGAGTCGGGGCCTGAGCCTCACTGCTCAGGGTTGGGGGTGCTGGAGGACATGAGTCAGGGCCTGAGGCTCACTGCTGGGTGGGTGGGGGTTCTGGGGGACATGACTCGGGGCCTGAGCCTCACTGCTGGGGGGTGAGGGTGCTGGGGGACATGAGTCAGGGCCTGAGGCTCACTGGTGGGGGTGGGGGTGCTGGGGGACATGAGTCAGGGCCTGAGGCTCACTGCTGGGTGGGTGGGGGTGCTGGGGGACATGAGTCGGGGCCTGAGCCTCACTGTTGAGGGTTGGGGGTGCTGGAGGAAATGAGTCAGGGCCTGAGGCTCACTGCTGGGTGGGTGGGGGTTCTGGGGGACATGACTCGGGGCCTGAGCCTCACTGCTGGGGGGTGAGGGTGCTGGGGGACATGAGTCAGGGCCTGAGGCTCACTGCTGGGTGGGTGGGTTGCTGGGGGACATGAGTCAGGGACTGAGGCTCACTTCTGGGTGGGTGGGGGTGCTGGGGGACATGAGTCGGGGCCTGAGCCTCACTTCTGGGGGGTGGGGGTGCTGGGGGACATGAGTCAGGGCCTGAGGCTCACTGCTGGGTGACTGGGGGTGCTGGGGGACATGAGTCGGGGCCTGAGCCTCACTGCTCAGGGTTGGGGGTGAGGGAGGACATGAGTCAGGGCCTGAGGCTCACTGCTGGGTGGGTGGGGGTTCTGGGGGACATGACTCGGGGCCTGAGCCTCACTGCTGGGGGGTGAGGGTGCTGGGGGACATGAGTCAGGGCCTGAGGCTCACTGGTGGGGGTGGGGGTGCTGGGGGACATGAGTCAGGGCCTGAGGCTCACTGCTGGGTGGGTGGGGGTGCTGGGGGACATGAGTCGGGGCCTGAGCCTCACTGTTGAGGGTTGGGGGTGCTGGAGGACATGAGTCAGGGCCTGAGGCTCACTGCTGGGTGGGTGGGGGTTCTGGGGGACATGACTCGGGGCCTGAGCCTCACTGCTGGGGGGTGAGGGTGCTGGGGGACATGAGTCAGGGCCTGAGGCTCACTGCTGGGTGGGTGGGTTGCTGGGGGACATGAGTCAGGGACTGAGGCTCACTTCTGGGTGGGTGGGGGTGCTGGGGGACATGAGTCGGGGCCTGAGCCTCACTTCTGGGGGGTGGGGGTGCTGGGGGACATGAGTCAGGGCCTGAGGCTCACTGCTGGGTGACTGGGGGTGCTGGGGGACATGAGTCAGGGACTGAGGCTCACTGCTGGGTGGGTGGGAGTGCTGGGGGACATGAGTCGGGGCCTGAGCCTCACTTCTGGGGGGTGGGGGTGCTGGGGGACATGAGTTGGGGCCTGCTGGCAGGTGCCTGTCAATGCTGGGTGGGTGCGGGTGCTGGGGGACATCAGTCGGGGCCAGCTGGCAGGTGCCCGTCAATGCTGGGTGGGTGGGGGTGCTGGGGGACATGAGTCGGGGCATGAGCCTCACTGCTGGGGGGTGGGGGTGCTGGGGGACATGAGTCAGGGCCTGAGGCTCACTGCTGGGTGGGTGGGGGTGCTGGGGAACATGAGTCAGGGCCTGAGGCTCACTGCTTGGTGACTGGGGGTACTGGGGGACATGAGTCAGGGCCTGAGGCTCACTGCTGGGTGGGTGGGGGTGCTGGAGGACATGAGTCAGGACCTGAGCCTCACTGCTGGGGGGTGGGGGTGCTGGGGGACATGAGTCAGGGCCTGGGGCTCACTGCTTGGTGACCGGGGGTGCTGGGGGACATGAGTCAGGGCCTGAGGCTCACTGCTGGGTGGGTGGGGGTGCTGAGGGACATGAGTCAGGGCCTGAGGCTCACTGCTGGGGGTGACTGGGGGTGCTGGGGGACATGAATCAGGGCCTGAGGCTCACTGCTGGGGGGTGGGGGTGCTGGGGGACATGAGTCGGGGCCTGAGCCTCACTGGTGGGGGGTGGGGGTGCTGGGGGACATGAGTCAGGGCCTGAGGCTCACTGCTGGGTGGGTGGGGGTGCTGGGGGACATGAGTCGGGGCCTGAGCCTCACTGCTGGGGGTTGGGGGTGCTGGAGGACATGATTCAGGGCCTGAGGCTCACTGCTGGGTGGGTGGGGGTGCTGGGGGACATGAGTCGGGGCCTGAGCCTCACTGCTGGGGGGTGGGGGTGCTGGGGGACATGAGTCAGGGCCTGAGGCTCACTGCTGGGTGGGTGGGGGTGCTGGGGGACATGAGTCGGGGCCCGAGCCTCACTGCTGGGGGTGGGGGTGCTGGGGGACATGAGTCGGGGCCTGAGCCTCACTGATGGGGGGTGGGGGTGCTGGGGGACATGAGTCAGGGCCTGAGGCTCACTGCTGGGTGGGTGGGGGTGCTGGGGGACATGAGTCGGGGCCTGAGCCTCACTGCTGGGGGGTGGGGGTGCTGGGGGACATGAGTCAGGGCCTGAGGCTCACTGCTGGGTGGGTGGGGGTGCTGGGGGACATGAGTCGGGGCCTGAGCCTCACTGCTCAGGGTTGGGGGTGCTGGAGGACATGAGTCAGGGCCTGAGGCTCACTGCTGGGTGGGTGGGGGTTCTGGGGGACATGACTCGGGGCCTGAGCCTCACTGCTGGGGGGTGAGGGTGCTGGGGGACATGAGTCAGGGCCTGAGGCTCACTGGTGGGGGGTGGTGGTGCTGGGGGACATGAGTCAGGGCCTGAGGCTCACTGCTGGGTGGGTGGGGGTGCTGGGGGACATGAGTCGGGGCCTGAGCCTCACTGCTGAGGGTTGGGGGTGCTGGAGGACATGAGTCAGGGCCTGAGGCTCACTGCTGGGTGGGTGGGGGTTCTGGGGGACATGACTCGGGGCCTGAGCCTCACTGCTGGGGGGTGAGGGTGCTGGGGGACATGAGTCAGGGCCTGAGGCTCACTGCTGGGTGGGTGGGGTGCTCGGGGACATGAGTCGGGGCCTGAGCCTCACTGCTGGGGGTGGGGGTGCTGGGGGATATGAGTTGGGGCCTGAGCCTCACTGCTGGGGGGTGGGGGTGCTGGGGGACATGAGTCAGGGCCTGATGCTCACTGCTGGGGGGTGGGGGTGCTGGGGAACATGAGTCAGGGCCTGAGGCTCACTGCTTGGTGACTGGGTGTACTGGGGGACATGAGTCAGGGCCTGAGGCTCACTGCTGGGTGGGTGGGGATGCTGGGGGACATGAGTCAGGGCCTGAGGCTCACTGCTGGGTGACTGGGGGTGCTGGGGGACATGAGTCAGGGACTGAGGCTCACTGCTGGGTGGGTGGGGGTGCTGGGGGACATGAGTCGGGGCCTGAGCCTCACTGCTGGGGGGTGGGGGTGCTGGGGGACATGAGTTGGGGCCTGCTGGCAGGTGCCTGTCAATGCTGGGTGGGTGCGGGTGCTGGGGGACATCAGTCAGGGCCAGCTGGCAGGTGCCTGTCAATGCTGGGTGGGTGGGGGTGCTGGGGGACATGAGTCGGGGCCTGAGCCTCACTGCTGGGGGGTGGGGGTGCTGGGCGACATGAGCCAGGGCCTGAGGCTCACTGCTGAGTGGGTGGGGGTGCTGGAGGACATGAGTCGGGGTCTGAGCCTCACTGCTGGGGGGTGGGGGTGCTGGGGGACATGAGTCAGGGCCTGAGGCTCACTGCTGGGTGGGTGGGCGTGCTGGGGAACATGAGTCAGGGCCTGAGGCTCACTGCTTGGTGACTGGGGGTACTGGGGGACATGTGTCAGGGCCTGAGGCTCACTGCTGGGTGGGTGGGGGTGCTGGGGGACATGAGTCAGGACCTGAGCCTCACTGCTGGGGGGTGGGCGTGCTGGGGGACATGAGTCAGGGCCTGGGGCTCACTGCTGGGTGACTGGTGGTGCTGGGGGACTTGAATCAGGACCTGAGGCTCACTGCTGGTGGGTGGGGGTGCTGGGGGACATGAGTCGGGGCCTGAGCCTCACTGGTGGGGGGTGGGGGTGCTGGGGGACATGAGTCAGGGCCTGAGGCTCACTGCTGGGTGGGTGGGGGTGCTGGGGGACATGAGTCGGGGCCTAAGCCTCACTGCTGGGGTTTGGGGGTGCTGGAGGACATGATTCGGGGCCTGAGGCTCACTGCTGGGTGGGTGGGGATGCTGGGGGACATGAGTCGGGGCCTGAGCCTCACTGCTGGGGGGTGGGGGTGCTGGGGGACATGAGTCAGGGCCTGAGGCTCACTGCTGGGTGGGTGGGGATGCTGGGGGCCATGAGTTGGGGCCTGAGCCTCACTGCTGGGGGTGGGGGTGCTGGGGGACATGAGTCGGGGCCTGAGCCTCACTGATGGGGGGTGGGGTGCTGGGGGACATGAGTCAGGGCCTGAGGCTCACTGCTGGGTGGGTGGGGGTGCTGGGGGACATGAGTCGGGGCCTGAGGCTCACTGCTGGGTGGGTGGGGATGCTGGGGGACATGAGTCAGGGCCAGAGGCTCAGTGCTGGGTGACTGGGAGTGCTGGGGGACATGAGTCAGGGACTGAGGCTCACTGCTGGGTGGGTGGGGGTGCTGGGGGACATGAGTCGGGGCCTGAGCCTCACTGCTGGGGGTTGGGGGTGCTGGAGGACATGATTCAGGGCCTGAGGCTCACTGCTGGGTGGGTGGGGATGCTGGGGGACATGAGTCGGGGCCTGAGCCTCACTGCTGGGGGGTGGGGGTGCAGGGGGACATGAGTCAGGGCCTGAGGCTCACTGCTGGGTGGGTGGGGGTGCTGGGGGACATGAGTCGGGGCCTGAGCCTCACTGCTGGGGGTGGGGGTGCTGGGGGACATGAGTCGGGGCCTGAGGCTCACTGATGGGGGGTGGGAGTGCTGGGGGACATGAGTCAAGGCCTGAGGCTCACTGCTGGGTGGGTGGGGGTGTTGGGGGACATGAGTCGGGGCCTGAGGCTCACTGCTGGGTGGGTGGAGATGCTGGGGGACATGAGTCAGGGCCTGAGGCTCACTGCTGGGTGACTGGGGGTGCAGGGGGACATGAGTCAGGGACTGAGGCTCACTGCTGGGCGGGTGGGGGTGCTGGGGGACATGAGTCGGGGCCTGAGCCTCACTGCTGGGGGGTGGGGGTGCTGGGGGACATGAGTTGGGGCCTGTTGGCAGGTGCCTGTCAATGCTGGGTGGGTGGGGGTGCTGGGGGACATCAGTCGGGGCCTGCTGGCAGGTGCCCTTCAATGCTGGGTGGGTGGGGGTGCTGGAGGACATGAGTTGGGGCCTGAGCCTCACTGCTGGGGGGTGGGGGTGCTGGGGGACATGAGTCAGGGCCTGAGGCTCACTGCAAGGTTGGTGGGGGTGCTGGGGGACATGAGTCGGGGTCTGAGCCTCACTGCTGGGGGGTAGGGGTGCTGGGGGACATGAGTCAGGGCCTGAGGCTCACTGCTGGGTGGGTGGGCGTGCTGGGGGACATGAGTCAGGGCCTGAGGCTCACTGCTGGGTGGGTGGGGGTGCTGGGGGACATGAGTCGGGACCTGAGCCTCACTGCTGGGGGGTGGGGGTGCTGGGGGACATGAGTCAGGGCCTGGGGCTCACCGCTGGGTGACTGGGGGGTGGTGGGGGACATGAGTCAGGGCCTGAGGCTCACTGCTGGGGGTGGGGGTGCTGGGGGACATGAGTCGGGGCCTGAGCCTCACTGCTGGGGGGTGGGGGTGGGGTGCTGGGGGACATTAGTTGGGGCCTGCTGGCAGGTGCCCGTCAATGCTGGGTGGGTTGGGGTGCTGGCGGACATCAGTCGGGGCCTGAGCCTCACTGCTGGGGGTTGGGGGTGCTGGGGGACATGAGTCAGGGCCTGAGGCTCACTGCTGGGTGGGTGGGGGTGCTGGGAGACATGAGTCGGGGTCTGAGCCTCACTGCTGGGGGGTGGGGGTGCTGGGGGACATGAGTCAGGGCCTGAGGCTCACTGCTGGGTGAGTGGGGGTGCTGGGGGACATGAGTCAGTGCCTGAGGCTCACTGCTGGGTGGGTGGGGGTGCTCAGGGACATGAGTCGGGCCTGAACCTAACTGCTGGGGGGTGGGGGTGCTGGGGGACATGAGTCAGGGCCTGGGGCTCACTGCTGGGTGACTGGGGCTGCTGGGGGACATGAGTCAGGGCCTGAGGCTCACTGCTGGGTGGGTGGGGGTGCTGGGGGACATGAGTCAGGGCCTGAGGCTCACTGCTGGGTGACTGGGTGTGCTGGGGGACATGAGTCGGGGCCTGAGCCTCACTGCTGGGGGGTGGGGGTGCTGGGGGACATGAGTCAGGGCCTGCTGGCAGGTGCCCGTCAATGCTGGGTGGGTGGGGGTGCTGGGGGACATGAGTCGGCGCCTGCTGGCAGGTGCCCGTCAAGGCTGGGTTGGTGGGGGTACTGGGGGACATGAGTCGGGGCCGGAGCCTCACTGCTGGGGGGTGAGGGTGCTGGGGGACATGAGTCAGGGCCTGAGGCTCACTGCTGGGTGGGTTGGGGTGCTGGGGGACATGAGTCGGGCCTGAGCCTCACTGCTGGGTGGTGGGGGTGCTGGGGGACATGAGTCAGGTCCTGAGGCTCACTGCTGGGTGGGTGGGGGTGCTGGGGAACATGAGTCCGGGTCTGAGCCTCACTGCTGGGGGGTGGGGGTGCTGGGGGACATGAGTCAGGGCCTGAGGCTCACTGCTGGGTGAGTGGGGGTTCTGGGGACATGAGTCAGTGCCTGAGGCTCACTGCTGGGTGGGTGGGGCTGCTGGGGGACATGAGTCGGGGCCTGAACCTCATTGCTGGGGGTGGGGGTGCTGGAGGACATGAGTCGGGGCCTGAGCCTCACTGCTGGGGGGTGAGGGTGCTGGGGGACATGAGTCAGGGCCTGAGGCTCACTGCTGGGTGGGTTGGGGTGCTGGGGGACATGAGTCGGGGACTGAGCCTCACTGCTGAGTTGTGGGGGTGCTGGGGGACATGAGTCAGGTCCTGAGGCTCACTGCTGGGTGGGTGGGGGTGCTGGGGGACATGAGTCGGGGTCTGAGCCTCACTGCTGGGGGGTGGGGGTGCTGGGGGACATGAGTCAGGGCCTGAGGCTCACTGCTGGGTGAGTGGGGGTGCTGGGGACATGAGTCAGTGCCTGAGGCTCACTGCTGGGTGGGTGGGGCTGCTGGGGGACATGAGTCGGGGCCTGAACATCACTGCTGGGGGGTGGGGGTGCTGGGGGACATGAGTCAGGGCCTGGGGCTCACTGCTGGGTGACTGGGGCTGCTGGGGGACATGAGTCAGGGCCTGAGGCTCACTGCTGGGTGGGTGGGGGTGCTGGGGGACATGAGTCAGGGCCTGAGGCTCACTGCTGGGTGACTGGGGGTGCTGGGGGACATGAGTCGGGGCCTGAGCCTCACTGCTGGGGGGTGGGGGTGCTGGGGGACATGAGTCAGGGCCTGCTGGCAGGTGCCCGTCAATGCTGGGTGGGTGGGGGTGCTGGGGGACATGAGTCGGCATCTGCTGGCAGGTGCCCTTCAAGGCTGGGTGGGTGGGGGTACTGGGGAACATGAGTCGGGGCCTGAGCCTCACTGCTGGGGGGTGGGGGTGCTGGGGGACATGGGTCAGGGCCTGAGGCTCACTGCTGGGTGGGTTGGGGCGCTGGGGGACACAAGTCAGGGCCTGAGCCTCACTGCTGGGTGGTGGGGTGCTGGGGGACATGAGTCAGGTCCTGAGGCTCACTGCTGGGTGGGTGGGGGTGCTGGGGGACATGAGTCGGGGTCTGAGCCTCACTGCTGGGGAGTGGGGGTGCAGGGGGACTTGAGTCAGGGCCTGAGGCTCACTGCTGGGTGGGTGGAGGTGCTGGGGATCATGAGTCAGGGTCTGAGGCTCACTGCTTGGTGACTGGGGGGGCTGGGGGACATGAGTCAGGGCCTGAGGCTCACTGCTGGGTGGGTGGGGGTTCTGGGGGACATGAGTCGGGCCTGAGCCTCACTGCTGGGTGACTGGGGGGGCTGGGGGACATGAGTCAGGGCCTGAGGCTCACTGCTGGGTGACTGGTGGGTGCTGGGGGACATGAGTCAGGGCCTGAGGCTCACTGCTGTGTTGGTGGGGGGTGCTGGGGGACATGAGTCAGGGCCTGAGGCTCACTGCTGGGCGACTGGGGGTGCTGGGGGACATGAGTCAGGTCCTGAGGCTCACTGCTGGGTGGGTGGGGGTGCTGGGGGACATGAGTCGGGGCCTGAGCCTCACTGCTGGGGGGTGGGGGTGCTGGGGGACATGGGTCAGGGCCTGAGGCTCACTGCTGGGTGGGTGGGGGCGCTGGGGGACATGAGTCGGGGCCTGAGCCTCACTGCTGGGGGGTGGGGTTGCTGGGGGACATGAGTCAGGGCCTGAAGCTCACTGCTGGGTGGGTGGGGGTGCTGGGGGACATGAGCCGGGGCCTGAGCCTCACTGCTGTGGGTGGAGGTGCTGGGGGACATGATTCAGGGCCTGAGGCTCACTGCTGGGTGACTGGGGGTGCTTGGGGACATGAGTCAGGGCCTGAGGCTCACTGCTGGGTGGGTGGGGGTGCTGGGGACATGAGTCGGGCCTGAGCCTCAGTGCTGGGGGGGTGGGGTGCTGGGGGACATGAGTCAGGTCCTGCTGGCAGGTGCCCGTCAATGCTGGGTGGGTGGGGGTGCTGGGGGACATGAGTCTGGGCCTGCTGGCAGGTGCCCATCAATGCTGGGTGGGTGGGGTGCTGGGGGACATGAGTCAGGGCCTGAGGCTCACTGCTGGGTGGGTGGGGGTGCTGGGGGACATGGGTCGGAGCCTGAGCCTCACTGCTGGGGGTGGGGGTTCTGGGGGACATGAGTCAGGGCCTGAGGCTCACTGCTGGGTGGGTGGGGGTTCTGGGGGACATGAGTCGGGGCCTGAACCTCACTGCTGGGGGGTGGGGGTGCTGGGGGACATGAGACAGGGCCTGAGGCTCACTGCTGGGTGACTGGGGGTGCTGGGGGACATGAGTCAGGGTCTGAGGCTCACTGCTGGGTGGGTGGGGATGCTGGGGGACATGAGTCTAGGGCCTGAGGCTCACTGCTGGGTGACTGGGGGTACTGGGGGACATGAGTCAGGGCCTGAGGCTCACTGCTGGGTGGGTGGGTGTGCTGGGGGACATGTGTCGGGCCTGAGTCTCACTGCTGGGGGTTGGGGGTGCTGGGGGACATGAGTTGGGGCATGCTGGCAGGTGCCTGTCAATGCTGGGTGGGTGGGGGCGCTGGGGGACATCAGTCGGGGCCTGCTGGCAGGTGCCCGTCAATGCTGGGTGGGTGGGGGTGCTCGGGGACATGAGTCGGGGCCTGAGCCTCACTGCTGGGGGGTGGGGGTGCTGGGGGACATGAGTCAGGGCCTGAGGCTCACTGCTGGGTGTGTGGGGGTGCTGGGGGACATGAGTCGGGGTATGAGCCTCACTGCTGGGGGGTGGTGGTGCTGGGGGACATGAGTCAGGGCCTGAGGCTCACTGCTGGGTGGGTCGGCGTGCTGGGGAACATGAGTCAGGGCCTGAGGCTCACTGCTTGGTGACTGGGGGTACTGGGGGACATGAGTCAGGGCCTGAGGCTCACTGCTGGGTGGGTGGGGGTGCTGGGGAACATGAGTCAGGGCCTGAGGCTCACTGCTTGGTGAATGGGGGTACTGGGGGACATGAGGCAGGGCCTGAGGCTCACTGCTGGGTGGGTGGGGGTGCTGGGGGACATGAGTCGGGACCTGAGCCTCACTGCTGGGGGGTGGGGGTGCTGGGGGACATGAGTCAGGGCCTGAGGCTCACTGCTGGGTGGGTGGGCGTGCTGGGGAACATGAGCCAGGGCCTGAGGCTCACTGCTTGGTGACTGGGGTACTGGGGGACATGAGTCAGGGCCTGAGGCTCACTGCTGGGTGGGTGGGGGTGCTGGGGGACATGAGTCGGGACCTGAGCCTCACTGCTGGGGGTGGGGGTGCTGGGGGACATGAGTCAGGGCCTGAGACTCACTGCTGGGTGGGTAGGGGTACTGGGGACATGAGTCGGGGTCTGAGCCTCACTGCTGGGGGGTGGGGGTGCTGGGGAACATGAGTCAGGGCCTGAGGCTCACTGCTGGGTGGGTGGGGGTGCTGGGGGACATGAGTCAGTGCCTGCGGCTCACTGCTGGGTGGGTGGGGGTGCTGGGGGACATGAGCCGGGGCCTGAACCTCACTGCTGGGGGGTGGGGGTGCTGGTGGACATGAGTCAGGGCCTGAGGCTCACTGCTGGGTGGGTGGGGGTGCTGGGGCACATGAGTCAGGGCCTGAGGCTCACTGCTGGGTGACTGGGGGTGCTGGGGGACATGAGTCGGGGCCTGAGCCTCACTGCTGGGGGGTGGGGTTGCTGGGGGACATGAGTCGGGGCCTGCTGGCAGGTGCCCGTCAATGTTGGCTGGGTGGGGGTGCTGGGGGACATGAGTCGGGGCCTGAGCCTCACTGCTGGGGGTGGGGGTACTAGGGGACATGAGACAAGGCCTGAGGCTCACTGCTGGGTGACTGGGGGTGCTGGGGGACATGAGTCAGGACCTGAGGCTCACTGCTGGGTGGGTGGGGGTGCTGGGGAACATGAGTCAGGGCCTGAGGCTCACTGCTTGGTGACTGGGGGTACTGGGGGACATGAGTCAAGGCCTGAGGCTCACTGCTGGGTGGGAGGGGGTGCTGGGGCACATGAGTTGGGACCTGAGCCTCACTGCTGGGGGGTGGGGGTGCTGGGGGACACGAGTCAGGGCCTGGGGCTCACTGCTGGGTGACTGGGGGGTGCTGGGGACATGAGTCAGGGCCTGAGGCTCACTTCTGGGTGGGTGGGGGTGCTGAGGGACATGAGTCAGGGCCTGAGGCTCACTGCTGGGTGACTGGTGGTGCTGGGGGACATGAATCAGGGCCTGAGGCTCACTGCTGGGGGGTGGGGGTGCTGGGGGACATGATTCGGGGCCTGAGCCTCACTGGAGGGGGGTGGGGGTGCTGGGGGACATGGGTCAGGGCCTGAGGCTCACTGCTGGGTGGGTGGGGGTGCTGGGTGACATGAGTCGGGGCCTGAGCCTCACTGCTGGGGGTTGGGGGTGCTGGAGGACATGATTCAGGGCCTGAGGCTCACTGCTGGGTGGGTGGGGGTGCTGGGGGACATAAGTCGGGGCCTGAGCCTCACTGCTAGGGGGTGGGGGTGCTGGGGGACATGAGTCAGGGCCTGAGGCTCACTGCTGGGAGGGTGGGGGGTGCTGGGGGACATGAGTCGGGGCCTGAGCCTCACTGCTGGGGGTGGGGGTGCTGGGGAACATGAGTCAGGGCCTGAGGCTCACTGCTTGGTGACTGGGTATACTGGGGGACATGAGTCAGGGCCTGAGGCTCACTGCTGGGTGGGTGGGGGTGCTGGGGACATGAGTCGGGGCCTGAGCCTCACTGCTGGGGGTGGGGGTGCTGGGGGACATGAGACAGGGCCTGAGGCTCACTGCTGGGTGACTGGGGGGTGCTGGGGGACATGAGTCAGGGCCTGAGGCTCACTGCTGGGTGGGTGGGGATGCTGGGGGACATGAGTCAGGGCCTGAGGCTCACTGCTGGATACTGGGGGTGCTGGTGGACATGAGTCAGGGACTGAGGCTCACTGCTTGGTGACTGGGGGTACTGGGGGACATGAGTCAGGGCCTGAGGCTCACTGCTGGGTGGGTGGGGGTGCTGGGGGACATGCGTCGGCACCTGAGCCTCACTGCTGGGGGGTGGGGGTGCTGGGGGACATGAGTCAGGGCCTGGGGCTCACTGCTGGGTGACTGCGGGGTGCTGGGGGACATGAGTCAGGGCCTGAGGCTCACTGCTGGGTGGGTGGGGGTGCTGAGGGACATGAGTCAGGGCCTGAGGCTCACTGCTGGGTGACTGGGGGTGCTGGGGGACATGAGTCAGGGCCTGAGGCTCACTGCTGGGGGGTGGGGGTGCTGGGGGACATGAGTCAGGACCTGAGGCTCACTGCTGGGTGGGTTGGGGTGCTGGGGAACATGAGTCAGGGCCTGAGGCTCACTGCTTGGTGACTGGGGGTACTGGGGGACATGAGTCAAGGCCTGAGGCTCACTGCTGGGTGGGAGGGGGTGCTGGGGCACATGAGTCGGGGCCGGAGCCTCACTGCTGGGTGGTGGGGGTGCTGGGGGACATGAGTCAGGGCCTGAGGCTCACTGCTGGGTGGGTGGGGGTGCTGGGGGACATGAGTCGGGGCCTGAGCCTCACTGCTGGGGGGTGGGGGTGCTGGGGAACATGAGTCAGGGCCTGAGGCTCACTGCTTGGTGACTGGGTATACTGGGGGACATGAGTCAGGGCCTGAGGCTCACTGCTGGGTGGGTGGGGGTGCTGGGGACATGAGTCGGGGCCTGAGCCTCACTGCTGGGGGTGGGGGTGCTGGGGGACATGAGACAGGGCCTGAGGCTCACTGCTGGGTGACTGGGGGGTGCTGGGGGACATGAGTCAGGGCCTGAGGCTCACTGCTGGGTGGGTGGGGATAATGGGGGACATGAGTCAGGGCCTGAGGCTCACTGCTGGGTGACTGGGGGTGCTGGTTGACATGAGTCAGGGACTGAGGCTCACTGCTTGGTGACTGGGGGTACTGGGGGACATGAGTCAGGGCCTGAGGCTCACTGCTGGGTGGGTGGGGCGCTGGGGGACATGCGTCGGGACCTGAGCCTCACTGCTGGGGGGTGGGGGTGCTAGGGGACATGAGTCAGGGCCTGGGGCTCACTGCTGGGTGACTGCGGGGTGCTGTGGGACATGAGTCAGGGCCTGAGGCTCACTGCTGGGTGGGTGGGGGTGCTGAGGGACATGAGTCAGGGCCTGAGGCTCACTGCTGGGTGACTGGGGGTGCTGGGGGACATGAGTCAGGGCCTGAGGCTCACTGCTGGGGGGTGGGGGTGCTGGGGGACATGAGTCGGGGCCTGAGCCTCACTGCTGGGGGGTGGGGGTGCTGGGGGACATGAGTTGGGGCCTGCTGGCAGGTGCCCGTCATTGCTGGGTGGGTTGGGGTGCTGGGGGACATCAGTCAGGGCCTGAGCCTCACTGCTGGGGTTGGGGGTGCTGGGGGACATGAGTCAGTTCCTGAGGCTCACTGCTGGGTGGGTGGGGTGCTGGGGGACATGGGTCAGAGCCTGAGCCTCACTGCTGGGGGTGGGGGTTCTGGGGGACATGAGTCAGGGCCTGAGGCTCACTGCTGGGTGGGTGGGGGTTCTGGGGGACATGAGTCGGGGCCTGAACCTCACTGCTGGGGGGTGGGGGTGCTGGGGGACATGAGACAGGGCCTGAGGCTCACTGCTGGGTGACTGGGGGTGCTGGGGGACATGAGTCAGGGCCTGAGGCTCACTGCTGGGTGGGTGGGGATGCTGGGGGACATGAGTCTAGGGCCTGAGGCTCATTGCTGGGTGACTGGGGGTACTGGGGGACATGAGTCAGGGACTGAGGCTCACTGCTGGGTGGGTGGGGGTGCTGGGGGACATGAGTCGGGACATGAGTCGGGGCCTGCTGGCAGGGTGCCTGTCAATGCTGGGTGGGTGGGGGCGCTGGGGGACATCAGTCGGGGCCTTGCTGGCAGGTGCCCGTCAATGCTGGGTGGGTGGGGGTGCTGGGGACATCAGTCGGGGCCTGAGCCTCACTGCTGGGGGGTGGGGGTGCTGGGGGACATGAGTCAGGGCCTTAGGCTCACTGCTGGGTGGGTGGGGGTGCTGGGGACATGAGTCGGGGTCTGAGCCTCACTGCTGGGGGTGGGGGTGCTGGGGACATGAGTCAGGGCCTGAGGCTCACTGCTGGGTGGGTCGGCGTGCTGGGGAACATGAGTCAGGGCCTGAGGCTCACTGCTTGGTGAATGGGGGTACTGGGGGACATGAGTCAGGGCCTGAGGCTCACTGCTGGCTGGGTGGGGGTGCTGGGGGACATGAGTCGGGACCTGAGCCTCACTGCTGGGGGTGGGGGTGCTGGGGGACATGAGTCAGGGCCTGAGGCTCACTGCTGGGTGGGTGGGCGTGCTGGGGAACATGAGCCAGGGCCTGAGGCTCACTGCTTGGTGACTGGGGTACTGGGGGACATGAGTCAGGGCCTGAGGCTCACTGCTGAGTGGGTGGGGGTGCTGGGGGACATGAGTCGGGACCTGAGCCTCACTGCTGGGGGGTGGGGGTGCTGGGGGACATGAGTCAGGGCCTGAGACTCACTGCTGGGTGGGTAGGGGTGCTGGGGACATGAGTCGGGGTCTGAGCCTCACTGCTGGGGGGTGGGGGTGCTGGGGAACATGAGTCAGGGCCTGAGGCTCACTGCTGGGTGGGTGGGGGTGCTGGGGGACATGAGTCAGTGCCTGCGGCTCACTGCTGGGTGGGTGGGGGCGCTGGGGGACATGAGCCAGGGCCTGAACCTCACTGCTGGGGGGTGGGGGTGCTGGGGGACATGAGTCAGGGCCTGAAGCTCACTGCTGGGTGACTGGGGTTGCTGGTGGACATGAGTCAGGGCCTGAGGCTCACTGCTCGGTGGGTGGGGGTGCAGGGTGACATGAGTCAGGGCCTGAGGCTCACTGCTGGGTGACTGGGGGTGCTGGGGGACATGAGTCGGGGGCCTGAGCCTCACTGCTGGGGGGTGGGGTTGCTGGGGGACATGAGTCTGGGCCTGCCGGCAGGTGCCCGTCAATGTTGGCTGGGTGGGGGTGCTGGGGGACATGAGTCGGGGCCTGAGCCTCACTGCTGGGGGTGGGGTGCTAGGGGACATGAGTCAGGGCCTGAGGCTCACTGCTGGGTGGGTGGGGGTGCTGGGGGACATGAGTCAGGGTCTGAGCCTCACTGCTGGGGGGGTTGGGGTGCTGGGGAACTTGAGTCAGGACCTGAGGCTCACTGCTGGGTGGGTGGGGGTGCTGGGGGACATGAGTCAGTGCCTGAGGCTCACTGCTGGGTGGGTGGAGGTGCTGGGGAAATGAGTCAGGGCCTGAACCTCACTGCTGGGGGTGGGGGTGCTGGGGGACATGAGTCAGGGCCTGAGGCTCACTGCTGGGTGACTGGGGGTGCTGGGGGACATGAGTCAGGACCTGAGGCTCACTGCTGGGTGGGTGGGGGTGCTGTGGAACATGAGTCAGGGCCTGAGGCTCATTGCTTGGTGACTGGGGGTACTGGGGTACATGAAGCAAGGCCTGAGGCTCACTGGTGGGTGGGTGGTGGTGCTGGGGCACATGAGTTGGGGACCTGAGCCTCACTGCTGGGGGGTGGGGGTGCTGGGGGACATGAGTCAAGGCCTGGGGCTCACTTCTGGGTGACTGGGGGGTGCTGGGGGACATGAGTCAGGGCCTGAGGCTCACTGCTGGGTGGGTGGGGTGCTGAGGGACATGAGTCAGAGCCTGAGGCTCACTGCTGGGTGACTGGGGGTGCTGGGGGACATGAATCAGGGCCTGAGGCTCACTGCTGGGGGGTGGGGGTGCTGGGGGACATGATTCGGGGCCTGAGCCTCACTGGTGGGGGGTGGGGGTGCTGGGGGACATGGGTCAGGGCCTGAGGCTCACTGCTGGGTGGGTGGGGTGCTGGGGGACATGAGTCGGGGCCTGAGGCTCACTGCTGGGGGTTGGGGGTGCTGGAGGACATGATTCAGGGCCTGAGGCTCAGTGCTGGGTGGGTGGGGGTGCTGGGGGACATGAGTCGGGGCCTCAGCCTCACTGCTAGGGGGTGGGGGTGCTGGGGACATGAGTCAGGGCCTGAGGCTCACTGCTGGGTGGGTGGGGGTGCTGGGGGACATGAGTCGGGGCCTGAGCCTCACTGCTGGGGGTGGGGTGCTGGGGGACATGAGTCGGGGCCTGAGCCTCACTGCTGGGGGGTGGGGGTGCTGGGGGACATGAGTCAGGGCCTGAGGCTCACTGCTGGGTGGGTGGGGGTGCTGGGGGACATGAGTCGGGGCCTGAGCCTCACTGCTGGGGGGTGGGGGTGCTGGGGAACATGAGTCAGGGCCTGAGGCTCACTGCTTGGTGACTGGGTATACTGGGGGACATGAGTCAGGGCCTGAGGCTCACTGCTGGGTGGGTGGGGGAGCTGGGTGACATGAGTCGGGGCCTGAGCCTCACTGCTGGGGGTGGGGGTGCTGGGGGACATGAGACAGGGCCTGAGGCTCACTGCTGGGTGACTGGGGGGTGCTGGGGGACATGAGTCAGGGCCTGAGGCTCACTGCTGGGTGGGTGGGGATGCTGGGGGACATGAGTCAGGGCCTGAGGCTCACTGCTGGGTGACTGGGGATGCTGGGGGACATGAGTCAGGGACTGAGGCTCACTGCTTGGTGACTGGGGGTACTGGGGGCATGAGTCAGGGCCTGAGGCTCACTGCTGGGTGGGTGGGGGCGCTGGGGGACATGCGTCGGGACTTGAGCCTCACTGCTGGGGGGTGGGGGTGCTGGGGGACATGAGTCAGGGCCTGGGGCTCACTGCTGGGTGACTGGGGGGTGGTGGGGGACATGAGTCAGGGCCTGAGGCTCACTGCTGGGTGGGTGGGGGTGCTGAGGGACATGGAGTCAGGGCCTGAGGCTCACTGCTGGGTGACTGGGGGTGCTGGGGGACATGAGTCAGGGCCTGAGGCTCACTGCTGGGGGTGGGGGTGCTGGGGGACATGAGTCGGGGCCTGAGCCTCACTGCTGGGGGGTGGGGGTGCTGGGGGACATGAGATGGGGCCTGCTGGCAGGTGCCCGTCATTGCTGGGTGGGTTGGGGTGCTGGGGGACATCAGTCGGGGCCTGAGCCTCACTGCTGGGGGTTGGGGGTGCTGAGGACATGAGTCAGGGCCTGAGGCTCACTGCTGGGTGGGTGGGAGTGCTGGGGGACATGAGTCGGGGTCTGAGCCTCACTGCTGGGGAGTGGGGGTGCTGAGGGACATGAGTCAGGGCCTGAGGCTCACTGCTGGGTGACTGGGGGTGCTGGGGGACATGAGTCAGGGCCTGAGGCTCACTGCTGGGGGGTGGGGGTGCTGGGGGACATGAGTCGGGGCCTGAGCCTCACTGCTGGGGGGTGGGGTGCTGGGGGACATGAGATGGGGCCTGCTGGCAGGTGCCCGTCATTGCTGGGTGGTTGGGGTGCTGGGGGACATCAGTCGGGGCCTGAGCCTCACTGCTGGGGTTGGGGGTGCTGAGGGACATGAGTCAGGGCCTGAGGCTCACTGCTGGGTGGGTGGGAGTGCTGGGGGACATGAGTCAGGGCCTGAGGCTCACTGCTGGGTGGGTGGGGGTGCTGAGGGACATGAGTCAGGGCCTGAGGCTCACTGCTGGGTGACTGGGGGTGCTGGGGGACATGAGTCAGGGCCTGAGGCTCACTGCTGGGGGGTGGGGGTGCTGGGGGACATGAGTCGGGGCCTGAGCCTCACTGCTGGGGGGTGGGGTGCTGGGGGACATGAGATGGGGCCTGCTGGCAGGTGCCCGTCATTGCTGGGTGGGTTGGGGTGCTGGGGGACATCAGTCGGGGCCTGAGCCTCACTGCTGGGGGTTGGGGGTGCTGAGGGACATGAGTCAGGGCCTGAGGCTCACTGCTGGGTGGGTGGGGGTGCTGGGGGACATGAGTCGGGCCTCAACCTCACTGCTGGTGGGTAGAGGTGCTGGGGGACATGAGTCAGGGCCTGGGGCTCACTGCTGGGTGACTGGGGCTGCTGGGGGACATGAGTCAGGGCCTGAGGCTCACTGCTGGGTGGGTGGGGGTGCTGGGGGACATGAGTCGGGGTCTGAGCCTCACTGCTGGGTGAGTGGGGGTGCTGGGGGACATGAGTCAGTGCCTGAGGCTCCCTGCTGGGTGGGTGGGGGTGCTGGGGGACATGAGTCGGGCCTGAACCTCACTGCTGGGGGGTGGGGGTGCTGGGGGACATGAGTCAGGGCCTGGGGCTCACTGCTGGGTGACTGGGCTGCTAGGGGACATGAGTCAGGGCCTGAGGCTCACTGCTGGGTGAGTGGGGGTGCTGGGGGACATGAGTCAGGGCCTGAGGCTCACTTCTGGGTGACTGGGGGTGCTGGGGGACATGAGTCGGGGCCTGAGCCTCACTGCTGGGGGGTGGGGGTGCTGGGGGGACATGAGTCAGGGCCTGCTGGCAGGTGCCCGTCAATGCTGGTTGGGTGGGGGTGCTGGGGGACATGAGGTCTGCGCCTGCTGGCAGGTGCCCGTCAAGGCTGGGTGGGAGGGGGTGCTGGGGGGACATGAGTCGGGGCCTGAGCCTCACTGCTGGGGGTGGGGGTGCTGGGGGACATGAGTCAGGACCTGAGGCTCACTGCTGGGTGGGTTGGGGTGCTGGGGGACATGAGTCGGGGCCTGAGCCTCACTGCTGGGTGTTGGGGTGCTGGGGACATGAGTCAGGTCCTGAGGCTCACTGCTGGGTGAGTGGGGGTGCTGGGGGACATGAGTCAGTGCCTGAGGCTCACTGCTGGGTGGGTGGGGGTGCTGGGGGACATGAGTCAGGGCCTGGGGCTCACTGCTGGGTGACTGGGGCTGCTGGGGGACATGAGTCAGGGCCTGAGGCTCACTGCTGGGTGGGTTGGGGTGCTGGGGGACATGAGTCAGGGCCTGAGGCTCACTGCTGGGTGACTGGAGGTTCTGGGGGACATGGAGTCGGGGCCTGAGCCTCACTGCTGGGGGGTGGGGGTGCTGTGGGACATGAGTCAGGGCCTGCTGGCAGGTGCCCGTCAATGCTGGGTGGGTGGGGGTGCTGGGGACATTAGTCGGCGCCTGCTGGCAGGTGCCCGTCAAGGCTGGGTGGGTGGGGGTACTGGGGGACATGAGTCAGGGCCTGAGCGTCACTGCTGGGGGGTGGGGGTGCTGGGGGACATGAGTCAGGGCTGAGGCTCACTGCTGGGTGGGATTGGGGTGCTGGGGGACATGAGTCGGGGCCTGAGCCTCACTGCTGGGTGGTGGGGGTGCTGGGGACATGAGTCAGGGCCTGAGCTCACTGCTGGGTGGGTGGGGGTGCTGGGGGACATGATTCAGGCCTGAGCCTCACTGCTAGGGGGTGGGGGTGCTGGGGGACATGAGTTGGGGCCTGAGCCTCACTGCTGTGGAGTGGGGGCACTGGGGGCCATGATTTGGGGCCTGCTGGCAGGTGCCTGTCAATGCTGGGTGGGTGGGGGTGCTGGGGGACATCAGGCGGGGCCTGCTGGCAGGTGCCCATCAATGCTTGGAGGGTGGGGGTGCTGGGGTACATGAGTCGGGGCCTGAGCCTCACTGCTGGGTGGGTGGGGGTGCTGGGGGACATGAGTCGGGGCCTGAGCCTCACTGCTGGGGGGTGGGGGTGCTGGGGAACATGAGTCAGGGCTGAGGCTCACTGCTTGGTGACTGGGTAT
Source organism: Ambystoma mexicanum (assembly GCF_040938575.1). NCBI lineage: Eukaryota > Metazoa > Chordata > Amphibia > Caudata > Ambystomatidae > Ambystoma > Ambystoma mexicanum. The sequence goes on along the minus strand of NC_090927.1, from coordinate 532,127,272 downwards.
ACTGGGGGGCATGAGTCAGGGCCTGAGGCTCACTGCTCGGTGGGTGGGGGTGCTGGGGGACATGAGTCAGGGCCTGGGCCTCACTGCTGGGGGTGGGGGTGCTGGGGGACATGAGACAGGGCCTGAGGCTCACTGCTGGGTGACTGGGGGGTGCTGGGGGACATGAGTCAGGGCCTGAGGCTCACTGCTGGGTGGGTGGGGATGCTGGGGACATGAGTCAGGGCCTGAGGCTCACTGCTGGGTGACTGGGGATGCTGGGGGACATGAGTCAGGGACTGAGGCTCACTGCTTGGGTGACTGGGGGTACTGGGGGACATGAGTCAGGGCCTGAGGCTCACTGCTGGGTGGGTGGGGGCGCTGGGGGACATGCGTCGGGACCTGAGCCTCACTGCTGGGGGGTGGGGGTGCTGGGGGACATGAGTCAGGGCCTGGGGCTCACTGCTGGGTGACTGAGGGGTGGTGGGGGACATGAGTCAGGGCCTGAGGCTCACTGCTGGGTGGGTGGGGGTGCTGAGGGACATGAGTCAGGGCCTGAGGCTCACTGCTGGGTGACTGGGGGTGCTGGGGGACATGAGTCAGGGCCTGAGGCTCACTGCTGGGGGGTGGGGGTGCTGGGGGACATGAGTCGGGGCCTGAGCCTCACTGCTGGGGGGGGTGGGGGTGGGGGTGCTGGTGGACATGAGTTGGGGCCTGCTGGCAGGTGCCCGTCATTGCTGGGTGGGTTGGGGTGCTAGGGACATCAGTCGGGGCCTGAGCCTCACTGCTGGGGGTTGGGGGGGTTGGGGGTGCTGGGGGACATGAGTCAGGGCCTGAGGCTCACTGCTGGGTGGGTGGGGGTGCTGGGGGAGATGAGTCGGGGTCTGAGCCTCACTGCTGGGGAGTGGGGGTGCTGAAGGACATGAGTCAGGGCCTGAGGCTCACTGCTGGGTGGGTAGGGGTGCTGGGGGACATGAGTCGGGCCTGAACCTCACTGCTGGGGGGTAGGGGTGCTGGGGGACATGAGTCGGGGCCTGGGGCTCACTGCTGGGTGACTGGGGCTGCTGGGGGACATGAGTCAGGGCCTGAGGCTCACTGCTGGGTGGGTGGGGGTGCTGGGGGACATGAGTCGGGGTCTGAGCCTCACTGCTGGGTGAGTGGGGGTGCTGGGGGACATGAGTCAGTGCCTGAGGCTCACTGCTGGGTGGGTGGGGGTGCTGGGGGACATGAGTCAGGCCTGAACCTCACTGCTGGGGGGTGGGGGTGCTGGGGGACATGAGTCAGGGCCTGGGGCTCACTGCTGGGTGACTGGGGCTGCTGAGGGACATGAGTCAGGGCCTGAGGCTCACTGCTGGGTGGGTGGGGGTGCTGGGGGACATGAGTCAGGGCCTGAGGCTCACTGCTGGGTGACTGGGGGTGCTGGGGGACATGAGTCGGGGCCTGAGTCTCACTGCTGGGGGGTGGGGGTGCTGGGGGACATGAGTCAGGGCCTGCTGGCAGGTGCCCGTCAATGCTGGTTGGGTGGGGGTGCTGGGGGACATGAGTCGGCGCCTGCTGGCAGGTGCCCGTCAAGGCTGGGTGGGTGGGGGTACTGGGGGACATGAGTCGGGGCCTGAGCCTCACTGCTGGGGGGTGGGGGTGCTGGGGGACATGAGTCAGGGCCTGAGGCTCACTGCTGGGTGGGTTGGGGTGCTGGGGGACATGAGTCGGGGCCTGAGCCTCACTGCTGGGTGGTGGGGGTGCTGGGGGACATGGGTTGGGGTCTGAGCCTCACTGCTGGGGGGTGGGGGTGCTGGGGGACATGAGCCAGGGCCTGAGGCTCACTGCTGGGTGAGTGGGGGTGCTGGGGGACATGAGTCAGTGCCTGAGGCTCACTGCTGGGTGGGTGGGGGTGCTGGGGGACATGAGTCAGGGCCTGGGGCTCACTGCTGGGTGACTGGGGCTGCTGGGGGACATGAGTCAGGGCCTGAGGCTCACTGCTGGGTGACTGGGGGTGCTCGGGGACATGAGTCAGGGCCTGAGGCTCACTGCTGGGTGGGTGGGGGTGCTGGGGGACATGAGTCAGGCCTGAACCTCACTGCTGGGGGGTGGGGGTGCTGGGGGACATGAGTCAGGGCCTGGGGCCCACTGCTGGGTGACTGGGGCTGCTGAGGGACATGAGTCAGGGCCTGAGGCTCACTGCTGGGTGGGTGGGGGTGCTGGGGGACATGAGTCAGGGCCTGCTGGCAGGTGCCCATCAATGCTGGTTGGGTGGGGGTGCTGGGGGACATGAGTCGGCGCCTGCTGGCAGGTGCCCGTCAAGGCTGGGTGGGTGGGGGTACTGGGGGACATGAGTCGGGGCCTGAGCCTCACTGCTGGGGGGTGGGGGTGCTGGGGGACATGAGTCAGGGCCTGAGGCTCACTGCTGGGTGGGTTGGGGTGCTGGGGGACATGAGTCGGGGCCTGAGCCTCACTGCTGGGGGGTGGGGGTGCTGGGGGACATGAGTCAGGGCCTGCTGGCAGGTGCCCATCAATGCTGGTTGGGTGGGGGTGCTGGGGGACATGAGTCGGCGCCTGCTGGCAGGTGCCCGTCAAGGCTGGGTGGGTGGGGGTCCTGGGGGACATGAGTCGGGGCCTGAGCCTCACTGCTGGGGGGTGGGGGTGCTGGGGGACATGAGTCAGGGCCTGAGGCTCACTGCTGGGTGGGTGGGCGTGCTGGGGAACATGAGCCAGGGCCTGAGGCTCACTGCTTGGTGACTGGGGGTACTGGGGGACATGAGTCAGGGCCTGAGGCTCACTGCTGAGTGGGTGGGGGTGCTGGGGGACATGAGTCGGGACCTGAGCCTCACTGCTGGGGGGTGGGGGTGCTGGGGGACATGAGTCAGGGCCTGAGACTCACTGCTGGGTGGGTAGGGGTGCTGGGGACATGAGTCGGGGTCTGAGCCTCACTGCTGGGGGGTGGGGGTGCTGGGGAACATGAGTCAGGGCCTGAGGCTCACTGCTGGGTGGGTGGGGGTGCTGGGGGACATGAGTCAGTGCCTATGGCTCACTGCTGGGTGGGTGGGGGTGCTGGGGGACATGAGCCGGGGCCTGAACCTCACTGCTGGGGGGTGGGGGTGCTGGGGGACATGAGTCAGGGCCTGAAGCTCACTGCTGGGTGACTGGGGTTGCTGGTGGACATGAGTCAGGGCCTGAGGCTCACTGCTCGGTGGGTGGGGGTGCTGGGTGACATGAGTCAGGGCCTGAGGCTCACTGCTGGGTGACTGGGGGTGCTGGGGGACATGAGTCGGGGCCTGAGCCTCACTGCTGGGGGGTGGGGTTGCTGGGGGACATGAGTCGGGGCCTGCCGGCAGGTGCCCGTCAATGTTGGCTGGGTGGGGGTGCTGGGGGACATGAGTCGGGGCCTGAGCCTCACTGCTGGGGGTGGGGGTGCTAGGGGACATGAGTCAGGGCCTGAGGCTCACTGCTGGGTGGGTGGGGGTGCTGGGGGACATGAGTCAGGGTCTGAGCCTCACTGCTGGGGGGTTGGGGTGCTGGGGAACTTGAGTCAGGACCTGAGGCTCACTGCTGGGTGGGTGGGGGTGCTGGGGGACATGAGTCAGTGCCTGAGGCTCACTGCTGGGTGGGTGGAGGTGCTGGGGAAATGAGTCAGGGCCTGAACCTCACTGCTGGGGGGTGGGGGTGCTGGGGGACATGAGTCAGGGCCTGAGGCTCACTGCTGGGTGACTGGGGGTGCTGGGGGACATGAGTCAGGACCTGAGGCTCACTGCTGGGTGGGTGGGGGTGCTGGGGAACATGAGTCAGGGCCTGAGGCTCATTGCTTGGTGACTGGGGGTACTGGGGTACATGAGTCAAGGCCTGAGGCTCACTGGTGGGTGGGTGGGGGTGCTGGGGCACATGAGTTGGGACCTGAGCCTCACTGCTGGGGGGTGGGGGTGCTGGGGGACATGAGTCAGGGCCTGGGGCTCACTTCTGGGTGACTGGGGGGTGCTGGGGGACATGAGTCAGGGCCTGAGGCTCACTGCTGGGTGGGTGGGGGTGCTGAGGGACATGAGTCAGAGCCTGAGGCTCACTGCTGGGTGACTGGGGGTGCTGGGGGACATGAATCAGGGCCTGAGGCTCACTGCTGTGGGGTGGGGGTGCTGGGGGACATAATTCGGGGCCTGAGCCTCACTGGTGGGGGGTGGGGGTGCTGGGGGACATGGGTCAGGGCCTGAGGCTCACTGCTGGGTGGGTGGGGGTGCTGGGGGACATGAGTCAGGGCCTGAGCCTCACTGCTGGGGGTTGGGGGTGCTGGAGGACATGATTCAGGGCCTGAGGCTCAGTGCTGGGTGGGTGGGGGTGCTGGGGGACATGAGTCGGGGCCTCAGCCTCACTGCTAGGGGGTGGGGGTGCTGGGGGACATGAGTCAGGGCCTGAGGCTCACTGCTGGGTGGGTGGAGGTGCTGGGGAAATGAGTCAGGTCCTGAACCTCACTGCTGGGGGGTGGGGGTGCTGGGGGACATGAGTCAGGGCCTGAGGCTCACTGCTGGGTGACTGGGGGTGCTGGGGGACATGAGTCAGGACCTGAGGCTCACTGCTGGGTGGGTGGGGGTGCTGGGGAACATGAGTCAGGGCCTGAGGCTCATTGCTTGGTGACTGGGGGTACTGGGGTACATGAGTCAAGGCCTGAGGCTCACTGGTGGGTGGGTGGGGGTGCTGGGGCACATGAGTTGGGACCTGAGCCTCACTGCTGGGGGGTGGGGGTGCTGGGGGACATGAGTCAAGGCCTGGGGCTCACTTCTGGGTGACTGGGGGGTGCTGGGGGACATGAGTCAGGGCCTGAGGCTCACTGCTGGGTGGGTGGGGGTGCTGAGGGACATGAGTCAGAGCCTGAGGCTCACTGCTGGGTGACTGGGGGTGCTGGGGGACATGAATCAGGGCCTGAGGCTCACTGCTGGGGGGTGGGGGTGCTGGGGGACATGATTCGGGGCCTGAGCCTCACTGGTGGGGGGTGGGGGTGCTGGGGGACATGGGTCAGGGCCTGAGGCTCACTGCTGGGTGGGTGGGGGTGCTGGGGGACATGAGTCGGGGCCTGAGCCTCACTGCTGGGGGTTTGGGGTGCTGGAGGACATGATTCAGGGCCTGAGGCTCAGTGCTGGGTGGGTGGGGGTGCTGGGGGACATGAGTCGGGGCCTCAGCCTCACTGCTAGAGGGTGGGGGTGCTGGGGGACATGAGTCAGGGCCTGAGGCTCACTGCTGGGTGGGTGGGGGTGCTGGAGGACATGAGTCGGGGGCCTGAGCCTCACTGCTGGGGGTGGGGGTGCTGGGGGACATGAGTCGGGGCCTGAGCCTCACTGCTGGGGGGTGGGGGTGCTGGGGGACATGAGTCAGGGCCTGAGGCTCACTGCTGGGTGGGTGGGGGTGCTGGGGGACATGAGTCGGGGCCTGAGCCTCACTGCTGGGGGGTGGGGGTGCTGGGGAACATGAGTCAGGGCCTGAGGCTCACTGCTTGGTGACTGGGTATACTGGGGGACATGAGTCAGGGCCTGAGGCTCACTGCTGGGTGGGTGGGGGAGCTGGGTGACATGAGTCGGGGCCTGAGCCTCACTGCTGGGGGTGGGGGTGCTGGGGGACATGAGACAGGGCCTGAGGCTCACTGCTGGGTGACTGGGGGGTGCTGGGGGACATGAGTCAGGGCCTGAGGCTCACTGCTGGGTGGGTGGGGATGCTGGGGGACATGAGTCAGGGCCTGAGGCTCACTGCTGGGTGACTGGGGATGCTGGGGGACATGAGTCTGGGACTGAGGCTCACTGCTTGGTGACTGGGGGTACTGGGGGCTTGAGTCAGGGCCTGAGGCTCACTGCTGGGTGGGTGGGGGCGGTGGGGGACATGCGTCGGGACTTGAGCCTCACTGCTGGGTGGGTGGGGGTGCTGGGGGACATGAGTCAGGGCCTGGGGCTCACTGCTGGGTGACTGGGGGGTGGTGGGGGACATGAGTCAGGGCCTGAGGCTCACTGCTGGGTGGGTGGGGGTGCTGAGGGACATGAGTCAGGGCCTGAGGCTCACTGCTGGGTGACTGGGGGTGCTGGGGGACATGAGTCAGGGCCTGAGGCTCACTGCTGGGGGGTGGGGGTGCTGGGGGACATGAGTCGGGGCCTGAGCCTCACTGATGGGGGGTGGGGGTGCTGGGGGACATGAGTCAGGGCCTGAGGCTCACTGCTGGGTGGGTGGGGGTGCTGGGGGACATGAGTCGGGGCCTGAGCCTCACTGCTGGGGGGTGGGGGTGCTGGGGAACATGAGTCAGCGTCTGAGGCTCACTGCTTGGTGACTGGGTTTACTGGGGGACATGAGTCAGGGCCTGAGGCTCACTGCTGGGTGGGTGGGGGTGCTGGGGGACATGAGTCGGGGCCTGAGCCTCACTGGTGGGGGGTGGGGGTGCTGGGGGACATGAGTCGGGGCCTGAGCCTCACTGCTCAGGGTTGGGGGTGCTGGAGGACATGAGTCAGGGCCTGAGGCTCACTGCTGGGTGGGTGGGGGTTCTGGGGGACATGACTCGGGGCCTGAGCCTCACTGCTGGGGGGTGAGGGTGCTGGGGGACATGAGTCAGGGCCTGAGGCTCACTGGTGGGGGTGGGGGTGCTGGGGGACATGAGTCAGGGCCTGAGGCTCACTGCTGGGTGGGTGGGGGTGCTGGGGGACATGAGTCGGGGCCTGAGCCTCACTGTTGAGGGTTGGGGGTGCTGGAGGAAATGAGTCAGGGCCTGAGGCTCACTGCTGGGTGGGTGGGGGTTCTGGGGGACATGACTCGGGGCCTGAGCCTCACTGCTGGGGGGTGAGGGTGCTGGGGGACATGAGTCAGGGCCTGAGGCTCACTGCTGGGTGGGTGGGTTGCTGGGGGACATGAGTCAGGGACTGAGGCTCACTTCTGGGTGGGTGGGGGTGCTGGGGGACATGAGTCGGGGCCTGAGCCTCACTTCTGGGGGGTGGGGGTGCTGGGGGACATGAGTCAGGGCCTGAGGCTCACTGCTGGGTGACTGGGGGTGCTGGCGGACATGAGTCGGGGCCTGAGCCTCACTGCTCAGGGTTGGGGGTGAGGGAGGACATGAGTCAGGGCCTGAGGCTCACTGCTGGGTGGGTGGGGGTTCTGGGGGACATGACTCGGGGCCTGAGCCTCACTGCTGGGGGGTGAGGGTGCTGGGGGACATGAGTCAGGGCCTGAGGCTCACTGGTGGGGGTGGGGGTGCTGGGGGACATGAGTCAGGGCCTGAGGCTCACTGCTGGGTGGGTGGGGGTGCTGGGGGACATGAGTCGGGGCCTGAGCCTCACTGTTGAGGGTTGGGGGTGCTGGAGGACATGAGTCAGGGCCTGAGGCTCACTGCTGGGTGGGTGGGGGTTCTGGGGGACATGACTCGGGGCCTGAGCCTCACTGCTGGGGGGTGAGGGTGCTGGGGGACATGAGTCAGGGCCTGAGGCTCACTGCTGGGTGGGTGGGTTGCTGGGGGACATGAGTCAGGGACTGAGGCTCACTTCTGGGTGGGTGGGGGTGCTGGGGGACATGAGTCGGGGCCTGAGCCTCACTTCTGGGGGGTGGGGGTGCTGGGGGACATGAGTCAGGGCCTGAGGCTCACTGCTGGGTGACTGGGGGTGCTGGGGGACATGAGTCAGGGACTGAGGCTCACTGCTGGGTGGGTGGGAGTGCTGGGGGACATGAGTCGGGGCCTGAGCCTCACTTCTGGGGGGTGGGGGTGCTGGGGGACATGAGTTGGGGCCTGCTGGCAGGTGCCTGTCAATGCTGGGTGGGTGCGGGTGCTGGGGGACATCAGTCGGGGCCAGCTGGCAGGTGCCCGTCAATGCTGGGTGGGTGGGGGTGCTGGGGGACATGAGTCGGGGCATGAGCCTCACTGCTGGGGGGTGGGGGTGCTGGGGGACATGAGTCAGGGCCTGAGGCTCACTGCTGGGTGGGTGGGGGTGCTGGGGAACATGAGTCAGGGCCTGAGGCTCACTGCTTGGTGACTGGGGGTACTGGGGGACATGAGTCAGGGCCTGAGGCTCACTGCTGGGTGGGTGGGGGTGCTGGAGGACATGAGTCAGGACCTGAGCCTCACTGCTGGGGGGTGGGGGTGCTGGGGGACATGAGTCAGGGCCTGGGGCTCACTGCTTGGTGACCGGGGGTGCTGGGGGACATGAGTCAGGGCCTGAGGCTCACTGCTGGGTGGGTGGGGGTGCTGAGGGACATGAGTCAGGGCCTGAGGCTCACTGCTGGGGGTGACTGGGGGTGCTGGGGGACATGAATCAGGGCCTGAGGCTCACTGCTGGGGGGTGGGGGTGCTGGGGGACATGAGTCGGGGCCTGAGCCTCACTGGTGGGGGGTGGGGGTGCTGGGGGACATGAGTCAGGGCCTGAGGCTCACTGCTGGGTGGGTGGGGGTGCTGGGGGACATGAGTCGGGGCCTGAGCCTCACTGCTGGGGGTTGGGGGTGCTGGAGGACATGATTCAGGGCCTGAGGCTCACTGCTGGGTGGGTGGGGGTGCTGGGGGACATGAGTCGGGGCCTGAGCCTCACTGCTGGGGGGTGGGGGTGCTGGGGGACATGAGTCAGGGCCTGAGGCTCACTGCTGGGTGGGTGGGGGTGCTGGGGGACATGAGTCGGGGCCCGAGCCTCACTGCTGGGGGTGGGGGTGCTGGGGGACATGAGTCGGGGCCTGAGCCTCACTGATGGGGGGTGGGGGTGCTGGGGGACATGAGTCAGGGCCTGAGGCTCACTGCTGGGTGGGTGGGGGTGCTGGGGGACATGAGTCGGGGCCTGAGCCTCACTGCTGGGGGGTGGGGGTGCTGGGGGACATGAGTCAGGGCCTGAGGCTCACTGCTGGGTGGGTGGGGGTGCTGGGGGACATGAGTCGGGGCCTGAGCCTCACTGCTCAGGGTTGGGGGTGCTGGAGGACATGAGTCAGGGCCTGAGGCTCACTGCTGGGTGGGTGGGGGTTCTGGGGGACATGACTCGGGGCCTGAGCCTCACTGCTGGGGGGTGAGGGTGCTGGGGGACATGAGTCAGGGCCTGAGGCTCACTGGTGGGGGGTGGTGGTGCTGGGGGACATGAGTCAGGGCCTGAGGCTCACTGCTGGGTGGGTGGGGGTGCTGGGGGACATGAGTCGGGGCCTGAGCCTCACTGCTGAGGGTTGGGGGTGCTGGAGGACATGAGTCAGGGCCTGAGGCTCACTGCTGGGTGGGTGGGGGTTCTGGGGGACATGACTCGGGGCCTGAGCCTCACTGCTGGGGGGTGAGGGTGCTGGGGGACATGAGTCAGGGCCTGAGGCTCACTGCTGGGTGGGTGGGGTGCTCGGGGACATGAGTCGGGGCCTGAGCCTCACTGCTGGGGGTGGGGGTGCTGGGGGATATGAGTCGGGGCCTGAGCCTCACTGCTGGGGGGTGGGGGTGCTGGGGGACATGAGTCAGGGCCTGATGCTCACTGCTGGGGGGTGGGGGTGCTGGGGAACATGAGTCAGGGCCTGAGGCTCACTGCTTGGTGACTGGGTGTACTGGGGGACATGAGTCAGGGCCTGAGGCTCACTGCTGGGTGGGTGGGGATGCTGGGGGACATGAGTCAGGGCCTGAGGCTCACTGCTGGGTGACTGGGGGTGCTGGGGGACATGAGTCAGGGACTGAGGCTCACTGCTGGGTGGGTGGGGGTGCTGGGGGACATGAGTCGGGGCCTGAGCCTCACTGCTGGGGGGTGGGGGTGCTGGGGGACATGAGTTGGGGCCTGCTGGCAGGTGCCTGTCAATGCTGGGTGGGTGCGGGTGCTGGGGGACATCAGTCAGGGCCAGCTGGCAGGTGCCTGTCAATGCTGGGTGGGTGGGGGTGCTGGGGGACATGAGTCGGGGCCTGAGCCTCACTGCTGGGGGGTGGGGGTGCTGGGCGACATGAGCCAGGGCCTGAGGCTCACTGCTGAGTGGGTGGGGGTGCTGGAGGACATGAGTCGGGGTCTGAGCCTCACTGCTGGGGGGTGGGGGTGCTGGGGGACATGAGTCAGGGCCTGAGGCTCACTGCTGGGTGGGTGGGCGTGCTGGGGAACATGAGTCAGGGCCTGAGGCTCACTGCTTGGTGACTGGGGGTACTGGGGGACATGAGTCAGGGCCTGAGGCTCACTGCTGGGTGGGTGGGGGTGCTGGGGGACATGAGTCAGGACCTGAGCCTCACTGCTGGGGGGTGGGCGTGCTGGGGGACATGAGTCAGGGCCTGGGGCTCACTGCTGGGTGACTGGTGGTGCTGGGGGACTTGAATCAGGACCTGAGGCTCACTGCTGGTGGGTGGGGGTGCTGGGGGACATGAGTCGGGGCCTGAGCCTCACTGGTGGGGGGTGGGGGTGCTGGGGGACATGAGTCAGGGCCTGAGGCTCACTGCTGGGTGGGTGGGGGTGCTGGGGGACATGAGTCGGGGCCTAAGCCTCACTGCTGGGGTTTGGGGGTGCTGGAGGACATGATTCGGGGCCTGAGGCTCACTGCTGGGTGGGTGGGGATGCTGGGGGACATGAGTCGGGGCCTGAGCCTCACTGCTGGGGGGTGGGGGTGCTGGGGGACATGAGTCAGGGCCTGAGGCTCACTGCTGGGTGGGTGGGGATGCTGGGGGCCATGAGTTGGGGCCTGAGCCTCACTGCTGGGGGTGGGGGTGCTGGGGGACATGAGTCGGGGCCTGAGCCTCACTGATGGGGGGTGGGGTGCTGGGGGACATGAGTCAGGGCCTGAGGCTCACTGCTGGGTGGGTGGGGGTGCTGGGGGACATGAGTCGGGGCCTGAGGCTCACTGCTGGGTGGGTGGGGATGCTGGGGGACATGAGTCAGGGCCAGAGGCTCAGTGCTGGGTGACTGGGAGTGCTGGGGGACATGAGTCAGGGACTGAGGCTCACTGCTGGGTGGGTGGGGGTGCTGGGGGACATGAGTCGGGGCCTGAGCCTCACTGCTGGGGGTTGGGGGTGCTGGAGGACATGATTCAGGGCCTGAGGCTCACTGCTGGGTGGGTGGGGATGCTGGGGGACATGAGTCGGGGCCTGAGCCTCACTGCTGGGGGGTGGGGGTGCAGGGGGACAAGAGTCAGGGCCTGAGGCTCACTGCTGGGTGGGTGGGGGTGCTGGGGGACATGAGTCGGGGCCTGAGCCTCACTGCTGGGGGTGGGGGTGCTGGGGGACATGAGTCGGGGCCTGAGGCTCACTGATGGGGGGTGGGAGTGCTGGGGGACATGAGTCAAGGCCTGAGGCTCACTGCTGGGTGGGTGGGGGTGTTGGGGGACATGAGTCGGGGCCTGAGGCTCACTGCTGGGTGGGTGGAGATGCTGGGGGACATGAGTCAGGGCCTGAGGCTCACTGCTGGGTGACTGGGGGTGCAGGGGGACATGAGTCAGGGACTGAGGCTCACTGCTGGGCGGGTGGGGGTGCTGGGGGACATGAGTCGGGGCCTGAGCCTCACTGCTGGGGGGTGGGGGTGCTGGGGGACATGAGTTGGGGCCTGTTGGCAGGTGCCTGTCAATGCTGGGTGGGTGGGGGTGCTGGGGGACATCAGTCGGGGCCTGCTGGCAGGTGCCCTTCAATGCTGGGTGGGTGGGGGTGCTGGAGGACATGAGTCGGGGCCTGAGCCTCACTGCTGGGGGGTGGGGGTGCTGGGGGACATGAGTCAGGGCCTGAGGCTCACTGCAAGGTTGGTGGGGGTGCTGGGGGACATGAGTCGGGGTCTGAGCCTCACTGCTGGGGGGTAGGGGTGCTGGGGGACATGAGTCAGGGCCTGAGGCTCACTGCTGGGTGGGTGGGCGTGCTGGGGAACATGAGTCAGGGCCTGAGGCTCACTGCTTGGTGACTGGGGGTACTGGGGGACATGAGTCAGGGCCTGAGGCTCACTGCTGGGTGGGTGGGGGTGCTGGGGGACATGAGTCGGGACCTGAGCCTCACTGCTGGGGGGTGGGGGTGCTGGGGGACATGAGTCAGGGCCTGGGGCTCACCGCTGGGTGACTGGGGGGTGGTGGGGGACATGAGTCAGGGCCTGAGGCTCACTGCTGGGGGTGGGGGTGCTGGGGGACATGAGTCGGGGCCTGAGCCTCACTGCTGGGGGGTAGGGGTGGGGTGCTGGGGGACATTAGTTGGGGCCTGCTGGCAGGTGCCCGTCAATGCTGGGTGGGTTGGGGTGCTGGCGGACATCAGTCGGGGCCTGAGCCTCACTGCTGGGGGTTGGGGGTGCTGGGGGACATGAGTCAGGGCCTGAGGCTCACTGCTGGGTGGGTGGGGGTGCTGGGAGACATGAGTCGGGGTCTGAGCCTCACTGCTGGGGGGTGGGGGTGCTGGGGGACATGAGTCAGGGCCTGAGGCTCACTGCTGGGTGAGTGGGGGTGCTGGGGGACATGAGTCAGTGCCTGAGGCTCACTGCTGGGTGGGTGGGGGTGCTCAGGGACATGAGTCGGGCCTGAACCTAACTGCTGGGGGGTGGGGGTGCTGGGGGACATGAGTCAGGGCCTGGGGCTCACTGCTGGGTGACTGGGGCTGCTGGGGGACATGAGTCAGGGCCTGAGGCTCACTGCTGGGTGGGTGGGGGTGCTGGGGGACATGAGTCAGGGCCTGAGGCTCACTGCTGGGTGACTGGGTGTGCTGGGGGACATGAGTCGGGGCCTGAGCCTCACTGCTGGGGGGTGGGGGTGCTGGGGGACATGAGTCAGGGCCTGCTGGCAGGTGCCCGTCAATGCTGGGTGGGTGGGGGTGCTGGGGGACATGAGTCGGCGCCTGCTGGCAGGTGCCCGTCAAGGCTGGGTTGGTGGGGGTACTGGGGGACATGAGTCGGGGCCGGAGCCTCACTGCTGGGGGGTGAGGGTGCTGGGGGACATGAGTCAGGGCCTGAGGCTCACTGCTGGGTGGGTTGGGGTGCTGGGGGACATGAGTCGGGCCTGAGCCTCACTGCTGGGTGGTGGGGGTGCTGGGGGACATGAGTCAGGTCCTGAGGCTCACTGCTGGGTGGGTGGGGGTGCTGGGGAACATGAGTCCGGGTCTGAGCCTCACTGCTGGGGGGTGGGGGTGCTGGGGGACATGAGTCAGGGCCTGAGGCTCACTGCTGGGTGAGTGGGGGTTCTGGGGACATGAGTCAGTGCCTGAGGCTCACTGCTGGGTGGGTGGGGCTGCTGGGGGACATGAGTCGGGGCCTGAACCTCATTGCTGGGGGTGGGGGTGCTGGAGGACATGAGTCGGGGCCTGAGCCTCACTGCTGGGGGGTGAGGGTGCTGGGGGACATGAGTCAGGGCCTGAGGCTCACTGCTGGGTGGGTTGGGGTGCTGGGGGACATGAGTCGGGGACTGAGCCTCACTGCTGAGTTGTGGGGGTGCTGGGGGACATGAGTCAGGTCCTGAGGCTCACTGCTGGGTGGGTGGGGGTGCTGGGGGACATGAGTCGGGGTCTGAGCCTCACTGCTGGGGGGTGGGGGTGCTGGGGGACATGAGTCAGGGCCTGAGGCTCACTGCTGGGTGAGTGGGGGTGCTGGGGACATGAGTCAGTGCCTGAGGCTCACTGCTGGGTGGGTGGGGCTGCTGGGGGACATGAGTCGGGGCCTGAACATCACTGCTGGGGGGTGGGGGTGCTGGGGGACATGAGTCAGGGCCTGGGGCTCACTGCTGGGTGACTGGGGCTGCTGGGGGACATGAGTCAGGGCCTGAGGCTCACTGCTGGGTGGGTGGGGGTGCTGGGGGACATGAGTCAGGGCCTGAGGCTCACTGCTGGGTGACTGGGGGTGCTGGGGGACATGAGTCGGGGCCTGAGCCTCACTGCTGGGGGGTGGGGGTGCTGGGGGACATGAGTCAGGGCCTGCTGGCAGGTGCCCGTCAATGCTGGGTGGGTGGGGGTGCTGGGGGACATGAGTCGGCATCTGCTGGCAGGTGCCCTTCAAGGCTGGGTGGGTGGGGGTTCTGGGGAACATGAGTCGGGGCCTGAGCCTCACTGCTGGGGGGTGGGGGTGCTGGGGGACATGGGTCAGGGCCTGAGGCTCACTGCTGGGTGGGTTGGGGCGCTGGGGGACACAAGTCAGGGCCTGAGCCTCACTGCTGGGTGGTGGGGTGCTGGGGGACATGAGTCAGGTCCTGAGGCTCACTGCTGGGTGGGTGGGGGTGCTGGGGGACATGAGTCGGGGTCTGAGCCTCACTGCTGGGGAGTGGGGGTGCAGGGGGACTTGAGTCAGGGCCTGAGGCTCACTGCTGGGTGGGTGGAGGTGCTGGGGATCATGAGTCAGGGTCTGAGGCTCACTGCTTGGTGACTGGGGGGGCTGGGGGACATGAGTCAGGGCCTGAGGCTCACTGCTGGGTGGGTGGGGGTTCTGGGGGACATGAGTCGGGCCTGAGCCTCACTGCTGGGTGACTGGGGGGGCTGGGGGACATGAGTCAGGGCCTGAGGCTCACTGCTGGGTGACTGGTGGGTGCTGGGGGACATGAGTCAGGGCCTGAGGCTCACTGCTGTGTTGGTGGGGGTGCTGGGGGACATGAGTCAGGGCCTGAGGCTCACTGCTGGGCGACTGGGGGTGCTGGGGGACATGAGTCAGGTCCTGAGGCTCACTGCTGGGTGGGTGGGGGTGCTGGGGGACATGAGTCGGGGCCTGAGCCTCACTGCTGGGGGGTGGGGGTGCTGGGGGACATGGGTCAGGGCCTGAGGCTCACTGCTGGGTGGGTGGGGGCGCTGGGGGACATGAGTCGGGGCCTGAGCCTCACTGCTGGGGGGTGGGGTTGCTGGGGGACATGAGTCAGGGCCTGAAGCTCACTGCTGGGTGGGTGGGGGTGCTGGGGGACATGAGCCGGGGCCTGAGCCTCACTGCTGTGGGTGGAGGTGCTGGGGGACATGATTCAGGGCCTGAGGCTCACTGCTGGGTGACTGGGGGTGCTTGGGGACATGAGTCAGGGCCTGAGGCTCACTGCTGGGTGGGTGGGGGTGCTGGGGACATGAGTCGGGCCTGAGCCTCAGTGCTGGGGAGGTGGGGTGCTGGGGGACATGAGTCAGGTCCTGCTGGCAGGTGCCCGTCAATGCTGGGTGGGTGGGGGTGCTGGGGGACATGAGTCTGGGCCTGCTGGCAGGTGCCCATCAATGCTGGGTGGGTGGGGTGCTGGGGGACATGAGTCAGGGCCTGAGGCTCACTGCTGGGTGGGTGGGGGTGCTGGGGGACATGGGTCGGAGCCTGAGCCTCACTGCTGGGGGTGGGGGTTCTGGGGGACATGAGTCAGGGCCTGAGGCTCACTGCTGGGTGGGTGGGGGTTCTGGGGGACATGAGTCGGGGCCTGAACCTCACTGCTGGGGGGTGGGGGTGCTGGGGGACATGAGACAGGGCCTGAGGCTCACTGCTGGGTGACTGGGGGTGCTGGGGGACATGAGTCAGGGTCTGAGGCTCACTGCTGGGTGGGTGGGGATGCTGGGGGACATGAGTCTAGGGCCTGAGGCTCACTGCTGGGTGACTGGGGGTACTGGGGGACATGAGTCAGGGCCTGAGGCTCACTGCTGGGTGGGTGGGGGTGCTGGGGGACATGTGTCGGGGCCTGAGTCTCACTGCTGGGGGTTGGGGGTGCTGGGGGACATGAGTTGGGGCATGCTGGCAGGTGCCTGTCAATGCTGGGTGGGTGGGGGCGCTGGGGGACATCAGTCGGGGCCTGCTGGCAGGTGCCCGTCAATGCTGGGTGGGTGGGGGTGCTCGGGGACATGAGTCGGGGCCTGAGCCTCACTGCTGGGGGGTGGGGGTGCTGGGGGACATGAGTCAGGGCCTGAGGCTCACTGCTGGGTGTGTGGGGGTGCTGGGGGACATGAGTCGGGGTATGAGCCTCACTGCTGGGGGGTGGTGGTGCTGGGGGACATGAGTCAGGGCCTGAGGCTCACTGCTGGGTGGGTCGGCGTGCTGGGGAACATGAGTCAGGGCCTGAGGCTCACTGCTTGGTGACTGGGGGTACTGGGGGACATGAGTCAGGGCCTGAGGCTCACTGCTGGGTGGGTGGGGGTGCTGGGGAACATGAGTCAGGGCCTGAGGCTCACTGCTTGGTGAATGGGGGTACTGGGGGACATGAGGCAGGGCCTGAGGCTCACTGCTGGGTGGGTGGGGGTGCTGGGGGACATGAGTCGGGACCTGAGCCTCACTGCTGGGGGGTGGGGGTGCTGGGGGACATGAGTCAGGGCCTGAGGCTCACTGCTGGGTGGGTGGGCGTGCTGGGGAACATGAGCCAGGGCCTGAGGCTCACTGCTTGGTGACTGGGGTACTGGGGGACATGAGTCAGGGCCTGAGGCTCACTGCTGGGTGGGTGGGGGTGCTGGGGGACATGAGTCGGGACCTGAGCCTCACTGCTGGGGGGTGGGGGTGCTGGGGGACATGAGTCAGGGCCTGAGACTCACTGCTGGGTGGGTAGGGGTACTGGGGACATGAGTCGGGGTCTGAGCCTCACTGCTGGGGGGTGGGGGTGCTGGGGAACATGAGTCAGGGCCTGAGGCTCACTGCTGGGTGGGTGGGGGTGCTGGGGGACATGAGTCAGTGCCTGCGGCTCACTGCTGGGTGGGTGGGGGTGCTGGGGGACATGAGCCGGGGCCTGAACCTCACTGCTGGGGGGTGGGGGTGCTGGTGGACATGAGTCAGGGCCTGAGGCTCACTGCTGGGTGGGTGGGGGTGCTGGGGCACATGAGTCAGGGCCTGAGGCTCACTGCTGGGTGACTGGGGGTGCTGGGGGACATGAGTCGGGGCCTGAGCCTCACTTGTGGGGGGTGGGGTTGCTGGGGGACATGAGTCGGGGCCTGCTGGCAGGTGCCCGTCAATGTTGGCTGGGTGGGGGTGCTGGGGGACATGAGTCGGGGCCTGAGCCTCACTGCTGGGGGTGGGGGTACTAGGGGACATGAGACAAGGCCTGAGGCTCACTGCTGGGTGGGTGGGGGTGCTGGTGGACATGAGTCGGGGTCTGAGCCTCTCTGCTGGGGGGTGGGGGTGCTGGGGGACTTGAGTCAGGGCCTGAGGCTCACTGCTGGGTGGGTGGGGGTGCTGGGGGACATGAGTCAGTGCCTGAGGCTCACTGCTGGGTGGGTGGGGGTGCTGGGGGACATGAGTCAGGGCCTGAACCTCACTGCTGGGGGGTGGGGGTGCTGGGGGATATGAGTCAGGGCCTGAGGCTCACTGCTGGGTGACTGGGGGTGCTGGGGGACATGAGTCAGGACCTGAGGCTCACTGCTGGGTGGGTGGGGGTGCTGGGGAACATGAGTCAGGGCCTGAGGCTCACTGCTTGGTGACTGGGGGTACTGGGGGACATGAGTCAAGGCCTGAGGCTCACTGCTGGGTGGGAGGGGGTGCTGGGGCACATGAGTTGGGACCTGAGCCTCACTGCTGGGGGGTGGGGGTGCTGGGGGACACGAGTCAGGGCCTGGGGCTCACTGCTGGGTGACTGGGGGGTGCTGGGGACATGAGTCAGGGCCTGAGGCTCACTGCTGGGTGGGTGGGGGTGCTGAGGGACATGAGTCAGGGCCTGAGGCTCACTGCTGGGTGACTGGTGGTGCTGGGGGACATGAATCAGGGCCTGAGGCTCACTGCTGGGGGGTGGGGGTGCTGGGGGACATGATTCGGGGCCTGAGCCTCACTGGAGGGGGGTGGGGGTGCTGGGGGACATGGGTCAGGGCCTGAGGCTCACTGCTGGGTGGGTGGGGGTGCTGGGTGACATGAGTCGGGGCCTGAGCCTCACTGCTGGGGGTTGGGGGTGCTGGAGGACATGATTCAGGGCCTGAGGCTCACTGCTGGGTGGGTGGGGGTGCTGGGGGACATAAGTCGGGGCCTGAGCCTCACTGCTAGGGGGTGGGGGTGCTGGGGGACATGAGTCAGGGCCTGAGGCTCACTGCTGGGAGGGTGGGGGGTGCTGGGGGACATGAGTCGGGGCCTGAGCCTCACTGCTGGGGGTGGGGGTGCTGGGGAACATGAGTCAGGGCCTGAGGCTCACTGCTTGGTGACTGGGTATACTGGGGGACATGAGTCAGGGCCTGAGGCTCACTGCTGGGTGGGTGGGGGTGCTGGGGACATGAGTCGGGGCCTGAGCCTCACTGCTGGGGGTGGGGGTGCTGGGGGACATGAGACAGGGCCTGAGGCTCACTGCTGGGTGACTGGGGGGTGCTGGGGGACATGAGTCAGGGCCTGAGGCTCACTGCTGGGTGGGTGGGGATGCTGGGGGACATGAGTCAGGGCCTGAGGCTCACTGCTGGATACTGGGGGTGCTGGTGGACATGAGTCAGGGACTGAGGCTCACTGCTTGGTGACTGGGGGTACTGGGGGACATGAGTCAGGGCCTGAGGCTCACTGCTGGGTGGGTGGGGGTGCTGGGGGACATGCGTCGGGACCTGAGCCTCACTGCTGGGGGGTGGGGGTGCTGGGGGACATGAGTCAGGGCCTGGGGCTCACTGCTGGGTGACTGCGGGGTGCTGGGGGACATGAGTCAGGGCCTGAGGCTCACTGCTGGGTGGGTGGGGGTGCTGAGGGACATGAGTCAGGGCCTGAGGCTCACTGCTGGGTGACTGGGGGTGCTGGGGGACATGAGTCAGGGCCTGAGGCTCACTGCTGGGGGGTGGGGGTGCTGGGGGACATGAGTCAGGACCTGAGGCTCACTGCTGGGTGGGTTGGGGTGCTGGGGAACATGAGTCAGGGCCTGAGGCTCACTGCTTGGTGACTGGGGGTACTGGGGGACATGAGTCAAGGCCTGAGGCTCACTGCTGGGTGGGAGGGGGTGCTGGGGCACATGAGTCGGGGCCGGAGCCTCACTGCTGGGTGGTGGGGGTGCTGGGGGACATGAGTCAGGGCCTGAGGCTCACTGCTGGGTGGGTGGGGGTGCTGGGGGACATGAGTCGGGGCCTGAGCCTCACTGCTGGGGGGTGGGGGTGCTGGGGAACATGAGTCAGGGCCTGAGGCTCACTGCTTGGTGACTGGGTATACTGGGGGACATGAGTCAGGGCCTGAGGCTCACTGCTGGGTGGGTGGGGGTGCTGGGGACATGAGTCGGGGCCTGAGCCTCACTGCTGGGGGTGGGGGTGCTGGGGGACATGAGACAGGGCCTGAGGCTCACTGCTGGGTGACTGGGGGGTGCTGGGGGACATGAGTCAGGGCCTGAGGCTCACTGCTGGGTGGGTGGGGATAATGGGGGACATGAGTCAGGGCCTGAGGCTCACTGCTGGGTGACTGGGGGTGCTGGTTGACATGAGTCAGGGACTGAGGCTCACTGCTTGGTGACTGGGGGTACTGGGGGACATGAGTCAGGGCCTGAGGCTCACTGCTGGGTGGGTGGGGCGCTGGGGGACATGCGTCGGGACCTGAGCCTCACTGCTGGGGGTGGGGGTGCTAGGGGACATGAGTCAGGGCCTGGGGCTCACTGCTGGGTGACTGCGGGGTGCTGTGGGACATGAGTCAGGGCCTGAGGCTCACTGCTGGGTGGGTGGGGGTGCTGAGGGACATGAGTCAGGGCCTGAGGCTCACTGCTGGGTGACTGGGGGTGCTGGGGGACATGAGTCAGGGCCTGAGGCTCACTGCTGGGGGGTGGGGGTGCTGGGGGACATGAGTCGGGGCCTGAGCCTCACTGCTGGGGGGTGGGGGTGCTGGGGGACATGAGTTGGGGCCTGCTGGCAGGTGCCCGTCATTGCTGGGTGGGTTGGGGTGCTGGGGGACATCAGTCAGGGCCTGAGCCTCACTGCTGGGGTTGGGGGTGCTGGGGGACATGAGTCAGTTCCTGAGGCTCACTGCTGGGTGGGTGGGGTGCTGGGGGACATGGGTCAGAGCCTGAGCCTCACTGCTGGGGGTGGGGGTTCTGGGGGACATGAGTCAGGGCCTGAGGCTCACTGCTGGGTGGGTGGGGGTTCTGGGGGACATGAGTCGGGGCCTGAACCTCACTGCTGGGGGGTGGGGGTGCTGGGGGACATGAGACAGGGCCTGAGGCTCACTGCTGGGTGACTGGGGGTGCTGGGGGACATGAGTCAGGGCCTGAGGCTCACTGCTGGGTGGGTGGGATGCTGGGGGACATGAGTCTAGGGCCTGAGGCTCATTGCTGGGTGACTGGGGGTACTGGGGGACATGAGTCAGGGACTGAGGCTCACTGCTGGGTGGGTGGGGGTGCTGGGGGACATGAGTCCGGGCCTGCTGGCAGGTGCCTGTCAATGCTGGGTGGGTGGGGGCGCTGGGGGACATCAGTCGGGGCCTGCTGGCAGGTGCCCGTCAATGCTGGGTGGGTGGGGGTGCTGGGGGACATCAGTCGGGGCCTGAGCCTCACTGCTGGGGGGTGGGGGTGCTGGGGGACATGAGTCAGGGCCTTAGGCTCACTGCTGGGTGGGTGGGGGTGCTGGGGGACATGAGTCGGGGTCTGAGCCTCACTGCTGGGGGGTGGGGGTGCTGGGGGACATGAGTCAGGGCCTGAGGCTCACTGCTGGGTGGGTCGGCGTGCTGGGGAACATGAGTCAGGGCCTGAGGCTCACTGCTTGGTGAATGGGGGTACTGGGGGACATGAGTCAGGGCCTGAGGCTCACTGCTGGCTGGGTGGGGGTGCTGGGGGACATGAGTCGGGACCTGAGCCTCACTGCTGGGGGGTGGGGGTGCTGGGGGACATGAGTCAGGGCCTGAGGCTCACTGCTGGGTGGGTGGGCGTGCTGGGGAACATGAGCCAGGGCCTGAGGCTCACTGCTTGGTGACTGGGGGTACTGGGGGACATGAGTCAGGGCCTGAGGCTCACTGCTGAGTGGGTGGGGGTGCTGGGGGACATGAGTCGGGACCTGAGCCTCACTGCTGGGGGGTGGGGGTGCTGGGGGACATGAGTCAGGGCCTGAGACTCACTGCTGGGTGGGTAGGGGTGCTGGGGACATGAGTCGGGGTCTGAGCCTCACTGCTGGGGGGTGGGGGTGCTGGGGAACATGAGTCAGGGCCTGAGGCTCACTGCTGGGTGGGTGGGGGTGCTGGGGGACATGAGTCAGTGCCTGCGGCTCACTGCTGGGTGGGTGGGGGCGCTGGGGGACATGAGCCAGGGCCTGAACCTCACTGCTGGGGGGTGGGGGTGCTGGGGGACATGAGTCAGGGCCTGAAGCTCACTGCTGGGTGACTGGGGTTGCTGGTGGACATGAGTCAGGGCCTGAGGCTCACTGCTCGGTGGGTGGGGGTGCAGGGTGACATGAGTCAGGGCCTGAGGCTCACTGCTGGGTGACTGGGGGTGCTGGGGGACATGAGTCGGGGCCTGAGCCTCACTGCTGGGGGGTGGGGTTGCTGGGGGACATGAGTCGGGGCCTGCCGGCAGGTGCCCGTCAATGTTGGCTGGGTGGGGGTGCTGGGGGACATGAGTCGGGGCCTGAGCCTCACTGCTGGGGGTGGGGGTGCTAGGGGACATGAGTCAGGGCCTGAGGCTCGCTGCTGGGTGGGTGGGGGTGCTGGGGGACATGAGTCAGGGTCTGAGCCTCACTGCTGGGGGGTTGGGGTGCTGGGGAACTTGAGTCAGGACCTGAGGCTCACTGCTGGGTGGGTGGGGGTGCTGGGGGACATGAGTCAGTGCCTGAGGCTCACTGCTGGGTGGGTGGAGGTGCTGGGGAAATGAGTCAGGGCCTGAACCTCACTGCTGGGGGGTGGGGGTGCTGGGGGACATGAGTCAGGGCCTGAGGCTCACTGCTGGGTGACTGGGGGTGCTGGGGGACATGAGTCAGGACCTGAGGCTCACTGCTGGGTGGGTGGGGGTGCTGGGGAACATGAGTCAGGGCCTGAGGCTCATTGCTTGGTGACTGGGGGTACTGGGGTACATGAAGCAAGGCCTGAGGCTCACTGGTGGGTGGGTGGGGGTGCTGGGGCACATGAGTTGGGACCTGAGCCTCACTGCTGGGGGGTGGGGGTGCTGGGGGACATGAGTCAAGGCCTGGGGCTCACTTCTGGGTGACTGGGGGGTGCTGGGGGACATGAGTCAGGGCCTGAGGCTCACTGCTGGGTGGGTGGGGGTGCTGAGGGACATGAGTCAGAGCCTGAGGCTCACTGCTGGGTGACTGGGGGTGCTGGGGGACATGAATCAGGGCCTGAGGCTCACTGCTGGGGGGTGGGGGTGCTGGGGGACATGATTCGGGGCCTGAGCCTCACTGGTGGGGGGTGGGGGTGCTGGGGGACATGGGTCAGGGCCTGAGGCTCACTGCTGGGTGGGTGGGGGTGCTGGGGGACATGAGTCGGGGCCTGAGGCTCACTGCTGGGGGTTGGGGGTGCTGGAGGACATGATTCAGGGCCTGAGGCTCAGTGCTGGGTGGGTGGGGGTGCTGGGGGACATGAGTCGGGGCCTCAGCCTCACTGCTAGGGGGTGGGGGTGCTGGGGGACATGAGTCAGGGCCTGAGGCTCACTGCTGGGTGGGTGGGGGTGCTGGGGGACATGAGTCGGGGCCTGAGCCTCACTGCTGGGGGTGGGGGTGCTGGGGGACATGAGTCGGGGCCTGAGCCTCACTGCTGGGGGGTGGGGGTGCTGGGGGACATGAGTCAGGGCCTGAGGCTCACTGCTGGGTGGGTGGGGGTGCTGGGGGACATGAGTCGGGGCCTGAGCCTCACTGCTGGGGGGTGGGGGTGCTGGGGAACATGAGTCAGGGCCTGAGGCTCACTGCTTGGTGACTGGGTATACTGGGGGACATGAGTCAGGGCCTGAGGCTCACTGCTGGGTGGGTGGGGGAGCTGGGTGACATGAGTCGGGGCCTGAGCCTCACTGCTGGGGGTGGGGGTGCTGGGGGACATGAGACAGGGCCTGAGGCTCACTGCTGGGTGACTGGGGGGTGCTGGGGGACATGAGTCAGGGCCTGAGGCTCACTGCTGGGTGGGTGGGGATGCTGGGGGACATGAGTCAGGGCCTGAGGCTCACTGCTGGGTGACTGGGGATGCTGGGGGACATGAGTCAGGGACTGAGGCTCACTGCTTGGTGACTGGGGGTACTGGGGGCATGAGTCAGGGCCTGAGGCTCACTGCTGGGTGGGTGGGGGCGCTGGGGGACATGCGTCGGGACTTGAGCCTCACTGCTGGGGGGTGGGGGTGCTGGGGGACATGAGTCAGGGCCTGGGGCTCACTGCTGGGTGACTGGGGGGTGGTGGGGGACATGAGTCAGGGCCTGAGGCTCACTGCTGGGTGGGTTGGGGTGCTGAGGGACATGAGTCAGGGCCTGAGGCTCACTGCTGGGTGACTGGGGGTGCTGGGGGACATGAGTCAGGGCCTGAGGCTCACTGCTGGGGGGTGGGGGTGCTGGGGGACATGAGTCGGGGCCTGAGCCTCACTGCTGGGGGGTGGGGGTGCTGGGGGACATGAGATGGGGCCTGCTGGCAGGTGCCCGTCATTGCTGGGTGGGTTGGGGTGCTGGGGGACATCAGTCGGGGCCTGAGCCTCACTGCTGGGGGTTGGGGGTGCTGAGGGACATGAGTCAGGGCCTGAGGCTCACTGCTGGGTGGGTGGGAGTGCTGGGGGACATGAGTCGGGGTCTGAGCCTCACTGCTGGGGAGTGGGGGTGCTGAGGGACATGAGTCAGGGCCTGAGGCTCACTGCTGGGTGACTGGGGGTGCTGGGGGACATGAGTCAGGGCCTGAGGCTCACTGCTGGGGGGTGGGGGTGCTGGGGGACATGAGTCGGGGCCTGAGCCTCACTGCTGGGGGGTGGGGGTGCTGGGGGACATGAGATGGGGCCTGCTGGCAGGTGCCCGTCATTGCTGGGTGGGTTGGGGTGCTGGGGGACATCAGTCGGGGCCTGAGCCTCACTGCTGGGGGTTGGGGGTGCTGAGGGACATGAGTCAGGGCCTGAGGCTCACTGCTGGGTGGGTGGGAGTGCTGGGGGACATGAGTCAGGGCCTGAGGCTCACTGCTGGGTGGGTGGGGGTGCTGAGGGACATGAGTCAGGGCCTGAGGCTCACTGCTGGGTGACTGGGGGTGCTGGGGGACATGAGTCAGGGCCTGAGGCTCACTGCTGGGGGGTGGGGGTGCTGGGGGACATGAGTCGGGGCCTGAGCCTCACTGCTGGGGGGTGGGGGTGCTGGGGGACATGAGATGGGGCCTGCTGGCAGGTGCCCGTCATTGCTGGGTGGGTTGGGGTGCTGGGGGACATCAGTCGGGGCCTGAGCCTCACTGCTGGGGGTTGGGGGTGCTGAGGGACATGAGTCAGGGCCTGAGGCTCACTGCTGGGTGGGTGGGGGTGCTGGGGGACATGAGTCGGGCCTCAACCTCACTGCTGGTGGGTAGAGGTGCTGGGGGACATGAGTCAGGGCCTGGGGCTCACTGCTGGGTGACTGGGGCTGCTGGGGGACATGAGTCAGGGCCTGAGGCTCACTGCTGGGTGGGTGGGGGTGCTGGGGGACATGAGTCGGGGTCTGAGCCTCACTGCTGGGTGAGTGGGGGTGCTGGGGGACATGAGTCAGTGCCTGAGGCTCACTGCTGGGTGGGTGGGGGTGCTGGGGGACATGAGTCGGGCCTGAACCTCACTGCTGGGGGGTGGGGGTGCTGGGGGACATGAGTCAGGGCCTGGGGCTCACTGCTGGGTGACTGGGGCTGCTAGGGGACATGAGTCAGGGCCTGAGGCTCACTGCTGGGTGAGTGGGGGTGCTGGGGGACATGAGTCAGGGCCTGAGGCTCACTTCTGGGTGACTGGGGGTGCTGGGGGACATGAGTCGGGGCCTGAGCCTCACTGCTGGGGGGTGGGGGTGCTGGGGGACATGAGTCAGGGCCTGCTGGCAGGTGCCCGTCAATGCTGGTTGGGTGGGGGTGCTGGGGGACATGAGTCTGCGCCTGCTGGCAGGTGCCCGTCAAGGCTGGGTGGGTGGGGGTGCTGGGGGGACATGAGTCGGGGCCTGAGCCTCACTGCTGGGGGGTGGGGGTGCTGGGGGACATGAGTCAGGACCTGAGGCTCACTGCTGGGTGGGTTGGGGTGCTGGGGGACATGAGTCGGGGCCTGAGCCTCACTGCTGGGTGTTGGGGGTGCTGGGGGACATGAGTCAGGTCCTGAGGCTCACTGCTGGGTGAGTGGGGGTGCTGGGGGACATGAGTCAGTGCCTGAGGCTCACTGCTGGGTGGGTGGGGGTGCTGGGGGACATGAGTCAGGGCCTGGGGCTCACTGCTGGGTGACTGGGGCTGCTGGGGGACATGAGTCAGGGCCTGAGGCTCACTGCTGGGTGGGTTGGGGTGCTGGGGGACATGAGTCAGGGCCTGAGGCTCACTGCTGGGTGACTGGAGGTTCTGGGGGACATGAGTCGGGTCCTGCTGGCAGGTGCCCGTCAATGCTGGGTGGGTGGGGGTGCTGGGGGACATTAGTCGGCGCCTGCTGGCAGGTGCCCGTCAAGGCTGGGTGGGTGGGGGTACTGGGGGACATGAGTCAGGGCCTGAGCGTCACTGCTGGGGGGTGGGGGTGCTGGGGGACATGAGTCAGGGCCTGAGGCTCACTGCTGGGTGGATTGGGGTGCTGGGGGACATGAGTCGGGGCCTGAGCCTCACTGCTGGGTGGTGGGGGTGCTGGGGGACATGAGTCAGGGCCTGAGGCTCACTGCTGGGTGGGTGGGGGTGCTGGGGGACATGATTCAGGGCCTGAGCCTCACTGCTAGGGGGTGGGGGTGCTGGGGGACATGAGTTGGGGCCTGAGCCTCACTGCTGGGGAGTGGGGGCACTGGGGGCCATGATTTGGGGCCTGCTGGCAGGTGCCTGTCAATGCTGGGTGGGTGGGGGTGCTGGGGGACATCAGGCGGGGCCTGCTGGCAGGTGCCCATCAATGCTTGGAGGGTGGGGGTGCTGGGGTACATGAGTCGGGGCCTGAGCCTCACTGCTGGGTGGGTGGGGGTGCTGGGGGACATGAGTCGGGGCCTGAGCCTCACTGCTGGGGGGTGGGGGTGCTGGGGAACATGAGTCAGGGCCTGAGGCTCACTGCTTGGTGACTGGGTATACTGGGGGGCATGAGTCAGGGCCTGAGGCTCACTGCTCGGTGGGTGGGGGTGCTGGGGGACATGAGTCAGGGCCTGGGCCTCACTGCTGGGGGTGGGGGTGCTGGGGGACATGAGACAGGGCCTGAGGCTCACTGCTGGGTGACTGGGGGGTGCTGGGGGACATGAGTCAGGGCCTGAGGCTCACTGCTGGGTGGGTGGGGATGCTGGGGGACATGAGTCAGGGCCTGAGGCTCACTGCTGGGTGACTGGGGATGCTGGGGGACATGAGTCAGGGACTGAGGCTCACTGCTTGGTGACTGGGGGTACTGGGGGACATGAGTCAGGGCCTGAGGCTCACTGCTGGGTGGGTGGGGGCGCTGGGGGACATGAGTCAGGGCCTGAGGCTCACTGCTGGGTGGGTGGGGGTGCTGAGGGACATGAGTCAGGGCCTGAGGCTCACTGCTGGGTGACTGGGGGTGCTGGGGGACATGAGTCAGGGCCTGAGGCTCACTGCTGGGGGGTGGGGGTGCTGGGGGACATGAGTCGGGGCCTGAGCCTCACTGCTGGGGGGTGGGGGTGGGGGTGCTGGGGGACATGAGTTGGGGCCTGCTGGCAGGTGCCCGTCATTGCTGGGTGGGTTGGGGTGCTAGGGGACATCAGTCGGGGCCTGAGCCTCACTGCTGGGGGTTGGGGGGGTTGGGGGTGCTGGGGGACATGAGTCAGGGCCTGAGGCTCACTGCTGGGTGGGTGGGGGTGCTGGGGGAGATGAGTCGGGGTCTGAGCCTCACTGCTGGGGAGTGGGGGTGCTGAAGGACATGAGTCAGGGCCTGAGGCTCACTGCTGGGTGGGTAGGGGTGCTGGGGGACATGAGTCGGGCCTGAACCTCACTGCTGGGGGGTAGGGGTGCTGGGGGACATGAGTCGGGGCCTGGGGCTCACTGCTGGGTGACTGGGGCTGCTGGGGGACATGAGTCAGGGCCTGAGGCTCACTGCTGGGTGGGTGGGGGTGCTGGGGGACATGAGTCGGGGTCTGAGCCTCACTGCTGGGTGAGTGGGGGTGCTGGGGGACATGAGTCAGTGCCTGAGGCTCACTGCTGGGTGGGTGGGGGTGCTGGGGGACATGAGTCAGGCCTGAACCTCACTGCTGGGGGGTGGGGGTGCTGGGGGACATGAGTCAGGGCCTGGGGCTCACTGCTGGGTGACTGGGGCTGCTGAGGGACATGAGTCAGGGCCTGAGGCTCACTGCTGGGTGGGTGGGGGTGCTGGGGGACATGAGTCAGGGCCTGAGGCTCACTGCTGGGTGACTGGGGGTGCTGGGGGACATGAGTCGGGGCCTGAGTCTCACTGCTGGGGGGTGGGGGTGCTGGGGGACATGAGTCAGGGCCTGCTGGCAGGTGCCCGTCAATGCTGGTTGGGTGGGGGTGCTGGGGGACATGAGTCGGCGCCTGCTGGCAGGTGCCCGTCAAGGCTGGGTGGGTGGGGGTACTGGGGGACATGAGTCGGGGCCTGAGCCTCACTGCTGGGGGGTGGGGGTGCTGGGGGACATGAGTCAGGGCCTGAGGCTCACTGCTGGGTGGGTTGGGGTGCTGGGGGACATGAGTCGGGGCCTGAGCCTCACTGCTGGGTGGTGGGGGTGCTGGGGGACATGGGTTGGGGTCTGAGCCTCACTGCTGGGGGGTGGGGGTGCTGGGGGACATGAGCCAGGGCCTGAGGCTCACTGCTGGGTGAGTGGGGGTGCTGGGGGACATGAGTCAGTGCCTGAGGCTCACTGCTGGGTGGGTGGGGGTGCTGGGGGACATGAGTCAGGGCCTGGGGCTCACTGCTGGGTGACTGGGGCTGCTGGGGGACATGAGTCAGGGCCTGAGGCTTACTGCTGGGTGACTGGGGGTGCTCGGGGACATGAGTCAGGGCCTGAGGCTCACTGCTGGGTGGGTGGGGGTGCTGGGGGACATGAGTCAGGCCTGAACCTCACTGCTGGGGGGTCGGGGTGCTGGGGGACATGAGTCAGGGCCTGGGGCCCACTGCTGGGTGACTGGGGCTGCTGAGGGACATGAGTCAGGGCCTGAGGCTCACTGCTGGGTGGGTGGGGGTGCTGGGGGACATGAGTCAGGGCCTGCTGGCAGGTGCCCATCAATGCTGGTTGGGTGGGGGTGCTGGGGGACATGAGTCGGCGCCTGCTGGCAGGTGCCCGTCAAGGCTGGGTGGGTGGGGGTACTGGGGGACATGAGTCGGGGCCTGAGCCTCACTGCTGGGGGGTGGGGGTGCTGGGGGACATGAGTCAGGGCCTGCTGGCAGGTGCCCATCAATGCTGGTTGGGTGGGGGTGCTGGGGGACATGAGTCGGCGCCTGCTGGCAGGTGCCCGTCAAGGCTGGGTGGGTGGGGGTCCTGGGGGACATGAGTCGGGGCCTGAGCCTCACTGCTGGGGGGTGGGGGTGCTGGGGGACATGAGTCAGGGCCTGAGGCTCACTGCTGGGTGGGTGGGCGTGCTGGGGAACATGAGCCAGGGCCTGAGGCTCACTGCTTGGTGACTGGGGGTACTGGGGGACATGAGTCAGGGCCTGAGGCTCACTGCTGAGTGGGTGGGGGTGCTGGGGGACATGAGTCGGGACCTGAGCCTCACTGCTGGGGGGTGGGGGTGCTGGGGGACATGAGTCAGGGCCTGAGACTCACTGCTGGGTGGGTAGGGGTGCTGGGGACATGAGTCGGGGTCTGAGCCTCACTGCTTGGGGGTGGGGGTGCTGGGGAACATGAGTCAGGGCCTGAGGCTCACTGCTGGGTGGGTGGGGGTGCTGGGGGACATGAGTCAGTGCCTATGGCTCACTGCTGGGTGGGTGGGGGTGCTGGGGGACATGAGCCGGGGCCTGAACCTCACTGCTGGGGGGTGGGGGTGCTGGGGGACATGAGTCAGGGCCTGAAGCTCACTGCTGGGTGACTGGGGTTGCTGGTGGACATGAGTCAGGGCCTGAGGCTCACTGCTCGGTGGGTGGGGGTGCTGGGTGACATGAGTCAGGGCCTGAGGCTCACTGCTGGGTGACTGGGGGTGCTGGGGGACATGAGTCGGGGCCTGAGCCTCACTGCTGGGGGGTGGGGTTGCTGGGGGACATGAGTCGGGGCCTGCCGGCAGGTGCCCGTCAATGTTGGCTGGGTGGGGGTGCTGGGGGACATGAGTCGGGGCCTGAGCCTCACTGCTGGGGGTGGGGGTGCTAGGGGACATGAGTCAGGGCCTGAGGCTCACTGCTGGGTGGGTGGGGGTGCTGGGGGACATGAGTCAGGGTCTGAGCCTCACTGCTGGGGGGTTGGGGTGCTGGGGAACTTGAGTCAGGACCTGAGGCTCACTGCTGGGTGGGTGGGGGTGCTGGGGGACATGAGTCAGTGCCTGAGGCTCACTGCTGGGTGGGTGGAGGTGCTGGGGAAATGAGTCAGGGCCTGAACCTCACTGCTGGGGGGTGGGGGTGCTGGGGGACATGAGTCAGGGCCTGAGGCTCACTGCTGGGTGACTGGGGGTGCTGGGGGACATGAGTCAGGACCTGAGGCTCACTGCTGGGTGGGTGGGGGTGCTGGGGAACATGAGTCAGGGCCTGAGGCTCATTGCTTGGTGACTGGGGGTACTGGGGTACATGAGTCAAGGCCTGAGGCTCACTGGTGGGTGGGTGGGGGTGCTGGGGCACATGAGTTGGGACCTGAGCCTCACTGCTGGGGGGTGGGGGTGCTGGGGGACATGAGTCAGGGCCTGGGGCTCACTTCTGGGTGACTGGGGGGTGCTGGGGGACATGAGTCAGGGCCTGAGGCTCACTGCTGGGTGGGTGGGGGTGCTGAGGGACATGAGTCAGAGCCT
This sequence comes from Ambystoma mexicanum, assembly GCF_040938575.1. NCBI lineage: Eukaryota > Metazoa > Chordata > Amphibia > Caudata > Ambystomatidae > Ambystoma > Ambystoma mexicanum. Next base: position 532,097,631 of record NC_090927.1, on the reverse strand, counting down.
GAGGCTCACTGCTGGGTGACTGGGGGTGCTGGGGGACATGAATCAGGGCCTGAGGCTCACTGCTGTGGGGTGGGGGTGCTGGGGGACATAATTCGGGGCCTGAGCCTCACTGGTGGGGGGTGGGGGTGCTGGGGGACATGGGTCAGGGCCTGAGGCTCACTGCTGGGTGGGTGGGGGTGCTGGGGGACATGAGTCAGGGCCTGAGCCTCACTGCTGGGGGTTGGGGGTGCTGGAGGACATGATTCAGGGCCTGAGGCTCAGTGCTGGGTGGGTGGGGGTGCTGGGGGACATGAGTCGGGGCCTCAGCCTCACTGCTAGGGGGTGGGGGTGCTGGGGGACATGAGTCAGGGCCTGAGGCTCACTGCTGGGTGGGTGGAGGTGCTGGGGAAATGAGTCAGGGCCTGAACCTCACTGCTGGGGGGTGGGGGTGCTGGGGGACATGAGTCAGGGCCTGAGGCTCACTGCTGGGTGACTGGGGGTGCTGGGGGACATGAGTCAGGACCTGAGGCTCACTGCTGGGTGGGTGGGGGTGCTGGGGAACATGAGTCAGGGCCTGAGGCTCATTGCTTGGTGACTGGGGGTACTGGGGTACATGAGTCAAGGCCTGAGGCTCACTGGTGGGTGGGTGGGGGTGCTGGGGCACATGAGTTGGGACCTGAGCCTCACTGCTGGGGGGTGGGGGTGCTGGGGGACATGAGTCAAGGCCTGGGGCTCACTTCTGGGTGACTGGGGGGTGCTGGGGGACATGAGTCAGGGCCTGAGGCTCACTGCTGGGTGGGTGGGGGTGCTGAGGGACATGAGTCAGAGCCTGAGGCTCACTGCTGGGTGACTGGGGGTGCTGGGGGACATGAATCAGGGCCTGAGGCTCACTGCTGGGGGGTGGGGGTGCTGGGGGACATGATTCGGGGCCTGAGCCTCACTGGTGGGGGGTGGGGGTGCTGGGGGACATGGGTCAGGGCCTGAGGCTCACTGCTGGGTGGGTGGGGGTGCTGGGGGACATGAGTCGGGGCCTGAGCCTCACTGCTGGGGGTTTGGGGTGCTGGAGGACATGATTCAGGGCCTGAGGCTCAGTGCTGGGTGGGTGGGGGTGCTGGGGGACATGAGTCGGGGCCTCAGCCTCACTGCTAGAGGGTGGGGGTGCTGGGGGACATGAGTCAGGGCCTGAGGCTCACTGCTGGGTGGGTGGGGGTGCTGGAGGACATGAGTCGGGGGCCTGAGCCTCACTGCTGGGGGTGGGGGTGCTGGGGGACATGAGTCGGGGCCTGAGCCTCACTGCTGGGGGGTGGGGGTGCTGGGGGACATGAGTCAGGGCCTGAGGCTCACTGCTGGGTGGGTGGGGGTGCTGGGGGACATGAGTCGGGGCCTGAGCCTCACTGCTGGGGGGTGGGGGTGCTGGGGAACATGAGTCAGGGCCTGAGGCTCACTGCTTGGTGACTGGGTATACTGGGGGACATGAGTCAGGGCCTGAGGCTCACTGCTGGGTGGGTGGGGGAGCTGGGTGACATGAGTCGGGGCCTGAGCCTCACTGCTGGGGGTGGGGGTGCTGGGGGACATGAGACAGGGCCTGAGGCTCACTGCTGGGTGACTGGGGGGTGCTGGGGGACATGAGTCAGGGCCTGAGGCTCACTGCTGGGTGGGTGGGGATGCTGGGGGACATGAGTCAGGGCCTGAGGCTCACTGCTGGGTGACTGGGGATGCTGGGGGACATGAGTCTGGGACTGAGGCTCACTGCTTGGTGACTGGGGGTACTGGGGGCTTGAGTCAGGGCCTGAGGCTCACTGCTGGGTGGGTGGGGGCGGTGGGGGACATGCGTCGGGACTTGAGCCTCACTGCTGGGTGGGTGGGGGTGCTGGGGGACATGAGTCAGGGCCTGGGGCTCACTGCTGGGTGACTGGGGGGTGGTGGGGGACATGAGTCAGGGCCTGAGGCTCACTGCTGGGTGGGTGGGGGTGCTGAGGGACATGAGTCAGGGCCTGAGGCTCACTGCTGGGTGACTGGGGGTGCTGGGGGACATGAGTCAGGGCCTGAGGCTCACTGCTGGGGGGTGGGGGTGCTGGGGGACATGAGTCGGGGCCTGAGCCTCACTGCTGGGGGGTGGGGGTGCTGGGGGACATGAGATGGGGCCTGCTGGCAGGTGCCGTCATTGCTGGGTGGGTTGGGGTGCTGGGGGACATCAGTCGGGGCCTGAGCCTCACTGCTGGGGGTTGGGGGTGCTGAGGGACATGAGTCAGGGCCTGAGGCTCACTGCTGGGTGGGTGGGAGTGCTGGGGGACATGAGTCGGGGTCTGAGCCTCACTGCTGGGGAGTGGGGGTTCTGAGGGACATGAAGGGCCTGAGGCTCACTGCTGGGTGGGTGGGGGTGCTGGGGGACATGAGTCGGGCCTCAACCTCACTGCTGGTGGGTAGGGGTGCTGGGGGACATGAGTCAGGGCCTGGGGCTCACTGCTGGGTGACTGGGGCTGCTGGGGGACATGAGTCAGGGCCTGAGGCTCACTGCTGGGTGGGTGGGGGTGCTGGGGGACATGAGTCGGGGTCTGAGCCTCACTGCTGGGTGAGTGGGGGTGCTGGGGGACATGAGTCAGTGCCTGAGGCTCACTGCTGGGTGGGTGGGGGTGCTGGGGGACATGAGTCGGGCCTGAACCTCACTGCTGGGGGGTGGGGGTGCTGGGGGACATGAGTCAAGGCCTGGGGCTCACTGCTGGGTGACTGGGGCTGCTGGGGGACATGAGTCAGGGCCTGAGGCTCACTGCTGGGTGAGTGGGGGTGCTGGGGGACATGAGTCAGGGCCTGAGGCTCACTTCTAGGTGACTGGGGGTGCTGGGGGACATGAGTCGGGGCCTGAGCCTCACTGCTGGGGGGTGGGGGTGCTGGGGGACATGAGTCAGGGCCTGCTGGCAGGTGCCCGTCAATGCTGGTTGGGTGGGGGTGCTGGGGGACATGAGTCGGCGCCTGCTGGCAGGTGCCCGTCAAGGCTGGGTGGGTGGGGGTGCTGGGGGGACATGAGTCGGGGCCTGAGCCTCACTGCTGGGGGGTGGGGGTGCTGGGGGACATGAGTCAGGGCGTGAGGCTCACTGCTGGGTGGGTTGGGGTGCTGGGGGACATGAGTCGGGGCCTGAGCCTCACTGCTGGGTGTTGGGGGTGCTGGGGGACATGAGTCAGGTCCTGAGGCTCACTGCTGGGTGGGTGGGGGTGCTGGGGGACATGAGTTGGGGTCTGAGCCTCACTGCTGGGGGGTGGGGGTGTTGGGGGACATGAGTCAGGGCCTGAGGCTCACTGCTGGGTGAGTGGGGGTGCTGGGGGACATGAGTCAGTGCCTGAGGCTCACTGCTGGGTGGGTGGGGGTGCTGGGGGACATGAGTCAGGGCCTGGGGCTCACTGCTGGGTGACTGGGGCTGCTGGGGGACATGAGTCAGGGCCTGAGGCTCACTGCTGGGTGACTGGGGATGCTGGGGGACATGAGTCAGGGACTGAGGCTCACTGCTTGGTGACTGGGGGTACTGGGGGCATGAGTCAGGGCCTGAGGCTCACTGCTGGGTGGGTGGGGGCGCTGGGGGACATGCGTCGGGACTTGAGCCTCACTGCTGGGGGGTGGGGGTGCTGGGGGACATGAGTCAGGGCCTGGGGCTCACTGCTGGGTGACTGGGGGGTGGTGGGGGACATGAGTCAGGGCCTGAGGCTCACTGCTGGGTGGGTGGGGGTGCTGAGGGACATGAGTCAGGGCCTGAGGCTCACTGCTGGGTGACTGGGGGTGCTGGGGGACATGAGTCAGGGCCTGAGGCTCACTGCTGGGGGGTGGGGGTGCTGGGGGACATGAGTCGGGGCCTGAGCCTCACTGCTGGGGGGTGGGGGTGCTGGGGGACATGAGATGGGGCCTGCTGGCAGGTGCCCGTCATTGCTGGGTGGGTTGGGGTGCTGGGGAACATCAGTCGGGGCCTGAGCCTCACTGCTGGGGGTTGGGGGTGCTGAGGGACATGAGTCAGGGCCTGAGGCTCACTGCTGGGTGGGTGGGAGTGCTGGGGGACATGAGTCGGGGTCTGAGCCTCACTGCTGGGGAGTGGGGGTGCTGAGGGACATGAGTCAGGGCCTGAGGCTCACTGCTGGGTGACTGGGGGTACTGGGGGACATGAGTCAGGGCCTGAGGCTCACTGCTGGGGGGTGGGGGTGCTGGGGGACATGAGTCGGGGCCTGAGCCTCACTGCTGGGGGGTGGGGGTGCTGGGGGACATGAGATGGGGCCTGCTGGCAGGTGCCCGTCATTGCTGGGTGGGTTGGGGTGCTGGGGGACATCAGTCGGGACCTGAGCCTCACTGCTGGGGGTTGGGGGTGCTGAGGGACATGAGTCAGGGCCTGAGGCTCACTGCTGGGTGGGTGGGAGTGCTGGGGGACATGAGTCAGGGCTTGAGGCTCACTGCTGGGTGGGTGGGGGTGCTGAGGGACATGAGTCAGGGCCTGAGGCTCACTGCTGGGTGACTGGGGGTGCTGGGGGACATGAGTCAGGGCCTGAGGCTCACTGCTGGGGGGTGGGGGTGCTGGGGGACATGAGTTGGGGCCTGAGCCTCACTGCTGGGGGGTGGGGGTGCTGGGGGACATGAGATGGGGCCTGCTGGCAGGTGCCCGTCATTGCTGGGTGGGTTGGGGTGCTGGGGGACATCAGTCGGGGCCTGAGCCTCACTGCTGGGGGTTGGGGGTGCTGAGGGACATGAGTCAGGGCCTGAGGCTCACTGCTGGGTGGGTGGGGGTGCTGGGGGACATGAGTCGGGCCTCAACCTCACTGCTGGTGGGTAGAGGTGCTGGGGGACATGAGTCAGGGCCTGGGGCTCACTGCTGGGTGACTGGGGCTGCTGGGGGACATGAGTCAGGGCCTGAGGCTCACTGCTGGGTGGGTGGGGGTGCTGGGGGACATGAGTCGGGGTCTGAGCCTCACTGCTGGGTGAGTGGGGGTGCTGGGGGACATGAGTCAGTGCCTGAGGCTCACTGCTGGGTGGGTGGGGGTGCTGGGGGACATGAGTCGGGCCTGAACCTCACTGCTGGGGGGGTGGGGGTGCTGGGGGACATGAGTCAGGGCCTGGGGCTCACTGCTGGGTGACTGGGGCTGCTAGGGGACATGAGTCAGGGCCTGAGGCTCACTGCTGGGTGAGTGGGGGTGCTGGGGGACATGAGTCAGGGCCTGAGGCTCACTTCTGGGTGACTGGGGGTGCTGGGGGACATGAGTCGGGGCCTGAGCCTCACTGCTGGGGGGTGGGGGTGCTGGGGGACATGAGTCAGGGCCTGCTGGCAGGTGCCCGTCAATGCTGGTTGGGTGGGGGTGCTGGGGGACATGAGTCTGCGCCTGCTGGCAGGTGCCCGTCAAGGCTGGGTGGGTGGGGGTGCTGGGGGGACATGAGTCGGGGCCTGAGCCTCACTGCTGGGGGGTGGGGGTGCTGGGGGACATGAGTCAGGGCCTGAGGCTCACTGCTGGGTGGGTTGGGGTGCTGGGGGACATGAGTCGGGGCCTGAGCCTCACTGCTGGGTGTTGGGGGTGCTGGGGGACATGAGTCAGGTCCTGAGGCTCACTGCTGGGTGAGTGGGGGTGCTGGGGGACATGAGTCAGTGCCTGAGGCTCACTGCTGGGTGGGTGGGGGTGCTGGGGGACATGAGTCAGGGCCTGGGGCTCACTGCTGGGTGACTGGGGCTGCTGGGGGACATGAGTCAGGGCCTGAGGCTCACTGCTGGGTGGGTTGGGGTGCTGGGGGACATGAGTCAGGGCCTGAGGCTCACTGCTGGGTGACTGGAGGTTCTGGGGGACATGAGTCGGGGCCTGAGCCTCACTGCTGGGGGGTGGGGGTGCTGGGGGACATGAGTCAGGGCCTGCTGGCAGGTGCCCGTCAATGCTGGGTGGGTGGGGGTGCTGGGGGACATTAGTCGGCGCCTGCTGGCAGGTGCCCGTCAAGGCTGGGTGGGTGGGGGTACTGGGGGACATGAGTCAGGGCCTGAGCGTCACTGCTGGGGGGTGGGGGTGCTGGGGGACATGAGTCAGGGCCTGAGGCTCACTGCTGGGTGGATTGGGGTGCTGGGGGACATGAGTCGGGGCCTGAGCCTCACTGCTGGGTGGTGGGGGTGCTGGGGGACATGAGTCAGGGCCTGAGGCTCACTGCTGGGTGGGTGGGGGTGCTGGGGGACATGATTCAGGGCCTGAGCCTCACTGCTAGGGGGTGGGGGTGCTGGGGGACATGAGTTGGGGCCTGAGCCTCACTGCTGGGGAGTGGGGGCACTGGGGGCCATGATTTGGGGCCTGCTGGCAGGTGCCTGTCAATGCTGGGTGGGTGGGGGTGCTGGGGGACATCAGGCGGGGCCTGCTGGCAGGTGCCCATCAATGCTTGGAGGGTGGGGGTGCTGGGGTACATGAGTCGGGGCCTGAGCCTCACTGCTGGGTGGGTGGGGGTGCTGGGGGACATGAGTCGGGGCCTGAGCCTCACTGCTGGGGGGTGGGGGTGCTGGGGAACATGAGTCAGGGCCTGAGGCTCACTGCTTGGTGACTGGGTATACTGGGGGGCATGAGTCAGGGCCTGAGGCTCACTGCTCGGTGGGTGGGGGTGCTGGGGGACATGAGTCAGGGCCTGGGCCTCACTGCTGGGGGTGGGGGTGCTGGGGGACATGAGACAGGGCCTGAGGCTCACTGCTGGGTGACTGGGGGGTGCTGGGGGACATGAGTCAGGGCCTGAGGCTCACTGCTGGGTGGGTGGGGATGCTGGGGGACATGAGTCAGGGCCTGAGGCTCACTGCTGGGTGACTGGGGATGCTGGGGGACATGAGTCAGGGACTGAGGCTCACTGCTTGGTGACTGGGGGTACTGGGGGACATGAGTCAGGGCCTGAGGCTCACTGCTGGGTGGGTGGGGGCGCTGGGGGACATGCGTCGGGACCTGAGCCTCACTGCTGGGGGTGGGGGTGCTGGGGGACATGAGTCAGGGCCTGGGGCTCACTGCTGGGTGACTGAGGGGTGGTGGGGGACATGAGTCAGGGCCTGAGGCTCACTGCTGGGTGGGTGGGGGTGCTGAGGGACATGAGTCAGGGCCTGAGGCTCACTGCTGGGTGACTGGGGGTGCTGGGGGACATGAGTCAGGGCCTGAGGCTCACTGCTGGGGGGTGGGGGTGCTGGGGGACATGAGTCGGGGCCTGAGCCTCACTGCTGGGGGGTGGGGGTGGGGGTGCTGGGGGACATGAGTTGGGGCCTGCTGGCAGGTGCCCGTCATTGCTGTGTGGGTTGGGGTGCTAGGGGACATCAGTCGGGGGCCTGAGCCTCACTGCTGGGGGGTTGGGGGGGTTGGGGGTGCTGGGGGACATGAGTCAGGGCCTGAGGCTCACTGCTGGGTGGGTGGGGGTGCTGGGGGAGATGAGTCGGGGTCTGAGCCTCACTGCTGGGGAGTGGGGGTGCTGAAGGACATGAGTCAGGGCCTGAGGCTCACTGCTGGGTGGTTGGGGGTGCTGGGGGACATGAGTCGGGCCTGAACCTCACTGCTGGGGGGTAGGGGTGCTGGGGGACATGAGTCGGGGCCTGGGGCTCACTGCTGGGTGACTGGGGCTGCTGGGGGACATGAGTCAGGGCCTGAGGCTCACTGCTGGGTGGGTGGGGGTGCTGGGGGACATGAGTCGGGGTCTGAGCCTCACTGCTGGGTGAGTGGGGGTGCTGGGGGACATGAGTCAGTGCCTGAGGCTCACTGCTGGGTGGGTGGGGGTGCTGGGGGACATGAGTCAGGCCTGAACCTCACTGCTGGGGGGTGGGGGTGCTGGGGGACATGAGTCAGGGCCTGGGGCTCACTGCTGGGTGACTGGGGCTGCTGAGGGACATGAGTCAGGGCCTGAGGCTCACTGCTTGGTGGGTGGGGGTGCTGGGGGACATGAGTCAGGGCCTGAGGCTCACTGCTGGGTGACTGGGGGTGCTGGGGGACATGAGTCGGGGCCTGAGTCTCACTGCTGGGGGGTGGGGGTGCTGGGGGACATGAGTCAGGGCCTGCTGGCAGGTGCCCGTCAATGCTGGTTGGGTGGGGGTGCTGGGGGACATGAGTCGGCGCCTGCTGGCAGGTGCCCGTCAAGGCTGGGTGGGTGGGGGTACTGGGGGACATGAGTCGGGGCCTGAGCCTCACTGCTGGGGGGTGGGGGTGCTGGGGGACATGAGTCAGGGCCTGAGGCTCACTGCTGGGTGGGTTGGGGTGCTGGGGGACATGAGTCGGGGCCTGAGCCTCACTGCTGGGTGGTGGGGGGTGCTGGGGGACATGGGTTGGGGTCTGAGCCTCACTGCTGGGGGGTGGGGGTGCTGGGGGACATGAGCCAGGGCCTGAGGCTCACTGCTGGGTGAGTGGGGGTGCTGGGGGACATGAGTCAGTGCCTGAGGCTCACTGCTGGGTGGGTGGGGGTGCTGGGGGACATGAGTCAGGGCCTGGGGCTCACTGCTGGGTGACTGGGGCTGCTGGGGGACATGAGTCAGGGCCTGAGGCTCACTGCTGGGTGACTGGGGGTGCTCGGGGACATGAGTCAGGGCCTGAGGCTCACTGCTGGGTGGGTGGGGGTGCTGGGGGACATGAGTCAGGCCTGAACCTCACTGCTGGGGGGTGGGGGTGCTGGGGGACATGAGTCAGGGCCTGGGGCCCACTGCTGGGTGACTGGGGCTGCTGAGGGACATGAGTCAGGGCCTGAGGCTCACTGCTGGGTGGGTGGGGGTGCTGGGGGACATGAGTCAGGGCCTGCTGGCAGGTGCCCATCAATGCTGGTTGGGTGGGGGTGCTGGGGGACATGAGTCGGCGCCTGCTGGCAGGTGCCCGTCAAGGCTGGGTGGGTGGGGGTACTGGGGGACATGAGTCGGGGCCTGAGCCTCACTGCTGGGGGGTGGGGGTGCTGGGGGACATGAGTCAGGGCCTGAGGCTCACTGCTGGGTGGGTTGGGGTGCTGGGGGACATGAGTCGGGGCCTGAGCCTCACTGCTGGGGGGTGGGGGTGCTGGGGGACATGAGTCAGGGCCTGCTGGCAGGTGCCCATCAATGCTGGTTGGGTGGGGGTGCTGGGGGACATGAGTCGGCGCCTGCTGGCAGGTGCCCGTCAAGGCTGGGTGGGTGGGGGTCCTGGGGGACATGAGTCGGGGCCTGAGCCTCACTGCTGGGGGTGGGTGTGCTGGGGGACATGAGTCAGGGCCTGAGGCTCACTGCTGGGTGGGTGGGCGTGCTGGGGAACATGAGCCAGGGCCTGAGGCTCACTGCTTGGTGACTGGGGGTACTGGGGGACATGAGTCAGGGCCTGAGGCTCACTGCTGAGTGGGTGGGGGTGCTGGGGGACATGAGTCGGGACCTGAGCCTCACTGCTGGGGGGTGGGGGTGCTGGGGGACATGAGTCAGGGCCTGAGACTCACTGCTGGGTGGGTAGGGGTGCTGGGGACATGAGTCGGGGTCTGAGCCTCACTGCTGGGGGGTGGGGGTGCTGGGGAACATGAGTCAGGGCCTGAGGCTCACTGCTGGGTGGGTGGGGGTGCTGGGGGACATGAGTCAGTGCCTGCGGCTCACTGCTGGGTGGGTGGGGGTGCTGGGGGACATGAGCCGGGGCCTGAACCTCACTGCTGGGGGGTGGGGGTGCTGGGGGACATGAGTCAGGGCCTGAAGCTCACTGCTGGGTGACTGGGGTTGCTGGTGGACATGAGTCAGGGCCTGAGGCTCACTGCTCGGTGGGTGGGGGTGCTGGGTGACATGAGTCAGGGCCTGAGGCTCACTGCTGGGTGACTGGGGGTGCTGGGGGACATGAGTCGGGGCCTGAGCCTCACTGCTGGGGGGTGGGGTTGCTGGGGGACATGAGTCAGGGCCTGCCGGCAGGTGCCCGTCAATGTTGGCTGGGTGGGGGTGCTGGGGGACATGAGTCGGGGCCTGAGCCTCACTGCTGGGGGTGGGGGTGCTAGGGGACATGAGTCAGGGCCTGAGGCTCACTGCTGGGTGGGTGGGGGTGCTGGGGGACATGAGTCAGGGTCTGAGCCTCACTGCTGGGGGGTTGGGGTGCTGGGGAACTTGAGTCAGGACCTGAGGCTCACTGCTGGGTGGGTGGGGGTGCTGGGGGACATGAGTCAGTGCCTGAGGCTCACTGCTGGGTGGGTGGAGGTGCTGGGGAAATGAGTCAGGGCCTGAACCTCACTGCTGGGGGGTGGGGGTGCTGGGGGACATGAGTCAGGGCCTGAGGCTCACTGCTGGGTGACTGGGGGTGCTGGGGGACATGAGTCAGGACCTGAGGCTCACTGCTGGGTGGGTGGGGGTGCTGGGGAACATGAGTCAGGGCCTGAGGCTCATTGCTTGGTGACTGGAGGTACTGGGGTACATGAGTCAAGGCCTGAGGCTCACTGGTGGGTGGGTGGGGGTGCTGGGGCACATGAGTTGGGACCTGAGCCTCACTGCTGGGGGGTGGGGGTGCTGGGGGACATGAGTCAGGGCCTGGGGCTCACTTCTGGGTGACTGGGGGGTGCTGGGGGACATGAGTCAGGGCCTGAGGCTCACTGCTGGGTGGGTGGGGGTGCTGAGGGACATGAGTCAGAGCCTGAGGCTCACTGCTGGGTGACTGGGGGTGCTGGGGGACATGAATCAGGGCCTGAGGCTCACTGCTGGGGGGTGGGGGTGCTGGGGGACATAATTCGGGGCCTGAGCCTCACTGGTGGGGGGTGGGGGTGCTGGGGGACATGGGTCAGGGCCTGAGGCTCACTGCTGGGTGGGTGGGGGTGCTGGGGGACATGAGTCAGGGCCTGAGCCTCACTGCTGGGGGTTGGGGGTGCTGGAGGACATGATTCA